>NC_133326.1:332986250-333301250 GCF_042186555.1 Aquarana catesbeiana
TCTAGAAGGACTATCCATAATAAGAGTTGTATGGAACGTGACAGTACTTTTCAGCATCGTATACCTCTACTGTGCTGTGCATAATTATAATTATCAACTTTTCTACACATCTTTTGCCATAAAACAAAGATCAATATAGCAATGTAGTTAAAGTGGCCTCCACTAAATTACCAGCACATGCTTACTTTCAAAATGCAATTCCCTGTACACAAGGATGGAAGAAAGACCTTGACATGTACAGTTGTGCTCATAAGGTTACATACCCTGCCAGAATTTATGATTTCTTGGCCATTTTTCAGAGAATATGAATGATAAACACCAAAAACTTTTTTCACTCATGGTTGGGGTTTGGCTGAAGCCATTTATGATCAATCAACTGTTGACTCTTTTTAAAATCATAATCACAACAGAAACTACCCAAATGACCCTGATCAAAAGTTTACATACCCCAGTTCTTAGTACCGTGTATTGCCCCCTTTAAACATCAATGACAGCTTGAAGGTATTTGTGGACGAGACTATCTTCTCAGGCGGTAAAGCTGCCCATTCCTCTTAGCAAAAAGCCTAAATTCTTGGGCTGTCTCGCATGAACTGCATGTTTGAGATCTCCCCAGAGTGTCTCAATGATATTGAGGTCAGGAGACTGAGAGGGCCACTCCAGAACCTTCACTTGATTCTGCTGTAGCCAATGACAGGTCGACTTGGCCTTGCGTTTTGGATAATTATCATGTTGGAACGTCCAAGTACATCCCATGCGCAGCTTCCTGGCTTATGAATGCAAATGTTCCTCCAGTATTTTTTAATAACATACTGCATTCATCTTGCCATGAATTTTGACCAAAATTTCCTGTGCCTTTGTAGCTCACACATCCCCAAAACATCAGCTATCCACCTTCGTGTTTCACAGTAGCAATGGTGTACCTTTCAGCACAGGCCTTGTTGAATCCTCTCCAAATGAAGCATTTATGGTTGTGGCCAAAAAGTTCAATTTTGGTCTCATCACTCCAAATGACTGTGGCAGAAGGTTTGAGGCTTGTCTCTGTGCTGTTTGGCATATTGTAAGCAGGATACTTTATGGCATTTGCGTAGTAATGGCTTTCTTCTGGCAACTCGACCATGCAGCCCATCTTTTCTCAAGTGCCTCCTTATTGTGCATCTTGAAACAGCCACACCACATATTTTCAGAGTCCTGTATTTCACCTGAAGTTATTTGTGGATTTTTCTTTGCATCCCAAATAATTTTCCTGGCAGTTCTGGATGAAATTTTAGTTGGTCTACCGGACCGTGGTTAGGTTTCAACAGAATCCCTCATTTTTCACTTCTTGATTTGAGTTTGAACACTGCTGATTGGCATTCTCTTTGATACCTTTTTATATCCCTTTCCTGTTTTATACAGTTCAACTACCTTTTCCCACAGATCCTTTGACAATTCTTTTGCTTTCCCTATGACTCAGAAACGTCAGTGCAGCACTGGATGAAAGATGCAAGGGTCTGTCAGGAGTCCAGAAACGCATTGATATACATACGTGTGTATATATGTACACACATACACTAATTACAAGAAAACAGATCACAGGTGAGGATGGTTATCTTTAATAGCCATTCAAACCCCTTTGTGTCAACTTGTGTGCATGTTATCAGACCAAAATCATCAGGATATGTAAACTTTTGATCAGGGTCATTTGGGTAGTTTCTGTTGTGATTATGATTTAAAAAAGAATAAACACAGTTGCTTGATGATAAAATGGCTTCAGCCAAACACTAACCATGAGTGGAAAAAATGTGTGTTATCATTCATATTCTCTGAAAAATGGCCAAGAAATCAAATTCTGCCAGGGTATGTAAGCTTATGAGCACAAACTATCTTTTTGTTTTTGCCTTCACATTAATCACAAGATACGGGGGGCAGAGCAGTGTGTATTTCTCATGAAAGTAACTTATGGGAGCACAAAAGTTTGTGACATTTGGGTGGTCATTTACAGTGTTTCATACCACTTTTAGAACAGTAATATACTTTGTGGTGTTGGCTAGCTTTGCAGGAAGGTGGTTTGTGGTGTTGGCTAGCTGCACGAGGAAATATATCATGCACAAGATACAGTGCCTTAAAAAAAATATTCATACCCCTTGAAATTCTCCACATTTTGTCATGTTACAACCAAAAATTTAAATGTATTTAAACTGGGATTTTATGTAATAGACCAAACACAAAGTGGCACATAATTGTGAAGTGGAAGAAAAATGATAAATAGTTTTCACATTTATTTGTAAAAAAAAATTGTGGCATGTATTTGTATTCAGCCCCCGAGTCAATACTTTGTAGAACCACCGTTCGCTGCAATTACAGCTGCAAGTCTTTTTGGGGATGTCTCTACCAGCTTAGCACATCTATAGAGTGAAATTTTTACTTATTCTTCTTTGCATATTAGCTCAAGCTCTGTCAGATTGGATGGTGAGCATCTGTGAACAGCAATTTAAGTCTTACCGCAGATTCTCAATTGGATTTAGGTTCGGACTTTGACTGGGCCATTCTAACCCTTGAATATGCTTTGATCTAAACGATTCCATTGTAGCTTTGGCTGTATGTTTAGGGTCATTGTCCTGCTGAAAAGTAAACCTCTGTCCCAGTCTGCAAAAGACTTGAGACTATCAGGTTTTCTTCTAAGATTACCCTGTATTTGGCTCCATCCATCTTCCCATCAACTATAACCAGCTTCCCTGTCCCTGCTAAAGAAAAACATCCCCACAACATGAAGCTACAAAGACCATGTTTCACGGTGGGGATGGTGTGTGCAGGGTGATGTGCAGTGTTAGTTTTCCACCACACATAGCGTTTTGCTTTTAAGCCACAAAGTTTAATTTTGGTCTTATCTGACCAGAGCACCTTCTTCCACGTGTTTGCTGTGTCCCCCACATGGCTTCTCACAAACTGAAAATGGGACTTCTTATGGCTTTCTTCTTGCCACTCTTCCATAAATGCCAGATGTGGAAGTGAACGACTAAGTTGTCTTGTGGACAGATTCTCCCACCTGAGCTGTGGCTCTCTGCAGCTCCTCTAGTGTCACCATGGACCTCTTGGCTGCTTCTCTGATTAATGCTCTCCTTGCCCGGCCTATTAGTTTAGGTGGACAGCCATGTCTTAGGGAGTTTGCAGATATGCCATACTCTTTCAATTTTCAGATGCTATATTGAACAGTGCTCCGTGAGATGTTCAAAGCTTGAGATTTTTTTTTTTTTTTTTAAACCAAACCCTGCTTTAAACTTCTCCACAACTTTATCTCTGACAAGGCTGGTGTGTTCCTTGGACTTCATGATGCTGTTCAATAACAAACCTCTGAGGGCCTCACAGAACAGCTGTATTTATACTGAGATTAAATTACAGACAGGTGAACTCTATTTACTAATTAGGTGACTTCTGAAGGCAATTGATTCCACTAGATTTTAGATATGAGTATTAGAGTAAAAGGGGGCAGAATACAAATGCACTCCACACTTTTTTTTACAAATAAATATCTGAAATGTTGAAAAAGATTTATCATTTTCCTTCCACTTTACAATTATGTGCCACTTTGTTGTGTAATATAAGATACATTTACGTTTTTGGTTGCAACATGACAAATTGTGGAAAAAAACATGGAATGTTTAGGTTAGTCATATGATTGAGGGTTCACTGAGGCGCTACAGGAGTTTGGAATCTTTTCAATTATAAAAGGGCGGGGCTATTAAAAGTTTTTTTTTTTTTTTTTTTAAGGGTCTGGAGGTCAAGGAGATGTTTATTCTTCCAGAAATAGCCTAAAGTTTAGTTCATGGTTCATACCATTTGGCAACAGAGTACCCTATGCGAAGATCTCTTTTGAACCTGTTGTAGGATTCTGTCAGAGTCCCCCCTGCTTTTTGGGAGTTTCAGGGCTATTATGCCTTTCACTTTAAGAGCATTCGTTTTCCTGTTGTGGTCCTCCCTGAAGTGCTGCACCATGGGGTTTAATTTTTTTGTCAGTCACTTTCAGGTCGTCCCCCCCCCCCCTTTCTGATTGAGCAAATGTGCTCCCCAATACGTACTCTTAGGAGTCTTTGTTTTTTCAATGTATGAGCTATGACAAGGGTACTCAAGCATGTATATGACTGACTATTGAACAGTTGATTAAGCTTTTCATTTCATAGGTTTTAGTTGGCTCTAGGTTTGTGCATTTTTTTTTTTTTTCAACAAATGGGCAGATGTTGCAATGTCCACAAGCATACATCCCTGTTTTTTATTTTCGATCCTTGGGGGGAGGTTTTGAAAATACTGAGTGAACCAGGAGGTCTTTAAGATTGCTAGCCCTTCTTGCAGCCATCTGAGGTTATGGACCCACTATCCTGGGATGTTTGGGGTTGGAAGTTAGTATATGCCAGTGTTTATTCAACACTTCGCTGATGGTTCTCCAAATTTGGTGATCTATCCAATTTGGTCATTTCTTACGTTGGCTTCATTGCTTCTTTGTGTATCACCCGTTTGCAGAAGTTGCTCTGTGTTGGAGGCCCTTCTCAGGGTCTTATGAAGGTATCCGCTTTGCCTAAAATGCATAGACCGGGAATCTGCTTTTCTAAATGGCTCTGGTTCAGTACAGTTCCTCCTGATTCTGAGGAAGAAAAGAACAGCTGCACACCACAGGGATGTTCCAACGATTTTATTCCAGAAATAGCTGATTACAGCCAAGACAGAGTGTCCGAACCCAGGAGGTGGCCATGGTTTGAAGAAGCACTGAGGTCAATGTGAAAAACGCACACGTCACCTTCTGGGTTCGGACAGTCTTTTTTGGCTGTCATCTGTTTTTGGAATAAAATCATTGGAACGACCCTGTTGTGTGCAGCTGCGCTTTTTCCTCCTATTGATCATTGATGGCGAGCCGTGGCTTACACCCAGCGCATCCAGACTGTAGTGATTGATCACCAGGAGCGACTTCTTCCTCGTTTGAATCTTCTGAGATACTGACCCATTGGGATTCCTTGTACGAGGAGCTCTGACTGGTGGCGAGTTGCATGTAGGAGGGTGTTTGCTGCAGTCTCCTTCCTGAACATTGATGTAGTTATAGATCCGTGATAAATACTGATAAGATTGAGGAAGGAAGTTCTGATGAACTCATGTAGTTCTTCAGTAGTGCCTGTCCAGACCATCCATACATCAATGGAGCGTGTCCATGTACTCGCATGGACACCATAGAGGGGTGATGGGTAGACCGGTTCATCCTCCCAGAGACCAAGGTGCAGGCAGGCATACGCCAGTGCCCAGGGGGCTCCCATGGAGTTCCCTCTTACTTACTGGAAGAACTTTCCAAGAAATTGGAAATAGTTATAGGGCTCAGGACAAAACACCAGCAGTTCAATAAATGAACTCATTCTGGGTCCCTATTGTTGGATGGGGTTTGTTGAGAAAGTGTGAAACAGATTTTAGGCCCCATTCATGGGATATGGAGGTGTAGAGTATTTCCACATCTACACCAACCAGTAGGGACCCCTGCAGGATTCACATGTTGCAGCTTCCGGAGTATGTCTGCTGTGTCCTTGACATAGGCCTGGAGCTGGGTAACCATTTCCTTGATCAAAAGATCAAGGTATTTTCCAATTCTCTCAAGGGGCCTCCCACTACAAAAACTATAGTTTTTTTGGGATGGTATAGAATACAGGTGTGTTGCATGTTTCCACTTTGAGGTATTTTAGTTCTCTTTTTGAGATTAGTCCAACTTCTGCCAAGATCAGTTTGTAGTTACGTTCAGAGATAAGGCCAGAGAAAGGGTTGCCTATTAGTTTCATATATATGTTGACTCATCTTTACCTTGGCTTTCAAGCTCTTCTACACAATCTTTGTCATCCATGATGAAGATATTGCTCCCTTTGACAATGCTTTTGCTCACAATGCTGGTATCATTCTTTGAGGGCCAGACATTCATCTTTGTTATCCGAAGATTGTGTATCCCAGTCCATTGTCCTAAGGTCTGAGTGTACAAAGGCCAGGAACATACTTATCACTATTCAGAGATGGCATCTTGGTGGATCTTATTCTGAGGTTGGCTTCCCTCTTCCATCACTGCTTTCAAAGCTTGGATCAGAATTTTCCTCCAGGAGTTCTACTAGATCCTCAACCACTGTTTGCTCCTGTGCAGTGGTGGCTTTGCTCTCTGTTCAGTTATTTTAAAAATTAAAATCATGAGTGGGAACATGCGTTTCCACTACACAATGAACAGGGCCTTAAAGCTCCTTCTGTCTCCTGTTTGGAAATGTTATACACAGCTTAGAGCTGGTTCACACCAGGATCGCTCTAGAATGTGCAGGTTCAAACTCATGCGGTGCGATTTTGCATTCAATTTGAACAGACTGCAAATCGCACTGGAACATAGAAAAAAATAAATAAATAAATATGTGCCATACAATGCAACTTGGTGCCTGCAAATGCACTGCATTTGCGTTAAGATTCCATTAACATTACAATGGCACCACCATTGAATACGGTACAGGAAACATGGATGGAAAACACTTTTCCTGTAGCGTTTTGGTGTGAACCGGCCCTTAAAGCCTTAATAAACCAACAATGTAATATATTACACTTTACCATATGTGGTGACTTCATTTGTTTTTTTTTGGGGGCTTTTTTCCTGTTTTTACCTCGTGATCTAGCCAGTAACAGTTCTTGTATTAGAATGCCTTCACTCTGGATGAAGGAGCAGTAACATCTTTGGACAACAGAATTGTTGGTCTGGGGAGAAGGGAGTGTTAGCTGGAGTTCAGCTTCAGTTTGTTAAAGTATTAGATGCACTAGCAAATTTAGATACACCAAGTAGTTACAGCAAACATTTTTTTTTCCCTACGAGATACAGGTTTTACATAAATACCTATAATAATTGTCCTGTAAAGGAAAAATGTGTATACTAATCTAAGGGTGCTCTGGTCTGGGCACATGATTCTCTCCATCCTGCACACTAATAGTTGCCCAATAATTGTTCACACAGATATTCTTCTAAGACAAAACCGCACCTTTACTTTCTTAAATATTCAGGTTTGAATATTACCATTTTGGATTGACCAAGAGCATTGTAGTTCAATAATGAAATACTCAAAAATTCAACTTGACTAATAATTGTGTAGAACAGGATGAGTGATCACAACTTGCCTATCAAGAGCTGAGAATTTCAGATCTGTCTGTGGGCCTGTTTCATCATGCCATGGTCCAAAAAGAACAAAATGCTTCAGCTGCATTTTGACTACAAGTGTGATCACATCTTGAGCTGCTTTTGAAGAAATATTTTCAAACACTTTAAAGTAATTATAAAAATATGCTGTGTCAATGCAATGTTCCTCAAAAGGTTTGAGAAAAAAAAAAAAAAAAAAAAAAGTTAAGAATTAGCAAATATAGGGCTATATTGCCACCTACAGAAAAGGACACTAGCCACAAAAACTGAAGGCCTCTGCCCTTTTAAAAACGCTGACGCCTCCAGCTGTAGCAGGCAGTCCAAAGACCTGTGTGTCTTGCATTTGGAATTTACAGGCAAGTCAAAATGCCAATACTCGTACAGAACAGGCCTTCGTAGTCAGTTTATTGCATGGAAACGTCCCATGGTCTGAGGGGTTGACAACAGAGGAAACAGGCCCACAGAGAACAAGGGTCAACAGACCTGAAAACATTGATGACACCTTGAAGCACCTTTGCGTAAACGAATGCTTGATGCGAATAAGCCCATCACCTATGGACAAGAGCAGAAAAAACAAACCCCAAAACACTGCAGTCTTATGGGGGGGGGGGGGGGGGGGGGGGGTGTGTGTATGTGCGATAATAGTAGCATATAGCCCATGCTCTAGGTCAGGGATATTGGTGTGCCACGTGAGATTTGCAGGTGTGCCCTGGGAGTTTTGAAAATAGGATTAAGTCATACTTACTTGTAAAATCCTTTTGAGTACATCATGGGACACAGAGTCAGGCTAATATTCATTACCTGCTGGGATGGCCCAGAGCAATAGCCTTCAGGGGAGGGAGACACCCTGCCAAACAATAGCCATCAGAACTTATACGGCAGCCCGCAGTACACTGCAGCCAAAAGCCGAATCCTGCTTTAACAGCCACTTGATAAAATTTTGTGAACGTATGCACTGAAGACCAGGTAGCAGCCTGGATGGCAAAAAACCCAGGAGGTTCCTACACCCCTGCTAGAATAAGCTCTCACCCTAAAAGGGAGGAGCTTTATGTTTCAGACCGTAGGCCTGAATGATCAATTGACAAACCCAATTGGCAATGGAAGCTGCCTGCCCCTTCTTGGCTTTTTTTTTTTTTTAACCAAAAGTCTGATCCTTGGATCTCCGCAGATCGACAAATAAACCTTGACTGTCTGGACAAGGTCCAAAGAATGCAGTCGTCTCTCTTCTGCCAAACGAGGCTGAGAGAAAAAGGAAGGCAAAATAATGTCCTGATTTAAATGAAAGGCCGACAACACTTTTGGTAAAATGGATGGAACAGGTCCTAACACGACTGTCATGGTGAAGGATCAAATACGGTTCCCTGCATGAAAAGGGTTGCCAACTCCGACACCCTTCTAGCCAAGGTGATAGCCATCAGGAAGGCTAGCTTGCGTGACAGCAAGTCTAATGGAATTTCCTGAATAGGTTCAAATGGTTGAATCCTGTGCAACAAATATGGAAGAGGGATCGAAAGGAAAGCATAAACCAAGGAGTACTGGCTCCATGAAACTATCAGAGCATCTGCTCCAATTGCCAGAGGAGCTCTTGTTCGAAACACAAACTGCTGTAGCTTGATGCCGAACCTTGATGCCAGTAGGTCGACCTCTGGCCATCCCCAACATTGTCAAATTTCCTGGAACACATCTGGGTGTAGGGACCATTCCCCGGGCAGATCTGCTGGCGGCTGAGAAACTGCCTTCCTCTTCTATACTCCCGGGATATGGACTGCCAATATAATAATTGGCACATGTCCCTCTGCCCAGGCTAGTATGTAGTTCACCTCCTTCAGAGCTGAAAGACTCCTGGTACTGTCTTGGTGGTTTATATAGGCCACTGCCATGGTATTGTTAGACTGAACCCTGATGGCGCAGTCCTGAAGCTTCACCGTCCAGGACCGTAGGGCCAGATGTACTGCCCATAATTTTAGGACATTGATGGACAGGGTCTGCTCTGTCCCTGACCATTTCCCCTGAGCTGTGAGCCAGTCTAGGGTCGCTCCCCAGCCTGAGAGACTGGCATCTGTAGTCAGTAATCTCCAAGTTACCAGGAAAAAAGGATTTTCCCTTTCGCAGGTCCTGATCCTGCAACCACCAGTTTAGGCTTAAAGCATGCCTGAGGAGATAAGCACATTGGATAATCCAGGGCTTTTCTTCCTCTGCTCCAAGCCAACAAGATGTCTTGTTATAAAGGCCTGGAATGGAACTGGGAATAGGGCACCGCCTCGAAGGAGGCTACCATGCTCGCTAGAAGACTCATACAGAGCCCCTTATCTGACGCACCTGATCCTTCAGGGCACAGATCCTTATGGGTGGGCAAGAATACTCTTGCTTGGACCCTGTTTAGAATCAGACCCAAATATCTATGACTTTGAGCTGGTCTCAAGGCTGACTTCGGTATTTATGATCCAGCCTAAGCTTTTTAAATACCTCACTGTGTATATTATGCTCTGTTCTAGAGCCTGAGTGATCTGAGCAGGAGGTAGTCTAGCTACCCGAGCACCAGAATTCCTTGGGCCCTTAAGCGACTCAGTACTGGTGCTAGGACCTTTGTGAACACCCAGGGAGCTGTAGCAAGCCCAAAGGGTAGAGCCACAAACTGAAAATGACATTCCTCTACTGCAAAAAACATAGGAACTTCTGATGAGGCTGAAAGATAGGTAGGCATCCTTTATATCGATGGAGGCCAAAAAGTCTCCCCTCTGGATTGAGGTTACTACTGAGCAGACAGACTCCATCCGAAAGGACTGGCTCAAAAAGATACTTGTTTAGGGATCTTGGGTCCAAAATGGGCCTTGTGTCCCAGTTTGGGTTCTGAAACGTACATAGGTTTGAGTAATACCCTGTGCCCCTTTCAAATACCGAAACCTCTACAATCACTCCTTGATGCACTAGACGTAGTGCCTGAAGCAGTACCTTTTTTGGAGGATCCGAGGGAACGCTGGATCTTAGAAACCCGAGGAGGCACCCCTCACAACTCCAGCTTGTAACCGCAAGATATAATTGAGATGACCCACTCGTCCTGAATTGTTGTTTTCCAAATGTCCGCAAAGTGCAGCAGCCTTCCCCCCCACCCGATGGAGCGGGGGCATCCCCTCAAAAGGAGGGCTTGGTGCTAGTTTTAGAATTGTGGCCCTGGCCCTAGCACCCTGATGGCGGCAGAACTGCCCTGACGTTGAGACATTTGAGGGAGCAGTCCCTGGGTTTTAAACAAGGGACATTTGGTGCTTTACTTCACAGGAAGTGGGAGAACTCCTCTCTGGAAAGCTTTTGGATACATTTGTCCAAGTGATCACCAAATAAACGTTCCCCATGAAACGGGACCCCTGCCAATAACCTTTTACAAGGAAGCTCAGCTAACCAGTTCTTAAGCCATAAGTGTCTGCGCATATGTACAGACAAGAAAGCCAGACAAGAAACCTGCTGTATTGAATCCTTTAAAGCATCAACAGCAAAACACAGCGCTCGAGGAATATCTGTTACTTTCAGGCAATAAAATTTTTTTTTTTTTTTACTCACCTCTAAATGCCTGTTAGGAGGTCCCTCGTAGTCTGCCTCCTTCGGTGCCTGGGCTCCTGACATCACTTCCCTTGGCGCAGGAAGGGAGATCACCTCTCCACCCTCCCTCTTGTCAATCATCTGGGACACGGGACCGGTCCCAGATGATTGCGGGGCCAGTAACAGCATGCGGCAGGGCATGCGCAGTGGGCACCCGGCTGTGAAGCCACAGCCGGGCGCCCCAAGTTAAAATGCCAGCGCCGCCGAGCGCACGCGGGGGGGGGGGGGCTTCGATCCCCCGCATCGCTGGACCCTGGGACTGGTAAGTGTCGGATTAAAAATGTCAGCAGCTGCAGTATTTGTAGCTACTGGCTTTAAATTTTTTTTTTTATGGGAACCCCACTTTAAAAAAGAGACTACTGCATCTATGGCTGGCATGCACCATTTAATGAACTTTTCATCCATGGGATATATAAGGGAAAACCTTTTAGGAGGCAAAAAAGTCCTGTCAGGATGTTCCCAATCAGCATACACCACCTGTTTCAACAGTGGGTGTAGCGGGAAAGTCTGTGCGACCTGAAAAGGTCTCAGGTCCCAAATGGGGACCAGGGGGGCTCAGTCACCTCTGCAAGAGGCAGCTTAAAAGGCAGAATGAACCATTTTGGTCAAAGTCAGGGTCAAAAACCTGTGACTCTGGCAGATATCGAGTGGATATCTTTTTGTCCAGATTTCTCAGAAGCAGACTCATTTGCTGGGCACTCCACTGAATCCTGAGCTTTAAGCTCTTCCACATCCTCAACCCATTCCTGCTCCAGACGAGGAGACTCTGGGGGGGGGGGGGGGGGGGGGGATCTGTCACGCTTCCTGCCACCCTCCGGGATGGAGGCAATCATGCCGGCAATCCTGTGCTCTAACCCGGTTAGGGCTGAGGACAGTTCATCCTTCGTGAGAAAGGGTGAAGCAGCAGCATTGACTGTAGGCACAATACCAGATAGGTGCAGCGGCTCAGATTGCCTGGGAGGCAATAGGGATACAACTAAGTTCTTCAGGAACTGATGACATAGGTGTGCCCTTTCCCTGTGGGGTTAGTCTTGCTCCTTTTTTGGAAGACATTCATGCAATGCCTGCAAACAGAGTATTTGGGTGTAATTAAAACACCTCAGAAGGGAGACCCTTTAATTGGGCTCACCAAGCTCCTATGCAACAATCCTGCTAAGCACCTTTAGCCTGCCAAGCAACACCTGGTGACTCACATCACCCAGGTAAGGAAAAATGAACCACTGCAAGTGTTTGAGAAGGCAGCTGTGGGACAAAGAGCAGGCTCTGAACAAAGTACCACATGCTTTGCCCACGCAGCTTAAATAAGCTGGGTGTGCGCTGGAACATTCTATGCACGTGCGAGGTCCCGGTGAATGGGTGTGACTGTATTCGCGTACGATGCAAACTTTTGTGCGCCCAGGTAAAGGCTACGGCGCATGTGCGGGCGAACAAACTGCTGAGCCCAGCGGCACTCTAGCGAACACACGTGCGCCATGGCGAACCAAGGCGAAATGGCGCACCATCATACAAATGAAAAACAGCCAGACACAAGCAAAAAAAAAAAAAAAAAAAAAAAAAAAAAAAACTTTGCAAACACCCACAGCTAGCCCAGAACTCCCCCATATGGTAATCACACACAGGTGTCCAGCCTTTAGCTAGCCTGACTGATTACAATCACTGGGACACCCCACAATAATAAAATAAAGGGATTTCACTTACCCGTCCAGGTGCAGGGCCACTTAGAAGCGGCGGGTTCCTGTCACTTGGACCCTCAAGGACTGGGTACCCTTTCATGTTTAGCGTCCACTCTTAGACCTGTACAGCACCCTGCAGGAAATGCCTTAGTGCTGTAGTGTCCAGGATTTCCACTCCTCAGGGTCCAGCACCCGGAGGCCACGTTATAGGCAAAGCCTTGCAGGATCTTGAGTCTACTTTGCGAGGCTCGGGTACCAGTTATCCAAGCATAAAAGCCTGTGTCAAATGGATCAGAACGGTCAATTCCTTGATTCATTTTTGGAACCATTTGTGGGACTAGAGACCTGGAGCTCAGAGAACGCAAACAAACCATGCCATCCACCTTTCAGACACTGGTAAAAAAAAACTTAAGTGCTTCCTGTATGGGAGGGGTTATATAGGAGATCACTTCCTGTCTGAAGACCTTTGGTCTACCAGTGTCCATTCACCTAATAATGAAGTATAACCCAGCAGGTAATGAATATATTAGCCTGACTGTGTCCCATGATGTATGAAAAAAGTAAAATATTTAGAATTGCTAGCATTTTGAAACCTTGAACATATTGAAAGAATAAATGTTAAATCAATGTTGCAAAAGTTAAAAAAGTAACATATAAAAACTGTGAGACTTATAATTGGAGTTCTGCAAAGATCTCGCACAACTCCAATTATATTACAATAGAGACTGTTCCAACGTTGATAAATAAAGTTTGTTCATTGTTTATCAATTGAGAAATACTTAATCATGTCTGGAACTCTGAAAGAGAAACTCTTAAATGAAAAGCAAGCGAAAGTCTCTCTCTCTCTCTCCTTTAAAGCAGCCACTTTCAGTACAGTCTGACCAAAACTAACAGCTGCCAAGACAGATACATAGACCAAGTATGACTATGAATATATGAACAGAATACAGAATACTAGGATGAATATAAGCCAGCTACTCAGTATGCTCCAAAATCCAAGTCTGTATATGCTACATGTTAAAAAACACAGTGGGTACAGCCAACGTGTTTTGGCTGTAGTGGCCTTCCTCATACAGGACAATGCTGATAACGACCCTTCTATCAGAACTGATCGCTACATAATAACTTTAAGGCAATGTCCCTGAAGGGGAGTTCTGCCCCCCGCCAGCAAAAAATGTAAAGTCAGCAGCTACACATACTGTATCTGCTGACTTTTAAATACACTTACCTGTCCTGGAATCCAGTGATGTTGGCACCCCAGCCAATGTTTCCATCGGCTCTTGGGTGCTGCTGCTGTCACCATTGTCTGTAAGGGAAATGTGCAGTGAAGCTTTGCAGCTTCACAGCTAGCTCCCTACTGCACATGCGAAGCACGCTGCGCTTTCTGAATGGCCCAGCGACGGGGGAAGCGTCGGATAAGCAGAGCTTCCATTTTTTCAGTGGAACTCCACTTTAATAGTCATAACACTGGCCCCCACTATAACCATGGGATTTAAACCGAATATTGGCAAACATGAGGAGAAAAAAAAAAGTACAACCCCTAGAAAGTATGAAGCAGTGCAAAAAACACAATCTCAGAAAGACACGCTCTGCCAGTACACAAATCTGCGCATAAAGAGCTCCCTCCCCAACCCTTCAGTCAGAGGCACAGAAGCCATGGTATGATTGGTTAGCCCACAGTAATGTAATTTAAACAAAGGTTGATGTCTCAACACCAATGGGGCCCCCTAACCGCAATTAGTTTGTTTTTTTATAATAAAGCAGTGGCAGTTAAGGCTAGTCACTATATACATTGATTTCCTCATCACAGCAACCCACAAAGTAATAAGGGAAGTGACATGTTTGTTTATGTAGAGGTCATAATTTTCTTTCAACCTGCAAAAATTCTGTTAACAAAAATACCCCATATACACAATCCTATACCCACAGTTGATCCAGGGAGGGAAAAAAACCCAATAAGGCATGATCCAACTCACTCCAGTTGGGGGGGAAAAAAAAAAATTCCTTCCTCATCAGCCAGGAGGCATTTGGGATATTCTCTGGATAAACAACCCCCTTAGTGTTACCATTACCTAAAACAAATATCCAGTTATATTTTGTGCATTTATTTACAAAACTGGCCATAAGTGAGTCTATTCCACATTTCTTAATGTGAAGGCTCTCCATATGAAAACCTTAGTTAGAATTACCGGTGAGGGTATTTCTTTCAGGACAACCTTGGAGAGTGTAGCCCCATCCATTTTCCAGGACACACAAGCAGCCTTTAAAATCCCTCCTCTTCCACCATGGCCTCAGTTATTGCGTGGCCTCCAACATGCTGGAAAACAAAGCACAGAAACCACCATGACAGATACTTTAGGACACTTAAGACAACAGGGAGGGTAGTAACAGCTGTCCTGAAAGGCTATTAGAAATACCGTCAACGGTAAGTCTAAGTTTTTCTCAAATTGCCTTTCAGGACAGTCGAGAAATTTACCCTAGGGTGGGACTACTGCCTGCAGCACCTTCCTGCCTTAGGCCTAAATCTGCAGATGACAGCAGGTCCAATCTATAGTGCCGGAGGTACGTAGAGAAATTGGACCAAGTTACAGCCTTGCACCAGCCCTTTCGGCCCAGGAAACTGCCGTTGATCTTGTAGAGTGGGCAGCAATACTTGAAGGGGGTACTTCCCCCTTAACCTTGTAGGCTTCTATGATTGCCCATTTAAGCCACTCTTAGTGTGCGCTTAGCTTTTTCTCCTTAGCGGGATCCCAAAAAGATTATAAAAAAAGGTGCATTTGACTTCAACATTTTAGTCACGGTTAGGTACTGCAATAGACATCTTACATCCAGTGTATGGAAAGCTTCCTCTTGAATTGGCTGAAGCCAAAGCTAAGGTGTGTAATACTATCTCCTGTGAACGATAAAACAGTCTGGCAACCTTAGGCAGGATTGCTGGGTCGGTTTGAAAGATTACCTAATCTTGAAAAATTATTAGAGGGTTCCGTGGCCACCAAAGCCTGAAGCTTGCTGATCCTTTTGGGTTGACGTGATGGCCACTAAAAAAACAAACAAAAAAAAAGTGTCCATCTGTGATAGACCCTTGTCTCTTAGGAGATCCTCCTCAAAAACCAGGCTGTCAATTGTAGACGATCAGTTCAGTCCCCTGTGTTAGGAGATCCTTTCTGGATGGCAGTTTCCAGGGGGTTTTGCGGCTAGATTTAGCAGCGTTGCAAACCAGGGCCTCTTCAGCCAGAAGGGGGTGACCAGGATCAAGTTTGGCTTTGACCTAAACTCATTGCTTTATCCGTAAAAAAAAAAAAAAAAAATAGATTTCCACAGTTTTGCTTCAAATGGACATCAATATTGTTATGGCCTTGTTCGATTTATATGAATTTGGTTTGGGACAAGAGAGACACACACACACACACACACACACACACACACACACACACACACACACACACACACACACACACACACACACACACACACACACACACGCGATTTTGCACTATTTAATGGTCACTGAATTAAAAATTGTGTTTATCAGAGTATTTTAATTTTTTCTTTTATTTGCCATGTATTGAGGTGGTTATGTGTGCTGCCTCCAACACTTATAGGGGCAATGCGTATGTATGCATATATACTGCTCAAAAAATAAAAATTCAAGAAACACTTTGAAAACACATCAGCTCTCAATGGGGAAAAATATCATGTTGGATATCTACACCGATATGGACTGGGTAATGTGTTGGGAACAAAAAGGATGCGACATTGTTTGATGGAAATGAAAAATTATCAACCTACAGAGGGCTAAACGCAAAGACAACACGAAAACCGAAGTGAGAAAATGATGCAGTAGGCTAGACAATTTTGCTGAAATTTCATAGCAACTCAAAAAAAAAATAAAAAATAAAGTGTACTTCGTGTGTATGGCCCCTACGTGCTTGTATGCATTCCTGACGTCAGGGCATGCTCCTAATGAGACGGATGGTGTCCTGGGGTATTCCCATCCAGATCTGAACCAGGGCTTTACTGAGCTCCTGAACAGACTGAGGTGCAACCTGGTAGCGTCAGTCAGATGGACCCAAACAACGTCCCAGAGGTGTTCTATTGGATTTAGGTCAGGTGAGCGTGGGGTCAGTCAATGGTTTCAATTCCTTCATCCTCAGGACCCACTGTGCCAGCATAGGGTCTGACAATGGCTCCAAGAATTTAATCTCAAAACCCAATGGCAGTCAGAGTGCCAGTGTCTAGCCTGTAGAGGTCTGTGCATCCCTCCATGGGATATACCTCCCTAGACCATCACTGACCCACCAAACTGGTCATGCTGAATGATGTTACAGGCAGCATAACATGCCCAACGGCTTCTCCAGACCCTTTCACGTCTGTTACATGTGCTTAGATTGAACCTGCCCTAATCTGTGAAAAGCACAGGATGCCAGTGGCAGACCTGTCAATTCTGCTGTTCAATGGAAAATGCCAATTGAGCACCACCATCATTAAGTCTGTTTGATCAGAGACATTCACACCAGTGGTCTTCTGGAGGTCATTTTATAGGGCTCTGGCAGTGCTCATCCTGTTCCTCCTTGCATAAAGGGCAGATACCGGTCCTGATGGGTTAAGGACCTACTACGGCCCTGTTCAGCTCTGATAGAGTAACTGCCTGTCTCCTGGAATCTCCTCCATGCTCTTGAGACTGTGCTGGGAGACACAGCAAACCTTCTGGCAATGGCACATATTGATCTGCCATCCTGGAGGAGTTGGACTACCTGTGCAACCTCTATAGGGTCCAGGTATTGCCTCATGCTACCAGTGGTGACACTGATCCTAGCCAAATGTAAAACTAGTGAAAAAAAGTCAGAAAAGATGAGTAGGGCAAACAAAAAAATATCTGTGGCTTCCACCCGTAAAACAATTCCTGTTTTGGAGTTAGCCTTTGTTGCCCATCTAGTGCACCTGTTCAGTTCATGAACACCAAAAGCAGCTGAAACAAACCACCTCTGCTATTTAAACTGACCAGATCACTATCCTAGGAGTTTGACTTGATACTATGCTGAGTAAAAAGAGTTAGGCTAGGTTTCCACTAGTGCGACTTTTCATGCGACTTGGGACTGAAGTGTCGCATGACAAATTGTATCCCATGATTTCCAATGAGTATCGTTCATATCTGTGCGACTTCAAGTCGCAGCGACTTCAAAGTAGTCCCTGCACTACTTTGGTCCCACTTTGATGCGACTTGAGGTCCATAGATACAGGCATTGCTTCAAATCGCGGTAAAAAGTCGCGGTAAAATCGCGGTAAAAAATTGCGGCAAAAGCGCGCGACTTTGGGGACGCAATAGTGGAAACATAGCCTTACTATCATTTTTTTGAGCTATGCATGCAAGTCAGTCATTAGTCATTCAAGTTTCACTTTAATGGTATGCTGCTGCCACCTGGGGGGGGGGTAATAGTTTTAATTACATCTAATTTCAGTAATTCCTCCCCTTTGTGTAATTTTTTTTGTAAGCTTCTGTATTGTTCCTACAAGGCACAATGAGACTAGGACAATTACCATATTATATGGTTTGCTTCAACCTTCTGCATGTGGTAAGGATATCCATGGATGCCAAGTATTTTGCAAATTCATCTACTTGATGAAGATTGTCTGAAGGCCTGGGACTGAGGTCTCAGGGAGGGATAGTCATATTACAACATCTGGCGTCACAATATTATGCATTTAATTGAATCTCGTTGTGGGCTGCCTATTTGAGCGTTAGGTAAACAAGTTGGCATACTACACTCCAAGGGCATTGCAGTCAGTCATTTTACAGATAAGCCTCACTTTCAATACTTTGGAAAAAAAAAAAAAAAAAAAAGGAGGTAAAAGCTCAAGTGGAGGAAAGGTATAGAAGAGAACATACTAGTCCCACAGCTCTACAATGTGAGCTGAGATAATGGAAAACATCCAAATGTGGAATCCTATCGCTCCAGGCTGGTCCGTTCACATTAGCCCCAAACTTATCTCCAGCTGTAGGTGATTGTCCAGTTCAAAGCCAAAATACTAGTGAAAGGATGGATGACCACACTTTAAAATTGCAGAAGATCCAAAGTTTGCGTGTAGAAAAATGAATCATAAAAACATTTTCACAGCTCCGTAAAGACAAGTACAGGCCTTAACACATTTTACACTAGAAAGCGCTTAATCATGGTTATGGGCGATATCTTTTGGGTGAAGTTCAGCTTTAAGGTCACAAAGAGATAAAGGGGCCCACATAGGCAAAAAATAGGATTTTTATTACAGCTTACCTGTAAAATCCTTTACTTGGAGTACATCATGGGACACAGAGCCTTAAGTAATTACTTAATGGGTTATGGGCCACCTTCAGGTGTTGACACTGGTATACCCAATCAAGGAAGTTCACCCCCTATATAACCCCTCCTCCCAGGAGCACATCAATTTTTGTAGCAAAGCAATGTACTTAAATTCCAAAAGAGGGGAGGGACCTCTGTGTCCCATGATGTACTCCAAGAAAAGGATTTTACAGGTAAGCTGTAATAAAAATCCTATTTTCTTTATCGTACATCATGGGACACAGAGCCTTAAGTAATTACTTAATGGGACGTCCCATAGCAATGCTACTTGAGGCGAGGGAGACACAACCCGTAGGGTACCCCCAGACATGAGGACTTAAACTGCTGCCTGCAGCATACTGCGCCCAAAGACGATATCCTCATACCTTCTTACATCAACCGAATAACATTTTTGTGACCGTAAGCACTGAAGACCAAGTTGCAGCCTTACAGATCTGAGCCATGGAGGCCTGGTGACACACTGCCCAAGAAGCACTAACCGCCCTGGTAGAGTGCATCTTAACTTGAAACGGGGGAAATCGTACCCCTTGTATCATAAGTTTTGAATTATAACTTGCCGAATCCACTTAGCGACAGTGGATTTCGGCACTGCCTGTCCTTTCTTAGGACCCTCAGGCAGACTAAATAAGACGTCAGTTTTAAGAATCTGAGCAGTTGGCTTTAAATAGATTCACTGCTCTCACCACATCAAAACAATGTAGTGACCTTTCTTCCCTAAAACATGGTTTTGGAAAACGATAGCAGGCCAATATCTTGGTTCAGGTGAAAACCTGAAACAACTTTTGGCAAAAGCCTGGACGAGGGGCAACACCACTCTGTCCTCACGAATAATCAAATATGGCTCTTTACAAGAAAGAGCAGCCAATTCAAAAACCCTCCTTGCTAAGGATACAGCAACCAAAAACACCAGCTTCCTTGTCTGAAGGACTAAGGGAATATGCTGTATCGGTTCAAATGGATGTTTTTGTAACACTGACAAAACTAAGTTAAAGTTCCAAGGGCTTAAAGGTGATTTAACAGGCGGATTAATCCGCATCACCCCTTGCATAAAACCCTGGACTAAGAATGCCTAGCAAGCAGTCTTTGAAATAAAATCAATAAGGCCGAGACTTGGCCCTTAATCATTCTCAGGGCCAACTTCATCTCTACGCCTAACAGTAGAAAGGCAAGAGTTCTGTCCATGGTATACAGTGGGGACGGGAAGTATTCAGACCCTCTTAAATTTTTCACTTTGTTATATTGCAGCCATTTGCTAAAATCATTTAAGTTTTTTTTCCTCATTAATGTACACACAGCACCCGTTATTGACAGAAAACACAGAATTGACATTTTTGCAGATTTATTAAAAAAGAAAAACTGAAATATCACATGGTCCTAAGTATTCAGACCCTTTGCTGTGACACTCATATTTAACTCAGGTGGTGTCAGTTTCTTCTGATCATCCTTGAGATGGTTCTACACCTTCATTTGAGTCCAGCTGTGTTTGATTATACTGATTGGAATTTATTAGGAAAGCCACCCACCTGTCTATACGAGACCTTACAGCTCACAGTGCATGTCAGAGCAAATGAGAATCATGAGGTCAAGAGGAACTGCCTGAAGAGCTCAGAGACAGAATTGTGGCAAGGCACAGATCTGGCCAAGGTTACAAAAAAAAATTCTGCTGCACTTCAGGTTCCTAAGAGCACAGTGGCCTCCATAATCCTTAAATGGAAGACATTTGGGACAACCAGAACCCTTCCTAGAGCTGGCCGTCCGGCCAAACTGAGCCATTGGGGGAGAAGAGCCTTGGTGAGAGAGGAAAAGAAGAACCCAAAGATCACTGTGGCTGAGCTCCAGAGATGCAGTCGGTAGATGGGAGAAAGTTGTAGAAAGTCAACCATCACTGCAGCCCTCCACCAGTCGGGGCTTTATGGCAGTGGCCTGACAGAAGCCTTTCCTCAGTGCAAGACACATGAAAGCCTGCATGGAGTTTGCTAAAAAAAAAAAAAACCTGAAGGACTCCAAGATGGTGAGAAATAAGATTCTCTGGTCTGATGAGCCCAAGATAAAACTTTTTGGCCTTAATTCTAAGTGGTATGTGTGGAGAAAACTAGGCACTGCTCATCACCTGTCCAATACAGTCCCAACAGTAAAGCATGGTGGTGGCAGCATAATGCTGTGGGGTTGTTTCTCAGCTGCAGGGACAGGACGACTGGTTGCAATTGAGGGAAAGATGAATGCAGCCAAGTACAGGGATATCCTGGACGAAATCCTTCTCCAGAGTGCTCAGGACCTCAGACTGGGCGGAAGGTTTACCTTCCAACAAGACAATGACCCTAAGCACACAGCTAAAATAACAAAGGAGTGGCTTCACAACAACTCCGTGACTGTTCTTGAATGGCCCAGTAAGAGCCCTGACTTAAACCCAATTGAGGTCTGGAGACACCTAAAAATGGCTGTCCACCAACGTTTACCATCCAACCTGACAGAACTGGAGAGGATCTGCAAGGAGAAATGACAGAGGATCCCCAAATACAGGTGTGAAAAACTTGTTGCATCTTTCCCAAAAAGACTCATGGCTGTATTAAATCAAAAGGGTGCTTCTACTAAATACTGAGCAAAGGGTCTGAATACTTAGGACCATGTGATAGGAGTTTCTTTAATAAATCTGCAAAAATGTCAACAATTCTGTATTTTTGTCAATATGGGGTGCTGTGTGTACATTGAGGAAAAAAAAAAAAAAAAAAAAAAAAAAAACTTAAAATGATTTTAGCAAATGGCTGCAATATAACAAAGAGTGAAAAATTTAAAGGGGTCTGAATACTTTCCATCCCCACTTCATCTCCGAGGGTGCTAACCCCTGGATTCACACCAGAAAACATAAGCCTTTCAGACTCTATAATGTCTAGTTCTGGAAGTTGGTTTTCTTGTATTAGTAGAGATAATGGACCCGGAAAGCCCACATTTCCTCAGAATGTGGGTTTCAATAGCCAGGCCATTCAATTTAGTGTCCGTAAAGTAGGATGGAATTATCAGCCCCTGTGAGAGCAGGTCTGGCCTTAATGGAAGGGACCATGGATCCTCCACTACCATTTTTACGATTTCTGCATACCATGACCTTCTGGGCCATGCTGGTGCTGCCAGAATTACTGGTTTTCTTTCCAGCTTGATCCTGCAAAGAAGAAGACAAGGCAGCAATTGAATAGGGGAAATGCATAGATCAGTGAGAACTGATCCCACAGTATCGCCAACGCATCTGTTCTGCATGCAAATGGATCCTTTGTTCTGGACACAAAGTTGCCTGTTAAACTGGACGCTAGAAGATCTACGTCCTGAGTCCCCCATCTTTGACAAACAGCCCGAAAATGTCGGGGTGAAGAGACCCTTCCTCTGGGAATAATCTGCTGGTGGCACAAGTAGTCCGCCTGCCAATTCTCTATTCCTGGAATGAAGACTGCCGATGGGCAGAAAGAAATATTCCGTGCCTAAGTTAGAATATGGTTCACCTCTCTCTGCGCTGAGAGACTCTTGTGCCCCCTTGGTGATTGATAGAGGCCACAGCTGTGGCATTGTTGATTGGATCCTGACAGGACAATCCCTTAACCTGGAAGTCCAGGCTTTCAGAGCCAGACGCACTGCCCGAATCTCTAGGATGTTGATGGGCAAGGTTCTATCGGTTCTTGGACAGTTGTCTTTCTAGTACTGCTCCCCTGAAAGGCTGGCAACTGTAATTACCACTTTCCAGATAACTGGTCTGAAGAATTTTCCTCTTAGAAGATTCTTTAGTAACCATCAATTGTAGATTTGGGACACCCTTGGGGACAGCCACATTGGCAAGTCCAAAGCTTGGATCGTTTTGTTCCAAGCAGACAGAATACAGTTCGCAACAGTCTCAAATGGAACTTGGCATAGGGAACTGCTTTGAATGAAGCCATCTTTCCTAACAACCTTATGCAAAGGCGAATGGAGGGATCTCCTTTTGACCTGACCCTCCGCACCAACTCTTATGGCGTGGTCTTTTGCTTGGGGCAAGAAAACCCTTCTTCTGGGCTGTATCTATGATCAGACCCAAATATTCCAGCTTTTTAAGCGGTTTTACCGCAACCCGGACTTTTCCCGGTAACTGGTTGTAATGCGTACACCTTGCTCCAAACAGATTGGTCTATTAGCAATAGATCGTCTAGGTATGCCAAGACTGTTTATGCTGTTCTACTTTGAACCCCAAAAACCTTTGGTGAGCGAGAAATATAGGGACATGTAGATATGCATCCCTGATGCTGATAGACGCCAGAAGTTTTCCTCCTTGAAGGATAGAAACTACTGACCTGATCGACTCCATAGAAAGGAGCGGATCTTCAGGACCTGATTTAGATTCTATAGATCTAGAATGGATCTGTTAAATTTCTGCGTGGATCTATACATGTACAGGAAACGCATAAAAAAAGGCTGTTAAGGTTTTAAAGGAACCTAAGAAGAAACAGAACTATCAGCTGACTCTGCTAGAGGTAGCTTGAAAGGCACGAACCATCTGTAAGAGATTTGTACCAGCAATCTCTCAGACTGAGGCTGAAAAAGGTTCAACTCCAATTGTTTTCTCCCTGATCACCTGAGGGTAACCCCTCATCCTCTACCCACTGTTTCCTTGATAAGGGGTCTAAGGTGGGGAAGGGGGGGGATCTAACATGCTTCCTATCCTTTTGGATAGCAGATGCGATTAAAGTCGTTAATTTTCCTTCTAGGCCCTGCAGGGCGGAGGAAAAAAGCATTTTCAATCATGTATAGTGCTGAAATGTTTTCTGTGCCTGGGCCTGACCCTGAGGCTTCCGTCTAGAGTCTGACTGTGGAAGCCGTCGCCACTGCCCAGAGGCGGATGCCCTAGGCGCAGGAGAAAAAAAAAAGTCAGTACAAATGAAGGATGTTTATACGTTTTTTTGACTGGCAAAAGAGTATTCTTACAACTAGAAATTGTTTGGATATATTTATCCAAGTCATCCCCAAATAGTCGCTCCCCATGAAAAGGGAAACTAGTCAAAGCTTTTTACAAGCTGCTTCAGCTGACCAATCTTAACCACAGGGTCCTACACATGTGTATTAGCACAAGCGCAAGGCGGGACACCTGGTTAAGTGTCTTTCATGGAGCCTATGGCAAAACATAGCGCTTTTGGTAGTTCGGCCAACTCACGGGACTGTTGTGCAGGGACCTCCTTAAGGGCTTCTTTGAACTGGTGTCTTAGGGACTGACAGATGCCCATTGCAGCAACTGCAGGCTGAGAAACGGCTCCTGCCAAGGAAAAAGAGGATTTTAACAGAAATTCCGACTCTTTATCTGTTGGATCTTTAAGCATTTGTGCATTGTCTACTGGACAGTTACATTTTTATTGATGCTGGAAATCGCATAGTCAACTGCTGGTACTTTCCATTTCTTTATGAATTTCTCCTCCATGGGATAGAGAACTGAAAATCTCTTTGGGAGGGAGAAAAATGCTTATCCAGGCGATCCCATTCAGCATAAATAAGCTTCTCTAGTAATGCATGTACCAGAAACGCATGAAAAGGTTGTAAGGGTTTTAAAGAACCCAAGGAGGAGACCGAATTTTCAACTGACTGTTAGGGGCAGCATGAAAGTAGAAAGAACCATCTCCGTAAGATTTTGTACCATCAATCTCTGATTGCGAGGTTGTAAAAGGTTCATCTGTTTCCTCTGCAGAGGAATAATCAGCTTGTCTTTCTACTCAATCGCTTGAGGGTAATAACTCATCCTGTGCCCACTGTTCCCTTGGTAAAGGGTTTGTGGTGGGGGAAGGATCTAGCACGCTTTCTATCCACTTGGGAAGATGAGATTAAAGGCGCTAATATTCCTTCTAAGCCTTGCAGGGCAGAAGAAAATGCATCTTCAGTCACGTATACAGGGGCTGAAGCGTGAGAAGCAGTTGACCCATCAATAGGTTCCAATGACTCACCCTGGCTTGCCATGTCTGGTATCTCCAGAAAAGATGACAGTGTGGAGGCATGCTGGAGATCCCAGCGCCTGAGGGTGGAATTTTTGGTACCCTTGTGGTAGATCTGGAAGTCAAAAATGCTAAGCACAAAAGCAGAGGCACTTTTAAGAATATACTATTGCTGAGTAATAATCACCCCACCATAGACAAATCACTCAAAAACTTTGGGTGAAGGGCCCACTCACCCGCATTCAGCTGACAGCTGAGAAAATACACCTGTCAATGTTCCACCCTGGAGATGGAAAGGCAGAACATGAAGATATCTGCAGCAGACAAGGTCAGGTCCACTTCCTCTTGAGCAGCACAACTTCTTGTTCCTCCTTAAATGGGCGACGTATGCCACAACTGTGGACTGCACTCTGAAGGCAAGCAGACCAATGCTGAAGCACCAGCCCACCCCCCTGAAGTATGAGGATGTTGATCGTAACCTCTGTTCTTGCAACAACCTAGTTCCCTGAAACGAGTGGTTTTCCAGAACAACTCCCCAGCCTTTCAAGCTGGCATCTGCTTTCAAACTCTTCCAAGGCATCACAAGGCAACATTTTCTGACATCTGCATGGAAACACATTATTCCAGAGCCGACCTGGTCTTGAGTCAGATGCATGGGTAAAAGCCAAGGACTGATGACATTTGTCCCAAGCTGACAGCATATGGAGTTGAAATGCCCTGGAGTGAAAGAGCATACCGAACGACTTCATACGGCAGCCAACATCTTCACAACTACCCTCATGCAAACACAAATCAAAGGACTCTTGCACTCTAAGGGATTCTATCTGAAAGTGTAGTGACAGATATTTCGGTTGCAAAATTAAACACACACACAAACAAAACACCTTGGACTCTGCGGAATCCAGGACTGAACCCAAATACTCCAGATATTACATCCAAAGCTGACTTCTGAAAGTTCAGTACCCAACCAAATTTTCCAGGACCTGCAGAGTTTGAGACATTTGATGAAAAACCAAATGGCAATGCCACAAAATGAGAGGTGGCCCTCTACTGCAAACTGCATAAACCTTTGGGGATGCTGGGAAAAAAAAAAAAAAAAAAAAAAAATCAGGTTGCACCAGTCTGGTCCAATGGCATCAGACTGGAAAGGTCATGTTTTTCAAATGCCACTATGGCAGTATAGCGAGCCATCTGCTTAAAACTAAAGGACACACCACCCAGCACATGGGGGCACCACTGGTAGGACATTCATCATCTGGCTGCAGGACCATGTCAGCCCCAAAATTCACTTATCACGGTGGGTACACATGAAAGGGCCTTCATGGACAGGGACTTGCTAGCAGAGGGATCACCGCTCTGGACCGGAGCATCCCCCTGTGATTGCCATTAGGCACTAAACCCTGTGAGAAGCAATTTTACAGGTGTTTTCTCAGCTCTTCCACAGTGAAGTCTGGGCTACTGTCCCCTCTGGTCTCCAGGCAACAGATCTGGAGAATGCCCTGCCAGTACCCCAACAAAGGTGTACAGAACAGACAACCTGCAAGAACAAAAACTGTCTAGTGAAGGACACACACACACACACACACACACACACACACACACACACACACACACACGTATTTTTAAATACATCTCAGAAAGAAAAAAGTAATTCCAGGCTGTATGTACCTGTGGTTATCTTCTGCAGACTAAGAAACAGGAGAATGATATGATGCAAAATTTCATCCCATCGCTGCCACTCTGGGCCCTATAGGAGAGACAAATCTCAATATCTCAAAGTTTACTAAAATAAATATGGACAAAAATCTCTCCACACACTTTTTATAATCTGATTGCCAGTATACCCTCTAGAGCAGGGATATGCAATTAGCAGACCTCCAGTTGTTGCAGAACTACAAGTCCCATGAGGCATAGCAAGACTGACAACCACAAGCATGACACCCAGAGGCAGAGGCATGATGGGACTTGTAGTTTTGCAACAGCTGGAGGTCCGCTAATTGCATATCCCTGCTCTAGAGTATGTGCAATTAGTATGGAATGGTAAAAAAAAAAAAAAAAAAACACTAAAAGTAATCTTTATAGATCTGAAGTAATGCTGGCCATACACAGTTAAAAAAATCATACGAAAAAGCGTTTGATACGCTTGATAGTTCGACTTTCAAAAACAGGCAAAATTTTGATTTTCAAAATGCTAATTTTTTTTTTGGCAAAAAAGGCAAATTTCTTTATCGTACATCACGGGACACAGAGCACCATAATAATGACTATGTGGGGTATACGCTTACCTTTAGGTGATTGGACACTGGCAACCAATGGTTAGACGGTTCCTCCCATATAACACCTACTATACCGGAAGTACCTCAGTTTTTTCGCCAGTGTCTTGAAGGTGATGGTCATGGCTGTTGAAGCTCTTCAAATTTCTTCAAAAAATGTCCCACTGACGTTATAATCGGATCCATTCGGATGGCTAAAGTGGATGGTACCTGAACCTCAGTTCAAGAACGAGGCATTGCTTGTAATGTGTCCTATATAGGCGCTGGACCCTTGTTAAGTTGGTATTCCTGGTCAATCTTGCCCAAGGTAAACCAGAAAGGGTGCTTTACAGGTCCAGGGGTGTGGACCCAGTCCCTGAAGGTCCTTAGAGGCGCTACCCGCTGTAATGGGGGAAGATTGGGCTTAGTAAGACAGGCCCTGCTGCTTGGGATGGCAAGTACTCCCTTTGGGAAATAGAGATATATATAGATATAGATATTTCCCTTTGAAACTGCTGGTAAAGTTGAGCCTGTGTCTGGAATTACAGATGGCCGGTTTGGCACGCATTTTTTGAATACTGGCGTGAGCTAGTGTGCACATGCCGCCGTGTGTGCCGCTGCTGTGCGTGTCGCAGATGCGCCGCGTGCGCTGTTCGGTGGGCGTGCCGCTGGTCACTGATGTGGGCTTGAATGGAGGGGAAGATTTGGATGCCGCACACCGGATGTAGTCAAAAAACTTCACTTTATTGAAAAAATGGGATCATCAAAACAACAAGACTGTCATGCAGAAAGTACAGATAAGCTGACGTGTTTCGCACTCAGGACTGAGTGCTTACTCATAGCTAACAAATATTAAAAAGACAAACTCTTATATAGCTCAATGGAGTATCACATGATTGCCCAATTAGATGGTCATTGAGTCTCAGCTGGAAGCCAATTTAATGAGGTCTCGGCATCTGCTGGCTATTTGGTGTGTTAACTGGTTGAGAAATGTTTTCAAAACCGTGACATGTAAATAGATGACAAAGAATGTGAAAAAAGATGTGTATATGTACATGTGTAGGCAAAAATATATGTATGTATAAATAAACGTGTGTGTATATATAATAATAAATGTACTTCTATAACGTGTATATATAAAAAGTGATAAATATCAAAAAGAAAGAAATTACTGTTAGGTGAAAGGGAAAAAATGTGTAAAAAATTTCTCATTAAAAAAAGAGAAAATATATTGATAAAAATATTCAGACAACGTGCAAAGTAAGTGTGAAAAGTGAATGTAATGAAACTATATGTGAACAAAATATATAAATATGATGAAACTCTCTATAATATGCCGGTGAAGTGGATGAGGTTCTCTATAATAAGCCGGAATAATACAGGTGAAATATAGAGCAATGTGACCTGAAATAATGCGTGATATGCCCGCGGTTGATAACAAGGTACATATAGGGCCCTATAATAGAAATAAACTGTGGGATTCAAAGACATAAAATCACGCTGATAAGGGTTGCCCTGATCTGGTCAAATGGCAGTGATATATGCAGGGTCCCAGTAGACTGACTTGTAACGTAGTGATTCTAAATGATGAGCCTGGCCGAGAGCAGGGTGTGTGTAAAATTTCAGGAATGAAGCAGCGGTGTTCAAGGTGATAGAACGCCGCTAGTCTGTGTCACAATAAATGTCTAGATGGAATTATAGTGATGGTAATAAAGTTGGTAGAGGTCTCGGCCAGTATCCAAGTTTAAGGGATCACAAAAAGGGACAAATGAAAAGCAAGTAAAATACTATAGGCTGGGATACGAAGACATAAAATCACGCTGATCAGGGTTGCCCTGATCTGGTCAAATGGCAGTGATATATGCAGGGTCCCAGTAGACTGACTTGTAGCGTAGTAATTCTAAATGATGAGCCTGACCGTGAGCAGGGTGTGTGTGGAATTTCAGGAATGAAGCAGCGGTGTTCAAAATAGTAGAGCGCCGCTAATCTATATCACACTAAATGTTTAGATGGAATTATAATGATGGTAATAAAGTTGGGGGTGGTCTCGGCCAGTCACCCGAGTTTAAGGGGTCACAAAAAAGAACAAATCAAAAACAAGTAAGGTACTACAGGCTGGACGAGAATGTTACCAGACTGAGATTGTAAAAATTATCCGGACAGACAATTAAGTTAAAATATGTTAGTATGTGATCCGTCTCGGGTGGCTCATATAAAAGCATGTCTCAGTATATGTGCGTCAGCAAATGCCAAGACCTCCAAACAAAACATATTGGAATAATACATCTTATGAGTCCACTAATACAATGCTCATATATTAACACCGGCAAGTGAAACAGATGAAAACAGGCATATAATGATCGGCGTGAATCCAATCTATGAAGACGATGAGAAGAAATGTTATAATGCTGCATTCTAAAAGAGAAACAACTACATATTCATATTGCAACATTACACTCGCAAAATAAACACTGAACACAAACGATACAATGTATGTCAGCTTATGTACATATAAATAAGCTTAATATATCTGAATTATGATCCCAAGGTGTCCAAAAAAATATGTATATGGACAACAAGGTGTACAAAATGTGAACGAATGAAAGTAAATAAAATGAATAAAATAAAATAAGGTAAAAAAAAAAAATGTGAAAACATATTGCGTAAAAACCTAATATATATATCAGGTGTTTCCTACACAACTAGGAAGATGTATAGGACAATGAAAGTTTCCATATATATCTATGTGATGAAAAATGAGCTAAAATAAAAGTAATAATTATGAAATAAAATTGTGAACCTCATGATACAAATCATGAATAATTATCAAAAGAAAACGATGAAAAAGGTAGATATAATAACACAAAAATGTGTGGAAAACAAAATAGAATAAAACTATTTATCTCAATATTGTCGCGATATGCATCCTCAAGTAAAATTAACTTGTACTTTGGTCAGGTATATAAAACACCCGAACATGATGGAGATCGCAAAACAATAAAAGATATTGTATATTGCTATTATTAATGTAACCTTTTGCAAACATCTATTCTTGGCCATGGTTCCCTGGAAATTCCTGCTCTGCCATAGTTTTTTTTACCTTATTTTATTTTATTCATTTTCATTCGTTCACATTTTGTACACCTTGTTGTCCATATACATTTTTTTTGGACACCTTGGGATCATAATTCAGATATATTAAGCTTATTTATATGTACATAAGCTGACATACATTGTATCGTTTGTGTTCAGTGTTTATTTTGCGAGTGTAATGTTGCAATATGAATATGTAGTTGTTTCTCTTTAGAATGCAGCATTATAACATTTCTTCTCATCGTCTTCATAGATTGGATTCACGCCGATCATTATATGCCTGTTTTCATCTGTTTCACTTGCCGGTGTTAATATATGAGCATTGTATTAGTGGACTCATAAGATGTATTATTCCAATATGTTTTGTTTGGAGGTCTTGGCATTTGCTGACACACATATACTGAGACATGCTTTTATATGAGCCACCCGAGACGGATCACATACTAACATATTTTAACTTAATTGTCTGTCCGGATAATTTTTACAAACTCAGTCTGGTAACATTCTCGTCCAGCCTGTAGTACCTTACTTGTTTTTGATTTGTTCTTTTTTGTGACCCCTTAAACTCGGGTGACTGGCCGAGACCACCCCCAACTTTATTACCATCATTATAATTCCATCTAAACATTTAGTGTGATATAGATTAGCGGCGCTCTACTATTTTGAACACCGCTGCTTCATTCCTGAAATTCCACACACACCCTGCTCACGGTCAGGCTCATCATTTAGAATTACTACGCTACAAGTCAGTCTACTGGGACCCTGCATATATCACTGCCATTTGACCAGATCAGGGCAACCCTGATCAGCGTGATTTTATGTCTTCGTATCCCAGCCTATAGTATTTTACTTGCTTTTCATTTGTCCCTTTTTGTGATCCCTTAAACTTGGATACTGGCCGAGACCTCTACCAACTTTATTACCATCACTATAATTCCATCTAGACATTTATTGTGACACAGACTAGCGGCGTTCTATCACCTTGAACACCGCTGCTTCATTCCTGAAATTTTACACACACCCTGCTCTCGGCCAGGCTCATCATTTAGAATCACTACGTTACAAGTCAGTCTACTGGGACCCTGCATATATCACTGCCATTTGACCAGATCAGGGCAACCCTTATCAGCGTGATTTTATGTCTTTGAATCCCACAGTTTATTTCTATTATTATAGGGCCCTATATGTACCTTGTTATCAACCGCGGGCATATCACGCATTATTTCAGGTCACATTGCTCTATATTTCACCTGTATTATTCCGGCTTATTATAGAGAACCTCATCCACTTCACCGGCATATTATAGAGAGTTTCATCATATTTATATATTTTGTTCACATATAGTTTCATTACATTCACTTTTCACACTTACTTTGCACGTTGTCTGAATATTTTTATCAATATATTTTCTCTTTTTTTAATGAGAAATTTTTTACACATTTTTTCCCTTTCACCTAACAGTAATTTCTTTCTTTTTGATATTTATCACTTTTTATATATACACGTTATAGAAGTACATTTATTATTATATATACACACACACACACACGTTTATTTATACATACATATATTTTTGCCTACACATGTACATATACACATCTTTTTTCACATTCTTTGTCATCTATTTACATGTCACGGTTTTGAAAACATTTCTCAACCAGTTAACACACCAAATAGCCAGCAGATGCCGAGACCTCATTAAATTGGCTTCCAGCTGAGACTCAATGACCATCTAATTGGGCAATCATGTGATACTCCATTGAGCTATATAAGAGTTTGTCTTTTTAATATTTGTTAGCTATGAGTAAGCACTCAGTCCTGAGTGCGAAACACGTCAGCTTATCTGTACTTTCTGCATGACAGTCTTGTTATTTTGATGATCCCATTTTTTCAATAAAGTGAAGTTTTTTTACTACATCCGGTCTGCGGCATCCAAATCTTCCCCTCCATTCAAGCCTGCTTTGCTTAGCATTCAGCCAGCACCTGGAGCTCTTCTGCTCTGAAACTTCTACTTACACCTGGGTCAGTGTCAGCCTGAGCGGTGGAAACACTTTCTTTGCTGGTCACTGATGTGCACGCCAGGAGCTCCATACCTATAAGCATTAGATTGAGAGTGAGCGCGCGCAACACAGAGCGATAGTTGGGCACGTGAGTCTGGTGGTCTTGGACACAGTGGTGACAGGTTAAAGGCTGGTTATAGTTTGTGGGGAGCACTCCTTTTCTTCCTCATGTGTAAGCAATGTGTTCCAGAAAACAAGGTATAGGGAACAAGGCTAGCACAGAGGTAAGAGTACCTCCTTTAAAAATAGGAGACCAACCCCATGCTGAAGCAGCCTCAGTTTCTCCTGAAAGACCTGTGGCATCTGGCCTGGCTGAGCCATTGCATTTGTCAGGCATAGTGGCCACTACCAATATATCTGCCTCGGCTTATGTTACAAAGGAGGATTTGGCATCTGCCTTAGCAGGCCTTGAGGGCAAAATAGCTGGTATGATTGCCTCTAACGCGGGGGGGAGGAAGCGTAATAGATCTCCCTCCCCTGAGCCTGGGCCAAGTGGAGAGTCACTAGAACACCAGGACCCTTATAGCCACATGGGTCCAGGTGATCTGGAACCATAATGGGCAGAGGATTTGGAAGAGGTGGTCATAAAGGACCCAGAGGAAGGAGAGGCTGAAGAATCCTCAGCTGAGGACTCTGGCTCTGAAGAGCCAATTTCAGCCTCCCATGCCCAAAAATTGTTTATCCAATCTCTAATTGAGATGGTACGAATTGGGTTTAAGTTACCCCCGGTTCAGGAGTCTGCACTCTCCTGTTCTACTTTGGGATCTTTGCGACCTCAGCAAATTTCCCAAGCATTCCCTTTGCATATGTTACTGGAGCAGGTGGTTTACACGGACTGGGAGCACCCTGACAGGATATACTTACCTCCAAAAAGGTTTTCTATCTTATATCTTATGGAGGAGAAGTTCAGTGAGAAATGGAGCATACCGTTGGTGGACGCTGCCATATAAACGAAAGTTTAACCTGTCCAGTGGATAATGCCCATGTATTCAAGGATCCGGCTGATAAGAAGCTAGAGTTCTTATTAAAGGCCTCCTTTTCAGTGGCTGGTGCAGCAGTTCAGCCAGCAGTTGCAGCTATTAGGATTTGCCAATCCTTAAAGGATCGCTTTAAAAGGTTGGTAAAGAGGGGGGCGTGACCGAATGGAGATCTGAGCAGACGTGCCTGGGGTGAGCTCCTCCAGGCATAGAGCACACCTGGAGATATACTCACCCACGGACCAGCGCTGACCCTGCTTGAGCCCCAGACAGTCACACAGACAAGGAGGGAGCCGTTTGGGACCGAGATCGCGGCGTTCGTGACGATCGTGGAGCTCCGGGCCGACTGCTAGGAAAGGCCGCGGCTCCGGTCTACTCACGGGTAACGGCGGCCATCTTGCTTCACCCAGAGGCCGTGCCGGCCCTGTCTCCGGCCCCTACACATGCCCTACCTCCTGCACAATCATTGGGGACATTCAGCCTGCTACTGGGGGCCTGTGATCGCCTCTGTACCGCTCTAGGAGGCCTGCCAGAGGGATCTGGTAAGTGACGGTGGCCATTTTGCTACACCCGGCGGCCTATTCATCTCTCTTGGGCCCAATCTGAACACCCACCACCCCCAGGAATACCTTGGCCTGGCCAATTGAGACCCCTGACTGGGATATTTAGTGAACATTCACCCCAGCATGTACTCACGGTGCTGCCCTGGCTCCAGAGACTGAATGTGGCGGCCATCTTGCTACACCCCGGCAGTCTCCTGTCTCCTCTGGGCCTAATCTTAGCCTTACCCACCCCCTGGGGGCACCCTGATCTGACAGGCTGTGACCCTAGACAGGGACACTAGCAAGCATCTACCCCCATAAGTACACGAACTGTCACCACGGCCCTGAACACGAGTGGCTGCCATCTTGCTCTGCCCAAGCTGCGGTATCTACATACGCTCCTGGTATTCTTACCCCTCTGAGCCTGGATCGCTCCCTGCACAGCCACAAGAGAAGCCCAACAGGGTCGGCGCCCACCAGTGGCCCCCCATCCATACAACTTTGCAGAGAAGCAAGACAGACCATGTATGGCTAAGCAATGAGCTGCTGAGCTCCGTAACTGCCCGTAGCTGACAGGCTATTCTTCAGTCGTCGCACATCTTTGAAAAGCATGTCCACACACAGTGCTCGATCTACTGAGTCCACGGACCTGCAACAGGGCACAATCCAACGATACCTGCTCCGCACATCTCAGTCTGATTACCGCACTCCCAAAGACAAGATGGCGTCCGCTCGAAACCCGGGGAAGGGTAAGCCTCCTCCTCCCACTCAGCCGGCGCCAGACAGCAGCGAGGATTCGGATGACCCTCCCGTCCTGCACTCGGACCCATCAGATGTGGCGTCCAGGTCTGGGACCCCTGCTGCCCCTCTTTTGGACACGGGTCCTAGAGATGTTGCCCCTCAGGCTTCAGGAGGATCGAATAGATCTGAGGCCTCGACCCTTCTGGCGGCCTTCAGAGCGGAGTTTGAGTCCTGGGCGATCAAAATGGAGACCTCACTCCACAAAGACCTCCAGGCCCTCCAACAGCAGGTCTCGACTAATAAGACCACAGTGTCTGCCCTAACTGACATTCAATCTGATCATGCAGCCCGCATTACGTCCCTTGAGCGGGCCTCCAGGGAGCACTTACACCGTATACGACAACATCAATTGCACATAGAAGACGGAGAAAATAGGAGCCGCAGGAATATACGGTTACAGGGCATACCGGAGGCCACAGTGGGTACAGACTTAAAACCTTCCGTCATTGCCATCCTCAACATAGTCCTGGGCAGAGAGGTTTCATTTCCCATTGAACTAGACCAGGTGCACAGAGTGGGGGGGCCGAGGAGAGAACAAAGTGACCGCCCACGCGATGTCCTCTGCAGGGTTCATTATTACACCCTTAAAGAAGAACTTATGCACAAGGCATGGCGTTTGGGTCCCATGGACTTTGATGGTTCTGCTATCCACTTATACCCAGACCTCTCTCGCAACACTCTCCACATGTGCCGAATGGTCCACCCACTACTAGATCTGATACGTCAAGCCGGAGCAACTTATACGTGGGGACACCCCTTCAGTATTAAGGTGACCAGAGCTGAGCACAAATTTACCCTCTCCGACCCAGATCAACTCCCAGCCTTTCAGCTTTCTGGAACAAGACCCAATTGAGGTACCGAACTGGCTGGACCCACCGGATGACCGCATTAGGGTGCAAATACGGGACCCTCTCCCACAACGACGCAGGCAACCGAGGTCCAGATCACATTCTATAGGCCCCAGAATACGTCGGCCTACCTCCCCAGAAGCTTAAGGTACCTCTAAGACGTTACATGAAGCCATTTCAACGTTTCCCACATGACTAGCACCCTCTCAGTGCGCTGCTCATCTCTTGTCTCCTGATCAGGTTGAGGTTTGGAGTCCCCACTACCCCTTTACAGAATTTTTTGGGGTTTTTTTTGTTTTTCCCTTTTTACATTTTTCCTCCTTTGTTCCACCTGATTTCAGCAAGATAGATTACACTAGGAGACAAGATGACCTGCTCCGTACCCCAATGTCTCAGGGGGAGCAATACATTGGCAGGCCTTCTCCCTGCCCTTCGCTAGTGTATTGTACCTGGCTGGGGTTCGGGAGAGGCTAAAGGACTGCAAATTTCTGATGTTCCATTTGGTTATGCTATTATTGAGCTTCTAACATTTTACCACACTGGCCTTATATTTAGGTATTTAGTGGAGATGTTCCACCTGGCTACAGGTAGAGGGGCCGATAGATGGACTGGATGGGTCCACGGTCTCTTGCCATTGTCCACCTCTAGCTCTCCGTATACAGTTCCTCATACACTGCTTAGGCTCACCTTAAACTGTTATTACACATTGTTACTGACTTTAGTATTATTACACAGATTTGTTTCCAGGGCCCCTGTTGGGGTCTATGGATAGCATATGTTAAAAATGTTTACTTCCCCCTTCCCATGATGTTATTTTACGGATTGATGTCTCCTCTGTGAGGGAGGGAGGCCGGCCTTGTGCGGAGTCATTTGCCCACGCAGACCCCCACCCTCCTTCACAGACGATCTGATGTGTGTTCTGCTATTTAAATGTTTTGTTACACTGATGTGCCTCAAATAAGCTACATATGCCTGTCATGCTACTGGGCTCACGGCTCAGACTCTCCACTTCGACCTCCCACCCTCAATAGGCCGGGCACGGACAGCGCCTTTGTACGTGATTTTTCACGTGGTGTCCCGTTTTCGTGGACCCCTTAGGATTTGTTAGGCTCCTTATTTAGGTGTCCCCCCTACCTAGTTCTGTCCTGGTATATTTCTGCCACCTTATAATCCCCCCCCCCCCCCCATCCCTCTGTTGTCTCTAAGCTGACTCTTTTTCTCATTCCACTATGGCCCACACAGTATTATCTCATCCTCGCCTGAAATTTTGCTCCTACAATGTAAATGGCCTCAATATAGCATCCAAGAGAGGGCAAATCCTCTACCAAATGCATAAACAGGTCAATGTGTTACTGTTACAGGAAACTAATTTCCACACGAACTCCAACCCTTCCTGCTCCAACAGGTACTTTAACAGATGGTTTCACAGTACAAACCCGTCTCAGAAGACCAAAGGCGTTTCTGTTGCCTTCCACAAAACGCTTCCGATTGACCTGATAGACCAGATTTCGGACCCCCAGGGAAGGTATGTGTTCGTAAAGTTCTCCTTATGGGGCACGAAATTCACTATTGCCAACCTCTACCTACCAAATACTAATCAAATATCGTCTGCTCTGCAGTACATGAGGATCTTACCGGAATTTGCAGAGGGTAAAGTAATCATAGGTGGGGATTTTAATGCCCCCCTGGATCCACACTTAGACGCATCAACCTCTCGCTCATCCATCTCCTTTACTAAGTTAAGGGCATTTAAACGGGCTATATACGATTTACGTCTAATCGACATTTGGTGGGATCTGTTCCCCAAAAATCACAACTATACCCACTTCTCGCAGGTCCATCACTCTTATAGTCGTATAGACCATTTTCTTCTTGACCACAGCTGTTTGGATTGGTCACCTGAATGCGAGATAGACCAGACCATTGAGTCTGACCACTCGCCTATATATCTGACACTAATGATTCCCTCCACACCGGTGAGGGAGTGGACGTGGAGGCTGAATGATTCCATTCTCACAAACTCTGACTGTTCCCAAAAGGTCTCAGAAACCATTTCTAATAATTTTTTAATAGATTATGCATCGGACACTACCTCGCTACCCATACAATGGGAGGCACCTAAAGCTGTCCTGCGAGGAATCTTTATTCAGATGGGGACCCGCTTGAAAAAGGTTCGCTCAGCCGCAATAACCTCAGCAATGCAAAAGCTTCGAGACCTTGAGACCCAACATAAACAAGCTCCAACGGTGGGGACTCTTATAGAGGTCTCAACGGCTCGATCCCAACTCAAAGACTTATGAGGCTTCGGCTCGTACCTATGCGGACAGACTTGCATTACATCAGTACCGATTCCAAGATAAATGCGGTAGACCGTTAGCTCGCACCCTTCACCCAAACACGTCTTCCATATTTATACCTCAGATTCGGGCCCCCTCTGGAGAAATGCTCAGTGAGCCCTCCAAGATATCACAAACATTCGGTGATTTCTACCAAACACTATACAATCTTTCGCCCGGCGTCTCTTCTAGCCCCACCCTTACACCTGACACCGATAGACAGTCTTATATTGAGGAGACGGAGCTCCCTACATTGGACGGCAATACTGTAGAAGAGCTAGAACAAGTAATTACAGCGGATGAGGTCTTGGGGGCGATAGCGGCCACCCCGTCCGGTAAAAGCCCAGGGCCCGACGGCTTCACCCCTAAATTTTACAAGACATTTGCTCCCCTATTGACCCCCTTCTTGGCTAGGGTATTCAACTCCATATCGGAAGGCTTGGCGTTTCCTCCACAAACGCTTGAAGCCCACATTACCATTATCCCAAAACCAGATAAGGACCCTACTTTGTGCACTAATTATAGGCCCATATCGTTAATTGGAGTGGACTTGAAAATATATGCCAAAATTTTAGCCACTAGATTGAAGCCGCTTCTTCCCCGCCTCATACACCTGGACCAGGTGGGTTTTGTAAGTGGTCGCGAGGCAAGGGATAACACCCTGAAAACTGCTTCTTACCGACTATGCACGCACCCATGATGTCCCTCTATGTCTTGACGGTCGATGCGGAAAAGGCATTTGACAGGGTTGACTGGCAATTCCTCCAGATGTCTTTGTAACCGATAGGTCTGGGCCCCAAAATGCTATCCCGAATTATGTCCCTTTACTCCTCTCCTTCTGCTAGAATACGGGTGAACGGCTCATTATCACCTTCATTTTCCATCCATAACGGGACACGACAAGGCTGTCCTTTATCTCCCCTTCTCTATGTCCTTGTTATGGAACACCTGGCAATTGCCTTGCGCAATAACCCTAACATCTCGGGTGTATCGATAGGCCCTATTCATTCCAAACTGGCTCTTTGCGGATGACCTACTAAATGTTTGTAACCCAACCCCATCTATCTTTAACACATATTATGCAGGAATTCACGAGGTTTGGGAAGCTGAGCAATTTCAAAGTGAATCATACTAAGTCAGAAATCCTGAACATTTATCTCAGGAGGCCCTCCGCCAAGTCTCCATTAAGTTTCCCTTTAAAAACAGGCTCCACTTCCAGCCGTTACCTTGGAATCCAAATACCCACAGAAAGGTCCCAATTGTTCTCTCTGAACTATGCTCCCCTTCTGCTTAGAACCAAGACTGATCTATCAAACTACAGGAAAAATAGGATTTTAAAACAGCTTACCTGTAAAATCCTTTTCTTTCGAAGGACATCACGGGACACAGAGCCACAGTAATTACTGATGGGTTATATAGGTATCACTGGTGATTGGACACTGGCACACCCTATCAGGAAGTTCAACCCCCTATATAATCCCTCCCCCTTGCAGGGATACCTCAGTTTTGTAGCCAAGCAATATAGTGTATTAGAAGAGGGGCGGGACCTCTGTGTCCCGTGATGTCCTTCGAAAGAAAAGGATTTTACAGGTAAGCTGTTTTAAAAAATCCTATTTTCTTTCTCGAACATCACGGGACACAGAGCCACAGTAATTACTGATGGGATGTCCCAGAGCAATGCTACCTGAGGGGGGGGAAACCACGACCAAGTAGGGTGCAATCAGACCTGAGGACCCTGTACCGCTGCCTGCAGCACACTACGCCCAAAGGCGATATCCTCATGCCTTCTCACATCCACCTGATAGAATCTGGTGAATGTATGAACTGAAGACCAGGTTGCGGCCTTGCAGATTTGAGCCATAGAGGCCCGGTGATGCACTGCCCAAGAAGCACCAATAGCCCTTGTGGAATGTGCCCTGATCTGAAACGGAGGAATCTTCTGTTTCAAACCGTAAGCTTGAATGATCAACTGTCGAATCCATTTAGAAATGGTAGCTTTTGACGCTGCCTGTCCTCTATTGGGACCCTCTGGCAGCACAAACAAAACATCCGTCTTGCGGATCTGAGTAGTTGCCCCTAGATAGGCCTTAACTGCTCTTACTACATCCAACGAATGTAGAGATCTCTCTTCCGGAGAACAGGGATCTGGAAAAAAGGAAGGTAGAACAATGTCTTGGTTTAAATGAAAATCAGAAACCACCTTCGGTAAAAAACTAGGATGAGGGCGTAGTACCACTCTATCCTTGTGTATAATCAAATAAGGCTCCTTCCAGGAAAGAGCTGCTAATTCTGATACTCTAGCAGACGAGATGGCCACCAGAAAAATTTCCTTGTCAACAAGACCAAAGGAATCTGACTTATTGGTTCAAAAGGCTGTTTCTGTAACACAGCCAGGACCAAATTCAAGTCCCAGGGGTTTAGGGGCGCTTTAACCGGAGGATTAAGACGCATCACCCCCTGCATAAAGTTTCGGACCAAAGAATGCGAAGCAAGTGGCCGCTGAAATACTGATAAAGCAGAAACCTGGCCCTTGATGGTACTCAAGGCCAGCTTCATCTCTAATCCCATCTGTAGAAAATCAAGGATTCTACCTATGACATATTTCCTGGGATGCCAACCTCTGGATTCACACCAGGTTATATAAGCCTTCCAGACTCTATGATAAATCATCCTGGAAGCTGGCTTGCTTGCATTAATCAAGGTAGATATGACAGGACCTGAGAGCCCACGACTCTTCAGAACGTGGGTCTTAATAGCCAAACCGTCAAATTTAGCGTTTGTAAGGCAGGATGGAACACTGGACCCTGAGATAACAGGTCTGGGCGTACCGGTAGGGTCCACGGGGAACCCACCGTCATCCTTACTATTTCTGCATACCAAGTCCTTCTGGGCCAAGCGGGGGCCACCAGAAGTACCGACTTCCTTTCCTGCCTGATCCTGCGAAGGAGTCGTGGTAGTAGCAGAATAGGCGGGAATGCGTAAATCCGTGAGAACCGATGCCACGGAATCACCAACGCATCCGTCCCGCATGCAAGAGGATCTTTTGTCCTTGCCACAAATCTGTCTTTTTGTTGAATTGGGATGCAAAGAGATCTACATCTGGAACCCCCCCATCTTTGGCATATGGCCCAAAAGACGTCGGGATGCAGAGACCATTCCCCTGGAAGTAACTGCTGGCGACTTAGATAGTCCGCCTGCCAATTCTCTCTCTATTCCCGGGATGAAAACTGCCGATATGCATGGCACATGCATCTCTGCCCAGACTAAGATCTGGTTCACCTCTTTTTGAGCAGCTCGGCTCCGGGTGCCTCCCTGATGATTGACATAAGCCACTGCTGTGGCATTGTCGGACTGGATCCTGACCGGACAACCCTGTAGCCTGATAGTCCAGGCTTTTAGAGCTAGATGTATCGCCCGGATCTCCAGAATGTTGATGGGTAAGGTCCTCTCTGTCTTGGACCATACCCCTTGGACCGCAGCCTGTTCCAGAACTGCTCCCCAACCTGACAGACTGGCATCTGTTACCACCATCCAGGTAACCGGTAGAAAGGATTTCCCCTTCTGCAGGTTTTCGGGTATGAGCCACCAATTGAGGCTCTGACGCACCGCATGCGACAGGTGCATCGGAAAGTCTAATGCCTGAACCTTCTTGTTCCAGGTCGACAGAATACTGTGTTGCAGCATTCTTGAGTGAAACTGAGCATAGGGAACTGCTTCGAATGAAGACACCATCTTATGAGTAGCCTCATACAAAGGCGGACTGAGGGACCCTTCTTGGTCCTTACTGTCAGAATCAGCTCTCTCAAAGCAGTGATCTTTGCCTGGGGTAGAAATATTTTCTCCTGGCTTGTATCTATAATCAGACCTAAATACTCCAGTCTTCTTACTGGTTTTAGGAAAGACTTTTCTAAGTTGAGGATCCAACCCAGGTGTTCTAGATACCTGACCGTGGTCCTCAAGTTTCCATTCAAAGAGGCTACCGACCGGTCTATCAAGAGCAGTTTGTCTAGGTATGCTATGACAGCTATACCCTGAGCCCTTAATCTGGCCAGAGGAGGAGCCAAGATCTTTGTGAACACTCGAGGTGCAGTGGCTATCCCAAAAGGCAGAGCCACAAACTGGAAATGGCGCCCTCCTACCTCGAAGCGCAGAAACTTCTGATGAGCAGGAAAAATGGGCACATGCAGATATGCATCTCTGATGTCTATTGATGCCAGAAATTCTCCTCCCTGCAGGGTGGGAACTACTGTTCGAATTGATTCCATGCGGAAGGATTGAATCCTTAGGAATCGGTTCAGATCCCTTAAGTCCAAAATGGGCCTGACATCCCCATTTGGCTTTTGGACCGTAAAAAGGTTGGAATAGAAGCCCAATCCCTGGTCCTTTGCGGGAACTATCATAATGACCTCCTGCGACAACAGTTGCTCTAACGCTAGAAGGAGCGACTGCTTCTTCTCTGGGTCTCTGGGAACATTTGATCTGAGGAACCGAGGAGAAGGGAATTCCTGAAACTCCAGCTTGTACCCTAAGGTTACCGTGGAGACTACCCATCTGTCCTGGAAGTCCTCGTGCCAGAGCTCTGAGAACTGTCGCAGTCTTCCCCCCACTCGAGTGAGCGGGGGCGCCCCCTCATGCAGAGGTCTTAGTTTTTTGCCTAGTAGGCTTCTTTCCCCAGGACTTTTTGTCCCTGGGGTTGACTCTTGTCTCTGGACCCCGATGGAGGCGGCCGTCGAGACTGCCTGGAGGCTGAAGCCCCCGGCGCTGGGGAAAGAGTCCGTTTGAAAGAGGGACGCTTACTCTTCTTGACAGGTAAGAGTGCTTTTCCCACAAGAGATTCTCTTGATATAGTTATCCAAGTCCTCTCCAAACAACCTTGCACCACGAAATGGAAACCCAGCCAGTAGCTTCTTAAATGGTGCTTCGGCTGACCAATTTTTCAACCATAGGATTCTACGTATATGCACCAACCCCAGTGAAAGACGGGAGGTTTGCACGATAGAATCTCTAATGGCGTCAACCACAAAGCATAAGGCCGCTGGAAGGTTAGCAAACCCCTGGGCCTGCTGTTCAGGTAATACTTTGATGACCTGCTTAACATGGTCTCTTAAGTATTGACAGACTCCAATCGCTGCTACTGCAGGTTGGGCCACTGATCCTGCTAAGGAGAAAACATCCTTCAATAGGGATTCCATCCTTTTATCTACAGGATCCCTGAGCATCTGAGCATTGTCTACAGGACAAGTCAGGCTATTATTTACGGAGGAAATGGCGGCATCAATAGCCGGTATTCCCCACATTTTAATAAACTTTTCTTCCATCGGATAAAGTGTTGAAAACTTTCTCGGCAGAAAAAACGTTTGTCTGGGTGATCCCACTCAGAATAAATAAGCTTTTCAAGTAAAGTATGAACAGGAAAAGCATGTGCTGCTTGGAAAGGTTTCAGTGACCCCAAAGCAGAAGAGGATTCTTTAGCAGTTTCAGGTATGGGCAACTTAAATGCGGAGCGGACCAATCCAGTGAGGATCTGCACTAAGACTTTCTCCTCTTGGGAAGTCGCAGAGGGTCCCTCTCCACCTGAATCCTCCGAAGAGGAATCATCCATCCCATCCCGATCCTCTGAAAGGGATTCATCTCCTTTATCCCAGAGCTCCTCTGTCTGAGGGTCTTGGGGAACAGAGGAAAGCCTAGTGCGTTTTCTTCCACTGAGTGAAGACGTAATCACGGCCATTAATCTTTCCTCTAGACCATTAATGGTTGAGGAAAAAAACCTCTTGTGTAATATATACAGGGGCTGAAGTGCCAGAAGCAGGTGTAGCCCCTGACCCCGATGGCTCTCCCTGGCTAGCCGTCCCTGGCCCATCTTTAGGGGGGGGGGGGGGGGAGGATGCTGCCGACAGGGGGCCCTCAGAACCTGAACGAGATCCCCTAGTGTCTCTGGTTCCTGGGGTGCTTGAACCTCTTCTACCCATAGTGCAAAGCAACAAGGTGTGAGGTATACAAATGAACACTGCCCGCTGAGCGATGTAGTCTGGCTAAAAGCCTTGCTACCCAATGCTCAGTCTGGTGTTACTTCTCCTGCCTAGGAGAATGCCTGTGTCCCACCTTACATGCGACCGTCAGCTCTGTGTCTCTCAGAAGGCTGAGTGCACCTGTACAGAGTGCCTTTAATAGCCTGCAGCTGGCCTGAGTGGGAGTGTAAACACTCTGTGCTGACATCCCGCCCCCTCCTCTACCGCCCCCCCCCCCCCCCATCGAGTTTTGAAAAAAACGAGCGCTTCCCGCACTGCCGACTCTCCTGTCATGCTTCTGGAGAAAAGGCTGGGGATGGGGGGGGGGGGGGGGGTCAGGCTGGTAACAAGATCTGCCTGAACGGCTATCTTCAGAGATGGTGGCCATTAGGCCGCAGAGCCCGGGTGGTATAACCACTTTCTAGACCCCTGTGGCCCCTCTCTAGCCTGGGGGGAACATTCAAACATGAGAAATCCCCCTTTCCACCTTACCTGCTTGCAGCCTGCTTTGAGATGCTGGGACATAATCAGCACTGAACACCTGAGACAGTCAGTCAGCATGTGTAGGTTTGTGCTCTTGGCAGCCCCCGGTGGTCACAATAGGCATAGCATGCATTTTTACACAGACCCAATCTTCACCTCTCACGGTGGGCTCCGTTTGAAAAAACCGTCAGACTGGGGCCCCCATCAGTAGGGGGATCCAACAGTTCTGGGACCGTAAAGCACCTCGCCAGAAATTAGGAAGTTTAAAGCCATTTTCTGATCTGCGGGGTCCAGCTCTCTAAAAAGAGAAGCATTACGGGTAAAACCTCGTTTCTTCGGACACGAGGCCCGGGTACCATTCAATTCGGCCATGAAAAGACAGACACTTTGAATGGATCCGGTTCGCCTGGCTTGCCCCAGTATAGGATCTTAGGATATTCCCTTTGGAGCTCAGCACATCTTTACACGTCCATCACCTAAGACACTGGCGTAAAAACTGAGGTATCCCTTCAAGGGGGAGGGATTATATAGGGGGTTGAACTTCCTGATAGGGTGTGCCAGTGTCCAATCACCAGTGATACCTATATAACCCATCAGTAATTACTGTGGCTCTGTGTCCCGTGATGTTCGAGAAAGAAAAATGCCTATCGTGGCTAGGCAGGGTGAATGCTCTAAAAATGGATGTCCTCCCTCAGTTTCTTTATTTGTTCCAGACAATTCCCATTTCAATACCCTCCTGGTTCTTTAAGAAACTCCGCCAACTGTTCTCCTCCTTTATCTGGAAGGGGGGGGGGGGGGGGGCTCGTCCTCGGATACGCTATGAGACGCTATCGCTCCCCAAGATTCGCGGTGGAGCTGGAGCTCCAGATGCCTCTATATACACTATAGAGCAGCAGTACTAACACGTATAGTTAACTGGTTCCATCATTCCTCCACCAAATTATGGGTACAAATAGAGAGCCATCTCAATTCAATAGATCTCCGCGCACTACCGTGGATGCCTACTGCATTCCTAAAAGGGGGATTACCCCTGAGCGACCTCACCCGACAAACTATACAAATTTGGACCCGAATGAATTCCTCCAAGACCCCATCTCCTCTGAAAGGACCCATGACTCCACTGTTTGGAACTCCGGCTTTTCCACCGGCCCTACAAGTAGAGAGTTTTGGCCCTTGGTTCAAGAAGGACCACAGACGACTTGCCCAAGTCCTGCGTTCAGATTCTTCTGATTCAAGACATTCCCTCCAGCCTACCTTCCCATACTCGACGCACTGGCTGCAGAGGCAACAGGTGCTATCTTTTATTCGAACGTTGCCATCCTTACCTGATGTACTTACTGACACAACAGACTTGGAGAACATGCTGCTCCAGATTGACCCTCCTACGCATGTGGTCTCTCAACTATACTCTCTCATACATATGATCTATAATACTGACCTCCCCCCATACACACAGGCCTGGAGGGAAGATTTGGGTCACCCCATCTCACCTGTAGATTGGGAAAAGTGCTTCATTCTGACTCAAAATATCCTTAGCCTCCAAATTGCAAGAAAAGGGATTCAAATTACTGACCCGTTGGTATAGATGCCCCTCAACATTACGCTGGATAAACCCGGCGCTCCCAGCTACCTGCTGGCGTTATTTGTCATCAAAGGGAACCTTACTCCACATTTGGTGGGAGTGCCCCCCTGTGCGGAAGTTCTGGCAAAAGATCCTCGACTTGTACTGCAGACTCATGGCGACCTCAGTTGCATCCTCTCCTGGGGTGGCCCTGCTATCTATGCTCCCTAGCCCGCTTAAAATCGGTCAAAAAAGACATTCTGCATCACTTTCTGGCGGCAGCTAGAACGGTTCTGCCCAGACATTGGAAGTCGACAAGCATGCCTTCCCTGGGGGATTGGGCAATTGAAGTGGACCAAATTAATAGACTGGAACGGATATTGTCGCAGGAAACGGGTAAGGAGGAACAATTTTCCAAGACCTGGACCTCGTGGTCTGTCTTCCGCTATTCCGCGGAATTTATTCCATGGGCTACAGAGGACTCCACCAATGCAACTGTGTGACCAGAGTGGAATGTCTCTCTCTTAATATCTGTATTCCTTACTCCCTTGTCCCCTCTATTCTTACTCTTCTTTTTCCCTTTCTCCCCTTATGTTACAGCGCTACACGATCACCTAAATCATACTCTCTAAATCTCAACACACTGAGCTTCCCCATCAGAGAAAATACATTTAGCACAGCAACAATAGCCCTAGCTTGTTTGCAATAGGTGGACGCCACTCGTTGAGTGGATAGTGGTGCTCACCTGCACTTTAATCAGCTTAGACGGTATAGCTACGCAGGCTTAAATATCAAACTAAATCAATAAAAGCTCACAAAATGGTTTAAAACATGATATGTTACCAGTATCGCAATGATGTCTATTCCTATTCTTTGTGTTTTTGTATGACATAACTGTATACTGTATATTTTTCCTTTCTCAATAAAATAAGATTGAAATAAAAGGTTGGTAAAGAACATACCTTGCCAGGAGGAATCTGCCGAGTTGTTATCGGAGATTGCTTATGTTTTGCAGTGGACGCATTGAAAGACTCAATCCAACAGATGTCTCGTTTTGCGTTACTGTCGATTTATACGCGTAGAGTCCTGTGGCTAAAGAACTGGTCTGCTGAGACGCCATGTAAAAAAGGCTACTCGCAGCTTTTCCATTCCATGGAGAGTGCTTGTTTGGCGAGGATCTGGATAAATATATCCAAAAGATCTCTGGAGGAAAGAGTTCCCTGCTCCCTATCAAAAAGAAGGGGAAGCAACCCTCTTCTAAAATTCCTAATGCTCCAGGACCTGGTGCTTCTTCCCCTAAGTGGTATCGACGGCCTCAGCCGCCTGGGTTTAAAAGACCCCAGGGTCAGAAGAAACCCTGGACCCAAAAGACACCCAAACCCAACTCCAAGTCTACCTTGTGAAGGGACGCCCCCGCTCTCACGGGTGGGGGGCAGGCTTGGGCTGTTTGGGGAGGCCTGGGAAGAACTGGTTCAAGACAGATGGGTCATTTCCATGGTAAAATACGGTTACAGAATAGAGTTCCGGGAGATCCCCCCGAATCGGTTTCTGTACTTGAGGGTTCCATTGGATCCAGAGAAAAGATGCCTATTCCTAGCTTTACACCATCTGCTGATGCAGGGCGTAATTGTAAAGGTTCCGCACGAGGAAAGATTCAAGGGGTTTTACTTAAACCTATTTACCGTGCCGAAACCAAATGGGAAAGTAAGGCCCATTTTGGACCTCAAGGCTCTCAACTTCTTTGTAGACGTCCGATCCTTCTGCATGGAGTCGGTTAGTTCAATAATAAAATCCCTGAGAAAGGGAGACTATTTAGCATCCATAGATATCAGGGACGCTTACCTTCATGTGCCGATCGGTCCACATCAAAGGTTCTTACGCTTCGCTGTAGAGGGCAGTCATTTCCAATTTGTGGCACTATCTTTCGGTCTGGCCACGGCCCCCAGGGTTTTTACAAAGATTCTGGCCCCGGTGTTGGCTTCCCTAAAATCTCCATAGTAGGATATCTGGACGATCTTCTAAGGGAATGCTCTCGCCCCATACTGGTTCAAAACGCGTCAAGGACAGTACGGGTTTTACAACGCCTAGGTTGGATGCTAAATATGGACAAGTCAGCTCTTTGTCCGACCCAAGCCTTGGTGTATCTGGGTCTGGTCTTGGACACCGCCCAAGAAAAGGTGTTTCTTCCTCCCTTAAAGGTTGCCTCCATAGTGGAACTTGTACAGAAGGTGAAAAAAGAACTAACACCTATTCGGCTGTGCATGAGGTTACTAGGCAAGATGGTGTCATCCTTCAGCGCAGTGCCATATGCGCAGTTCCACTCCAGAGTGTTCCAGAACAGTATTCTAAAGGCCTGGGACAAGTCAGCTCGAACCCTGGATCAGCTTACGGTTCTATGGAACCTCTCCTGGTGGTTAAGAACCAGCAACACGAAGAGGGAAATCTTTCCCACCGGTAGCCTGGAAGGTCAAAACCACGGACGCCAGTCTTCTCGGTTGGGGAGCAGTCCTAGAGGAAGCGTCTGTTCAGGGAATATGGTCACAGACAAAGGACCCTGCCCATCAATCTATTGGAGATTCGGGCAGCTCGTCTGGCTCTGCGATTCTGGACATCCAGATTGCAGGGTCTTCCTGTCAGAGTCCAGTCCGACAACTCCACGGTGGTGGCATATCAACCACGAGGGAGGTACCAGGAGTCGGGCAGCCCAAAGAGAAGTAGATCATATATTGACTTGGGCAGAAAAACATGTGCCGTTTGTCGGCAGTGTTTATTCCGGGGGTGGAAAATTGGCAGGCGGATTTCCTAAGTCGCCAGAAATTGTTACCAGGGAATGGTCCCTGCATCCCAAGGTTTTTCTACAGATCTGCCAATACTGGGGGACCCCAGATGTGGATCTGCTAGCATCCAGATTCAATGTCAAGCTGGACAGCTTTGTATCCAGGACCAAGGATCCGCTGGCTGTCGGGATAGACGCATTAGTAGTTCCTTGGGATCAGTATTCTCTGATATATGCCTTCCCTTCGATCCAAATTCAGCCACACTTACTACGCAGAATACAGGAGGAATGAAAGCCGGTGATCTTAGTGGCTCCAGTGTGGCCCCGGAGGTCCTGGTACTCGGAGATTGTGAAGTTGGCAGTAGGGGACCCATTGGTCCTTCCTTGCCGTCCAGACCTGTTGCAAGGGCCCATATTCCATCCTTTAAGGTTGCTGAATTTGATGGCCTGGCTATTGAGACCAGACTATTGAAAGACCGTGGTATTATGGGTTCAGTCTTGTCAACTTTGATAGCTCTAGAAACTGACTTTCTAGCGTTTATCTATTATAGAGTCTGGAAGTCATACATTTCTTGGTGTGAGGAAAGAAAATGGAACCCTCGTAGGTATACGATTGGAAGAGTTCTCGCCTTTCTTCAAGCAGGAGTAGACTTACAGCTCACTTTAGGGACAATTAAAGGACACATTTCAGCCTTATCGTTTTTCCAAAGACCAATTGCATCCCATTCTTTGGTGCGAACCTGTGTCAAGGGAGTAGCACACCTGAGGCTGCCGCTTAAACCACCTTTATGTCCCTGGGACCTAAATTTGGTACAGTCAGCCTTACAGAGTCAACCCTTTGAACCTATTAGGCATGTTCCTTTGGTCCTATTGACCAGAAAATAATTTTTTTGGTGGCTATAACATCAGCTAGAAGGGTGTCAGAATTGGCCGCCCTTTCTTGCAAAGAACCTTTTATGATTCTTCATCAGGACAGAGTGGTCATGCGCTCTTGTCCAGATTTTCTACCGAAGGTGGTTTCCAAATTTCATTTGAATCAGGATATCATTTTACCGTCCTTTTTTCCAAACCCTAGGACTAGGGAGGAAAGGTCGCTTCACTCACTGGATGTGGTGAGGGCGATAAAAGTGTACTTGGAAATGTCAGCTTCCTTTCGGAAGACTGACTTTTTTCGTCTTGCCCGAGGGTCCTAAAAAAAGGACAGCTGGCAACAAGTTCAACTATATCCAGGTGGATTCGTCAGACTATTATCCAGGCGTATGGATTAAAGCGCAGGGTTCCACCTCGGGATCTAAAAGCACACTCCACTAGAGGGATTAGTGCATCATGGGCAGTACGCCAACAGGTATCTATGGCTCAGGTTTGCAAAGCGGCCACTTGGTCTTCAGTTCATACGTTCACCAGGTTTTACCAGGTGGATGTGAGATCTCAAAAAGAGGCTGTTTTTGGCCACAGCATGTTGCAGGCAGCTTTATAGCCTCAGGCTTGTTGGGCTTAGGGATAATGTGCCCCCCCCCCTCAGGTGCATTGCTTTAGGACATCCCACAGTCATTATGGTGCTCTGTGTCCCGTGATGTACGATAAAGAAAAATGGATTTTTAAAACCGCTTACCTGTAAAATTCCTTTCTTGGAGTACATCACGGGACAGAGGTCCCTCCCCTCTTTCTGGGATCGTCATTGCTTGCTACAAACCTGAGGTACTTCTGGTATAGGAGGGGTTATATGGGAGGAACCGTCTAACTATTGGTTGCCAGTGTCCATTCACCTAAAGGTAAGCATATAACCCACATAGTCATTCTTATGGTGCTCTGTGTCCCGTGATGTACTCCAAGAAAAGGATTTTACAGGTAAGCGGTTTTAAAAATCCATTTTTTTTGCGCCGGAACGAAAATTTTAGTAATATTAGTAGTGGAATCGATCGAAAATAGTTTGAACAAACCTAAAGCACATGTGCATGTTAAAATATAACCCCAGATCGTGTAATCGAGCAGTGAAAAAGCTACCGTTTAGGTTATCGATATGTTGATAATTGGGCTACATCTATTGATACAATGATGGCATTATCGCACGAACAGTTTTTAAAATTCCGAACGTTTGAGGAATGATTTTCTATTCATGTATGGCCAGCATTTACACTGTTGAACTTAGGGCGGGCATACACAGTGCAAATTTTCATGCAAAGAAATTTGCATGGTTCCCCCCCCATCAACAGACTGTTGACAAGGGAAAATGCTTCCACTGCCCACCCTTGCTGAGAGAAGACAATTGATGATTCACCTGTCAACACTATTGACAGAAAAGCCCATGATTATTGCTAGCAGCTATAGCAGCCACCAGAGCTAAAAATCACAAGAAAATCCAGCAGGCTAGTTGTACCAAAGTTGATCAACTTTGTACACTCAGCCTGGAATGGTTTGAATCTTAACCGGTTCCTGCTGAACCGGACAAGATTTGAACCATGTATGGGCCGGCTGAATGTACAAGGGGGGGTGGGGTGAATGAATATGACCCCCTGCTGATTTTGTACATTTGCCCACTGACAAGAAATGATCAGTCTATAAATTTTAATGGTAGGTTTATTTTAACAGCGAGACCGAACAAAAAAAAAAAAAAAAAAAAAAATGCATTTCAAAAAAGTTAAATAGATTTGTATTTTAATGAGTGAAATAAGTATTTGATCCCCTATCAGCAAGATTTCTGGCTCCCAGGGGTCTTCTATACAGGTTATGAGCTGAAATTAGGAGCACTCTTAAAAAGGTAGTGCGCCTAATCTCAGCTTGTTACCTGTATTAAAAAAAAAAAAAAAAAACCAACCACACACCACACACACACACACACATCACTCCACCATGGCCAAGACCATTTCACCAGCTGTCCAAGAATGTCAGACAAGATTGTAGACCTCCACAAGGCTGGAATGGGCTACAAGACCATTGCCAAGCAGCTTGGTGAAAGACAACAACAGTTGGTGCGATTATTCGCAAATGAAAGAAACACAAAATAACCTGTCAATCTCCCTTGGTCTAGGGCTCCACGCAAGATCTCACCTCATGGCGTTTTAATGATTATGAGAACAGTAAGGAATCAGCCCTAAAGTAGATGGGAGAATCTTGTCAATGATCTCAAGGCCGCTGGGACCATAGTCACCAGGAAAAAACAAAAAAACAAAAAACAAAAACGTGAAGGACTGAAATCCTGCAGCGCCCACAAGGCCCCCCTGCTCAAGAAAGCACACGTACAGGCCCGCCTGAAGTTTGCTAATGAACATATGAAAGATTCAGAGGAGACCTGGGTGAAAGCGTGGTGGTCAGACGAGACCAAGCTCTTTGGCATCAACTCAACTCAGTGTTTGGAGTAGGAGGAATGCTGCCTATGACCTCAAGACCATCAAACATGGAGGTGGAAACATTATGCTTTGGGGGCATTTTTTACTGCTAAGGGGACAGGACAACTTCACCGTATCAAGAAGGGATGATGGACGGGGCCATGCACCGTCCAATCTTGGGTGAGAACCTCCTTCCCTCAGCCAGGGCACTAAAAATGGGTCATGGATGGGTACTCCAGCATGACAATGACCCAAAACACACGGCCAAGGCAACAAATGAGTGGCTCGGGAAGAAGCAAATTAAAAGGTCCCAGAGTGGCCTAGCCAGCCAGTCTCCAGACCTTTATCCTATAGAAAATATGTGGTGGAAGCTGAAGGTTTGGGTTACCAAACAACCTCAAAACCTTAATGACTTAGAGGATCTGCAAAGTGGGACAAAATCCCACCTGAGATGTGTGCAAACCTGGTCGCCAACTACGAGAAACATCTGACCTCTGATTGCTAACAAGGATTTTGCCACCAAGTACGTCATGTTTTGTGTAGGGGTCAAATACTTATTTCACTCATTAAAATGCAAATCAATTTATAACTTTTTTGAAATGTGTTTCTGGATTTTTTGGTTATTCTGTCTCACTGTTAAAATAAACCTACCACTAAAATGTTTAGACTGATCGTTTGTCAGTGGGAAAACGTACAAAATCAGCATGGGATCAAATACTTTTTTTTTACCCTCGCTGTAGAAAAGTGGGTTTTTTTTATCTTAAAATGTTACCAAGTGGTGTAGATATGGAGATCAATTCACAAAAGGCTAATAGGCTGTTCATTTTATAAAGTAAAGTGGCCTCAGAGCTTTGTGAAGGTCATTTTTCAAAGAACACCAATCACATGCAAGAAAAATAAAAGCAGCTTTGATGACCACTTGATAGCAAATAAGGTGAAGCTCTGCAGAATTCTAAGTTCTGGGGCAAATTCCCTTGCAAAGTAAATCAACCATATGACCTCTACATCTGGCTCCTGGAATGCAAAATGTGGGTGACAAGTTTAAATATCCAATAGTACCTTGCATCAAGTAGCAGAACGTCAATACAAGTCATTGGATAACAAGCGAAATATATTCTCCCATATTGTGTGCACTTTCAAGTGCAGTCGCTGTAGATCTGAGGGGGACATGCAAGGAAAATAAAAAAAAAAAAAATAAAAAAAAAGCAAATTTAGCTTGCACATGATTGGATGATAAAATCATCAGAGCTTCCACTCAGAGCTACAGCGACTGCACCTCCAAGTGGATTTGCTGAGAGATACAGACACTTTTTTCACATATATAATATTTATGCACGTGTTCACTATCAGAATGTCTGAAGGGATTCTAAGTTTTTGGCGAACAGGCATAGAAAAAAAAAAAAAAAAAAAAAAAAAAAAAAGAATTTCACAAATTTTGATATAAAATAGTTTCAACGTTTAAGGCCATTAGTCTAAAACAGCAGTGGTTCTTAACCTCAGTCCTCAAGTACCCACAACAGGCCATGTTTGTAGGTTTTCCTTTATCTTGCAAAGGTGCTTTAAAATCAGTCAATGGCTTGGTATTTTGTACAGCTATGTTATCCAAGAGGAATGCCCAAAACATGGCATTGAGGACTCAGGTTGAGAACCATTGAGCTACAGCTCTAATCAAATTAATGAATTCACACTCACCTGGTTCTCCAGCAGCAGTGTGGAATTGCCAATGAAGTGCAGAATTTTGCATAAAGAAAGTGGTAGGTCTCGAGGGGGCATAGACTCACAGCTATTAAGGAAAATCAGCTCTAAAATCTTTGCGCGTAGAAGGTGGTTTTCGGTGCTGCTGAAGAATAGCTCCCTTATGCAAAACAAACAGAAGTGTCTCAAATCTTGAAATCATACCACAGTTAAGATATTTGTGCATTGATGTGTTCCATTTAATATCACTATAACAGTACAGAGCACAAAATCACACGCAGGGAGAAAGGGGGGGGGGGGGGGGGGGACACAAAACACAACCAAACACACTATAACCCCACCCTCTCAGTGAGACTCCAGTTTAGCATGCAGCAAGTAGTGATCAAAACAGAGGGAAGATAAGAAATTTACAGGCGAGTCATTCCTTACATCTTAATCCTACAGCAGAGGACTTTTCTAAACCATGGGATGTACCCAAAGCATAGACTGAGGGGTGGGCAACATAGCAAGACAGAACTGCCAACAGGCCCACAAGAAAAACAAGGATAAGGATCCCGGACAAAAAAAAAAAAAAAAAAAAAAAAAAAAAAAAAGACAGCTCAGTCGAATGCGCTGTCCTCTTAAGTTAAAGAAAATTTACAAATACTCATGATCAAACATGAAACATGATCATATGCCCCTATAACTCCATAAAAAAAAAAAAAAAAAAAAAAAAAAAAAAAAGCACGATAACCATCAAAAAAGTCCATGAGGTTTGTGCAATCAAAAAGCTCCGTGCTTAGATTTTATAAAAAAGGTGCTCCAGTGCATAAAGTGCTTCAAGCAATAGGGCCCCTTACCAAACAGGAATGATCTCCAATTACAGCGGTCACATGTGCATCATCTTTCCACCATTAGACCTCCAGATAGCTCCGTGACATGGTCAATACGATACAGCAGTCTTGTCCCCACAGCAGGAAAGCATGCCTTAGCCCTTGCTCCAAGCAGTGCTCTCCAGCAATCACACACGAGAAGACTCAGTGTAGTAAGATAATAATAATAATAATAATAATAATAATAATAATAATAATAATAATAATAAACAATAATAATATATAGATATAGATATATAGATTAGAACAAGCGGTGTGCAAGACCAAAAGAAAGGACCCAACCAGCATGCCTGTATGAGGACATTGCAGTCTAGCTCTGCCCAACGCGATTGCAACCTCCAAATCCAGAGAACGACCATTATGGAGAAACATGTCGGAACTAGAGTGTCATCACGTACAGGCGTGTTAGTCCTGCAGCTGTGCGTTTGGTCTTGTACACCGCTTGTTCCAATATCTTTTCCAAAACAAGTTATAAAACTAAAAAAGGCATGTGTAATAAAAATGAAATGACACAGAAAAAAAAAAAAAAAAATTATCTATATATCTATATATCTATATATCTATATATATCTATATCGCGCCAAGTGAAAATTTAATACTTTGTGCAAAAGCCTTTGTTGGTAATGACCACTTCAAGATGCCTCCTGTAGAGAAACTAGTCGCATGCATTGCTCAGGTGCAATTTTGCCCCATTCCTCCAGTCTTCAAATCTTGAAGGTTCTGATGGCCTCTATGAACTCTGATCTTTAGTGCTTTCCATAGATTTTCTATTGGATTCAAGTCAGGTGATTGGCTGGGCCATTCTAGCAGCTTTATTGTCTCTTTGAAACCAACTGAGCGTTTCCTTGGTCTTGTGTTTGGGGTCGTTGTCTTGCTGAAATGTCCAAGTTTAGAAATCCTGTAACCAATGTGATCCGTATATTTTGCAACAATAAGGTTTCAAAGGTTGAGAGAGCTCTTTGCTTTTACCCATCATGAGAGGTTTGTGTGACACTTTAGTAATGAGACACCTTTTTATATGCCATCAGTTGAGACTGAACCAGCTGATATTAATTTGCACTGACCAGGGGCAGGCTTGCTTTCTAATTACTGATAGATTTCAGCTGGTGTTTTCGCTTTCCATGCCTTTTTGCACCTCCCTTTCTTCAGGCATTCAAAACTTTCTCTGTCATTCCATTTTAATACCCATACTTACATTTCTGAATGTATTTGTTCTGGTTTCTTTGTATGTATGGATTGTACAGGTTGTTACTGACATGTGGTGAAAATTTCAGGTCAATAGCACCTTTAGAAATAGTTACCTAGAAAAAAAAACGGTGATGTGTTCAACACTCATTTTACCCACTGTATATACAGTGGGGTAATTTGATCCCCTGCAGATTTTGTAAGTTTGACCACAGGAAAAAAAAAAAAAAAAAAAAAAAGTTATAAGTTGAGTTGCAGTTCAGCGAGTAAAAATAGGATTTTTTACTTACCATAAAACCCACTTCTCTGAGTTCATTGACAGTCGTCTTTATTCATAACGATAGGGTGGTTATAATCGCCTCCGGAGGAGTAGGACTAGACAGAACAAAAAAAAAAAACAAAAAAAAACAAACTTGGCCACTCCCATGGGCCGCCCTCAGTCAGTATATAACCCCCTCCCTGCTCTAGGTATTCAGTTTAGTAGCAAGCAGTAATAGAAGTATCAAAAAACAACTCCATAGAGTGGTGGGTGCTGTGTCTGTCAATTAACTCAGCAACAGATTTTAAAGTAAAAAAATCCTATTTTCTCATTCGTTCATTGACAGACACAGCCTTCTTTATTCATAATAGGGGCATCCCAAATCAGTGCCAACATGAGGGGTGGGAAAACAAAAATCCCAAGGCTAATATAAGAGCCAACCAGGTAACAGGGACTTCACTCAGGACAAGCTGGAACCCAGCATGAACGATACCCCCTTAAGAGGGAATAGACCCTCTAAACAGCAGCCTGCAAAAAACTTGTGGCCAAAAGAGGCATCCGCAGATGCCAAACCATCCACTTTGTAGAACTTGAAAACGTACGCCGACGACCAGTGGCTGCCTTATGACAGAAGGCCCAAGAAGCACTAAGTGCCCGAGAAGAATGCACCATAACCAGGAAAGGAGGAAACCGATCCCTGACAGGATAGCCCAGAGACATCTGTCCGATCCATCCAGACCAACAGACTCAGTGGCTGGCAAATGCATCCGAATCCCCCCAAAACACATCTAGGCCAGATAAAGCCAATTCCTTCGGATGTGCTGACCAGGGACACAAGAAGCCAACCCAATGTCCTTATTCAAATGGAAATCCAAGGATGGAACTATGTAAAAAAGGATGAAGCACCACCTTAACCTGGGTAAGGTGAACGACAAGATAACACCACCATTTACGACACCCTGCGAGTAGAGGTGATAGCCACCAAGAGGCCACCTTCCAAGACAGCGTAAGCAATAGAACCTCCTGAATATTTTGAGAGAAAGATAGAGAGGCCTTTGGAGAACCGAAAGCACAAAGTTCAGATTCCACGGCGGTTGAAGAAACCGCCCCTGTGGAAACAGACGTCTAACCCCTTGAACAAAAAGGCATGCACCAAGGAGTGCGAGACCAGGAGATGCTGAAGAAGACCGCCCAGGCTGACACCTGGCTCTCTATGGTACTCCAGGCCTGCTCATCCCTCCATAAAAATGGGAGGTTGGAAACAAAGCCACCTAAAAAGGAACAAGGACAAATTTGATGGCACACGGCCCAGAGAAAGGCCCACCCTTGGCCCAAACTTAGCCAACTGAGGTATCCGTTTGACAGCATTCCACTCCTGGAATGCGTTCGCTGGAAAGGGCCGGAACTAGACATTCTGCCCACCAGAGGATGATACTGGCAACAGCCAGGGTCGCCAACAGCCTTTTTGGCCCACCTTGGTGAGGGACATAAGCCACCGCTGTTGCCTTGTCTGACTGGATCCGTACTGGGGGCCCCTGAAGTCAAGCTGTCCATGATCCAGACCTAGTCTGATTAATTGAAGTTCTGGGATATTACCCGGTAGTCCGGATTCCACTAATGTCCAATGACCCCGAGCCGAGCTCAGTCCCAGGACATCTCCTCACCCGGACAGACCGGTATTGGTCTGTCCGATCAGATTATTTAGAGACCTTGGGTATTTGTCCTATTATGCCAGGACCTCCCCGAAGGGAGCCTACATGGCACTGTGCAAATGAACTTGCCTCAAAAAAAAGGGTAGATACCATCAGACGCAACACCCACATGTAGATCCGCAGAGGAGCCCACCTGCCAGATAGTAAATGAAAAAACGCCGCATGCCACTTCTGGAATCTGTCCAGGGAAAGAAACACGCTGGCCAGATCTGAAGCCCGGTCAGGCTCAGATCCAACTGATATCAGAGAAAGTCTGTAAAGGAACTACGTTGCTCCTCGGGGTAATCGAGAATTCGGCAAAGAAGATTACCCAGGCAGCCCAGGACCATCAACCCACACTGACGTAACCATGCCAGATCTGGGGCCAACACCTCGTGAACACCCGAGGAGTGGCGGCCAGATCAAAGGATCACACCACGCGCCTATAAAGCTCCGTACCCACAGCAGATGGAGGAAGTGCTGGAGCCGGGCACATAACAGAATGCCTAAGCGTTTGTGACGTCTTAGAAGTCAGAACCGGGACAGTCACACTCTGCAGCAATGGGTTTGCCCAGCCCCCCGCAGAGAACAGCAAGCAGTCTGGTGACAGATGGCCATTGGAAGCAACAAACTGGAGAAGCACAACCGGAAAAAAACTCAAGACGCGACATGAAGTCAGAGTAGCCCCCCAAAATACATGTCTAAGCACCACTGAGGCAACAGACTCAGCAGCCAGGGGAACTGTGGCCAAGAGGCATAGCAGACAAACCGCAGCGCCTACCCAATAGGTCCCCAAGCAGCAAATGCAGGGGAATTCTGCTGCCCCTCCAGGTATGCCAGCTGGGCCCTTAGAAGCCAGAGATTCCTCCATCGGAGCCATGGTTGCCTCTAGCAGCCTAGAGACCAAGGGGGTCACTACTGGTATAACAGTCCCCTCCTGTAGGGGGGACTCCCCAAAGGGGTACCTTTGGACACTCCCAGTCTGCATGAGAGTGAGCACAAGATTTTCGCCACGCAAGACTGTTCTATCCAAGAGGGTACCGGCCCTCCCTGCCACTGCATCCCCCCATCTTGAAAGGTTCCCGCACAGATGTAACAAGTGCAAGACAGATAGGATTGTTCAACAGGGGAGGTGGGGAGGGCAGGAGTGCCCTATACTAGGCTATCTGCCCAAGCGCTACACCAAAAAGTCGGGGGGGGGGGGGGGGGGGGGGTGTGTGTCCCTAGGCCGGAAGCCTCGGCCTCGCCCAGGAAAGGAGGGGGGTAGGAGAACCCCTGAGGGACCAACCACCCCAGGGAGTACCTGCGTCCCACACCACTCCAGGGAAGGAGAGGAGGGGACTACTTACCTCTACTTAATGCTCCCGGACAGATCCTCCTCGCCACCAAAGTGGGGGGCTGTCGGCCATGAGGAACGCTTCGACGCAGGCCAGGTTGTATGCAACCTCACGAGGCGTTTAACTGTTTGTCGCAGCTGACCTAGTGCATAGCTGCAGTCTGCATGTGCTCGCTGGCCAGACTGCGGTGACCCCTGGACCAAGTGTCCAGTCCGTCGCGCAGCCTGGCAGTTGATTGTTTTTTTTTTTTCCCGGTGAAAAATCAAACAAAAATTCCCAGGACTAGCGATCCCAGCAGTATACTAAGTCCTGACTAGGCAGAAAAAAAAAAACTGAATACCTAGAGCAGGGAGGGGGTTATATACACTGACTGAGGACAGCCCATGGGAGTGGCCAAGTGTTTTTTGTTCTGCCTAGTCCTACTCCTGTGGAGGCGATATAACCCTATCGTTATGAATAAAGAAGGCTGTGTGTCAATGAACGAATGAGAAATAAGTATTTGATCCCCACGCAAAACATTACTTAGTACTTGGAGAAATCCTTGTTGGCAAGCAGAGGTAAGACGTTTCTCGTAGTTGGTGACCAGGTTTGCACATCTCTGGAGGGATTTTGGTCCATTCTTGACAAATCTTCTATAAATCCTTAAAGGTTTCTTGGCTGTCTCTTGGCAACGCCAAGTTTAAGCTCCCTCAATAAGTTTTCTATAGATTAAGGTCTGGAGACTGGCTAGCCATGACCTTAATGTGCTTCTTCTTGAGCCACTCCTTTGTTGCCCTAGCGGTATGTTTTGGGTCATTATGCTGGAAGACCCATTTTCAGTGTTCTGGCTGAGGGAAGAAGGTTCTCATCTAAGATTTTACAATACATGGCCCCATCCATTGGTCCCTCCAAACACGGTGAGTCGATTTAATGCCAAGGGTCTCAATTTTGGTCTCATCTGACCACAGCACTTTCTCCCAATCCTTCTCTGAATCATTTAGATGTTCATTGGCATGACTGTACATGTGCCTTTGAGGGGGACTCACCGTGTTTGAAGAAAAATGCTGACTATGACCCCAAGAACACCATCCCTACAGTCAAGCACAGAGGTGGAAACATTATGCGTTGGGGCCGTTTCTCTGCTAAAGGTACAGACCGACTTTGCCACATTGAGGGGCCAATGGATGGGGCCCATGTATTGTAAAATCTTGGATGAGAACCTTCTTCCCTCAGCCAGAACACTAAAGATGGGTCATTGATGGGTCTTCCAGCATCACAATGACCCAAAACATACCGTCATCACAATGACCCAAAACATACCGCCCGCCGTACACCAAATGACGTCCTCGGCTTCGAGCGGGGATATCTGAATGATGCCTGTAGCTACAGGCATCATTCAGATATCGTCTTTTAGAGCCGTTGAATCTGTGCACCATAAGAATGATCATAATGGCTGTCCCCTTCCCTCTCCCCCCCTCTGGTGCTTCTACCGACGCACCGATACGATCGATGAGTTGGACACAGGATCCGCCGGCCCTGGATGTTCAGAATAGAGCTTTCCAGTGTCTATGAACGGTCAGAGGCCAGGGGAGATGTTGTTATGATGTCACGCCCGGCCTCTATTCAAAAAAATGGTGCCGCTTTGGCTGGGAAGCGGTGATAGTGTTTTTTTTTTTTCCAGGCTTCCCAGCCTGGGATCTTATTGACCCCATATCTCACTGTAAAGAGGACTGATCATGCCATATTCCTATTAGAAGGGATGTTTACATTACAAAAGTGATCAAAAAAAATTTGGTGGGGGTGGGGGGGTCAAGTTAAAGTAAAACAAAAAAAAAAAAAAAAAAAAACAAAAACACATTTTTAAAGCGCCCCTGTCCCCGTGAGCTTGCACACAGAAAGGACTGCATACGCAAGTCCCGCCCACATATGAAAACTGTGTTCAAACCACACATGTGAGGTATCAACGCGAATGATGGAGCAAGAGCAATAATTTTGGTCCTAGACCTCCTCTAACTCAAAACATGAAACCAGTAAAAAAAAAAAAAAAAAAAAAAAAAAAAAAAATTTAAAGCGTCGCCTATGGGGATTTTTAAATAGCGAAATTTGGCTCCATTCCACGAGCGTGTGCAATTTTGAAGCGTGACAAGTTAGGTATCTATTTACTCAGCGTAACTTCATCTTTCACATTATGCAAAAACATTGGGCTAATTTGTTTTTTTTTTTTTTTTTTTTAAAAGCACAAAACTGTTTCTCTCTCCCCCCCCCCCCCAAAAAAAAAATAACAAATAATGTGCGAGATAAAAAGCTGCAATGACCACAGATGTATTCTCTAGGGTCTTTGCTAAAAAAAAAAAAAAAAAAAAAAAAAAATATATAATGTTTGGGGTTCTGTCATTTTCTAACAAAAAAAAAAATTTTGATTTTTACGTGTAGGAGAGAAATGTCAGAATTGGCCTGGTAGGCAAGTGGTTAAGGTCATGGAGTGGCCTCACCAGTCTCCAGACCTTAATCCTATAGAAAATTTAAGGAAGAAGCTAAAGCTTCGAGTTGCCAAGCAACAGCCAAGAAACCTTAGAGAAGCTCTAAAAAAAAAAAAAAAAAAAAAAAAAAAAAAAAAAACTAAAAACCCTCCTGAGATGTGTGCAAACCTGGTCACTAACAAGAAACATCTTATCTCCGATTGCCAACAAGGGTTTCTCCAAGTACTAAGGCATGTTTTGCGTGGGGATCAAATACTTATTTTAATCAATGAACTGCAACTCTAACATTTGTATCATGTGGTTTTTTTCTGGATTTTTTGGTTGATATTCTGTCTCTATCATTTGAAATACATCTATGATAAAAATTATAGATCATTTCTTTGTAAGTGGGCAAGCTTACAAAATCTGCAGGGGGATCAAAATTATTTTCCCCACTGTACGTTTGCATGAGCGCTACTTGGAGTAAGGGCTAAGGGGTGCTTTCCTGCTGTGGGGACAACACTGCTGTATCTTTTGTAATGACACATTTTCTGATTAATCATGGTTATTAATTGTGTTTTTTGTATAGATTTGATAGGGGCATATAATCAGGTTTTCATCAATGTGCACCAATTTAGGTTTCATTAAATAATGCGTATTAAGTTGCAAATATTCTCTCACTTAGGCCCCTTTCACACTGGGGCGGTGGGGGCGTCGGCGGTACAACAGCGCTATTTTTAGCGCTGCTGTACCGTCGTTCTTGCAGCGGTATTTGGCCGCTAGCGGTGCGGTTTTAACCCCCGCTGGCGGCCGAAAAAGGGTTAAAATCCCTCGTACAGCGCGGCTATAGCCGTGGTATAGCCGCGCTGTCCCATTGATTTCAATGGGCAGGAGTGGTTTAGGAGCGGTGAATACACCGCTCCTTCACCGCTCCAAAGAAGCGGTTTGCAGGACTTTTTCACCGTCCTGCCAGCGCACCGCTTCAGTGTGAAAGCCCTCGGGCTTTCACACTGAACAAACAGCGGAGGCTGTTTAGGGGCGGTTTGCAGGCGGTATTTTTAGCGCAATACAGCCTGCAAATCGCCTCAGTGTGAAAGGGGTCTCAAGGGGACAGCGCACACTTTTTTTTAAATGTAAAACTGTAAAGGCTACTAGGACAATCCCATTTCAACTTGGCGCAACAGGTCAAATTGGGAGATTTATATAAGAAACTCCCTGAGGGGAGAAAAAAAAAAAAAAAAAAAAGCCCCGATGAGGGATTGGTAGGCAACACATTTCTGGAATTCTGGAGCCAGAAGCATGGAAAGCATTTGTGAGTACTCTGAGTGCAGAGGAGAACACAAATATCTGAAAAAAAAAAAAAAAAAAAATTATATGGGAAAGTGGGTATGTGTAGACATCTTGTAGGTCTGATGCCAAAAACTCCTCTCATCTTGAACCTGCAATGACAGATCTGGGTGATACCATCTGAACTAGGTCCAGTACTGGGAGGATGCCCTCAATTTGGTTTTGTGACTGGCTAGGTTTGAATAGAAACCTTTAAACCTTTTGAAAGAAACAAACCTTATGTGTAAAGTTGGTGCAAGGTGGTCAATAAATAGTCATTTTTTCTAAGCTGGCAGATTGTAATTTCAAAAAAGGGTACAAAATAGTTTCTCTACCTCGCCTCACTTTACCTTCCATACCAGACCCAGAGGTTCAGACTGGTGCAGACACCAACAGATGTCGCCCATTCCTAGAAGTGGAGGCAACCCTTCATTGTTAGGAGGGCTTTTGGCAGGCTTGGATTAACTGAGGGCCTTGGGATGAAAGGAGGTGCCAAGCCTTGGTTTGAAAGTAGACATCTGGGGAGAGTGAAAATAAACTTTTCACTGAGAAGTAGTAGCCATAAAAAACAGTAAGACACTTTAGCTTCTTGTGGGGTAAAAGGCCTTTTTCCTAGTGACTTAGATCTATTTAACAAATAGGCGTTCCACCCCCAAAAAGCATGCGTAGCAGCTTTTTACACAAGCAAATTCAGCAGACCAGGCTTTTAGCCACAGAATCCTGTGCATATGCACAAAGATGAAACATTCTAGAGACTTGATGAATCCCATTCTGTCTAGACCATCAACACAAACAATGCAGATAGCATCAGCCATAACTGTTCTAAGAGCAGGGTCCTCAAAGGCAGGCTTAGGTCTTCTATTCATATGTCCTGTCCAGTTAGCAATAGTCTGGCAAATGGACATGGCAACAATAGCTTGCAGAAGGGGCAGGGTCTGCAAGGGTTAAAAAAAAAAAAAAAAAAAAAAAAAAAAAGTAACCATTTCCCACCCGCACAACATCATGGACTTCGGGTTTAGATATCTGGAGGATGCCTACAGATTTTTCTTTCAGCTAGCTATTCCCTACAATGTAAAAGCCATCTCAGTAGCTTATTAGCTGATGGATTGCTTTTATAGGCAGCGAGTGGGGACGTGCCATGTCAGAACATATTGGACCCAAAAGGAGATCAGGGAAAGTTGGTCACAAGCAACAGAGAAGGCAACTGTATTAAATACATTCTCCTCAGTGTATATAAATGAAAATAAAGACCACAATATTAAAAAGTATATTGAATTTTTTTTATACAAAAGAAGACTACTAGAAAAAGTTAACGTGAATAAGATCACCATGACCAGATTGCTTACACACAAGGTTTCTCAAAGAACATAGCTATGACCACCAGACCATCACCAGAGCATTGTTCCTAATTTTTAAGGACAGCTTACTGATTGGAATGGTACCAGCTGACCAGCATAAAATAAGCATAGTACCAATATTCAAAAAAGGGACAGGACATACTTCTGAAAGAAATAAGGGACCATAGCCAAGGATTTGCTGATGGGGGAAAAAAAAAAAAAAAAAAACAAAAAAACAAAAAAAAAAAAAAACCAAAAACAAAAAAAATAGTATCAATAGTGATAACGATTTATGAAGCACCATTCTTGCCAGACCAACATTAACATTCTATGAGGTGATGAGTTGTAATTTAGATAGAAGCAGGCCTGTGGATGTAGTGTATCTGGATTTCACAAATGAATTTGATACAGTAACCCACAAATGCCTAATTTACAAATTGATGTTTTGGCATTTATGAGATCGTATGTACCTGGATGGAAAACTGGTTGCAGGAGTGTGTCCAGAGGGTGGCGATAAGTGGCATATTTTATGAATGATCTAGAGTTGTAGGTGGGGTACACCCCAGATCTTTTGCATATAGGTCTACCTGGGGAATACGTGCTGTTTTATGAGACATTTGATATCTGCCTGGGGGCATGGTTTTTCCAGCTGCTGCAGGGGGAAACTTTTACAGTGCACAGATTATTAGGACTGGTACCTGGGGAATACCACATCTGACTGATAATCTCTCGAAAACCTTCTGATTCTTGCACCTAATGTCTGCTGACAGTGAGTGACCTGGTTTAAATGTCCCTTCAAATGCATAGCTATTCGAGAAACTAAATTTACCTCTGCCCACCTGATAATCTCTTCCACTAGATCCAAGAGAACTCCGCTTCTGGTGCCCTGACTAGGTAACAAAAAGGAACTAGATTCGACTTTTGAAAGTTCCAGAGCCAGGCCTAGGTTCTCCAGATTAAAAAAAAACAAAAAAAAAAAAAAAAAAACCCCACACCCCACGCAGGTTAACGCTCCCACCACAGCGGCTGGCCCTGGGGAGTGAATACCTGCAGCTGAACAGGCTCGTCGTGAGCACTGGAGGGATGGGTCCCTGGAACAGCCCCTACCCATCAGAAGGGATGCTGGGGTGGTCAAACAAGAAAGTCTCATACCAGGACAGCATCTGAGTGGTAACAAACCCCACAATTCCCTAAAAGAAAACAGACAGGCTGGAGGATTTTTTTTTTTTTTTTTTTTTTTTTTTACAGAAACTTGAATGCAGCGTTTGTGGGAGAAGCTACTTTCAAGTGCTGTCCTGAAAGACCGTTTAGGAAAAGTTTCTGGATTAAGCCAGTTTTTAGTGTCCCTAGGTGTTTGTTTAGGCTGTGGAGAGTCAGAGGATTGTTGGCAAAAACTAGCAGGCATTGTGTCACAGTATCCACAGTAGAGGGTATTTGGCATAAAACCTCAGCTTGTATCTCTTGAAATTGCCCTCTGCGTTTTTTTTTTTCTGCAACCTCTGCTACAAAAAAAAATTAAGTTACGGTAGATACACACTTTACTCCACAATATCTGCAAGGAAAGAAGGTTGCGTTTCCGAATCCTGAACTAGATTAGGTAAAATATATCTTCTGGCCTCTGGAAAACTCTGGGCACTTCTAGAAACTTTGGTTTCCAAAGAATGCAGACATAGTTGGAGTAAAATCTGCTTTTGTAAGACAGGCTGTATTCCTGAGAGGGAGCCAGAGTCAAGATAATGGGAGCATTGTCACAATAAAACATAGCTCCTGTACAAAGGAAACAGCAAGCATGCCAAGTGATGGTTCGAGTCATGCAGGACGCATACCATTTAGGCCTGTGCCCCAGCTCCTTGGTGCCCATAAGCCACATTGCCAAATGATGGGGGTGTAATCAGTTATGGAGTGCAGAATGGATGGGGTTGTGCATGTCCAGATATAGGAGTGGCTATAACCCTTTTTCTGAACATGTTCCTGTACCGCTATAGAAGGTGGCAGCAGGAGGGCAGAAACATTCTGCGTGCATTTTTAGTGTAAAAAAAGGAAAACTGGAAGGCATCATTCAGGAAGCGTGACAGTTACCTTATCCTCCTGAGACAAGTCTGCACAGGAGGAGAACAAAAAACCCAGATTGTACAAGTTGAGAAACATTCGCAACAAAGTGGCAGGAGTTACCATAAAAGTGAACACCCCCAAATCCTCCGTTTATAGAGCTACATAATGTGCTCGGCAGTGCAGATTATGCTAGTAAAAGCCTAGAAGCGGAATAGTACACAGGGTTAACCCTGCCTTACATCATCCACGTCGCTAAACCAATTAGTGATCCAGGTGCGACAGGTTACAATGGTCATTCCCAGGGTCTGGGAACCAATTAAAAATTGACCACAGCCCTGAAGCCAACTACATCATGCATGACATGGCAAGGTGAGCACCTAACAGTATCTCCAGTGACCAAAGCAAACATTACAGGCTGGCCCCACAGTACAAACCATGAGTAACCGCTCTAGAAACTCAATGATGAATTTCCTACATGTCACTTTTGACAAGTTTTGCTGACACCAAACGGGTAAAAAGGTGACAGGGGAGGGAGCTCCTGCACACAACCTGTGATTGACAGACTCAGTTCTGTTGTGCTGTGCAGGGGGGTGTCCCTTTCCTCCAATCAGCTCACTGGGCTCTGCATCGTAACTTCAGCTCCCCACCCCCTGCTTTCTGGAAGTTCAAAAATCCAGAATTTATACAGCTTGTTTGAACAGATGCAGAGACAAGCTGGCTGCAGATATATTAGGTACAACTTTTGTAGGATTTGCTTCATCTGTATCATGAGGCTTGTAATGTCACTGGCTATAGGTGACGTTTTACAAGCACTTTAAAAGGGGGAGGCAGCCTTTAAAATAAGCTTTCTAGTGGGCAACTCCTCAAATCTTTGCTTTGGTTAAGAATTCTGGGTGCCGCTGCTATCCAACACTTTCAAGTGAATCCGGTAGCATGTCCTCTGCTAGAACCTCTCCCACCAGCAGGACACCTTAATAATTTAGGGGGTCATTAGAAAGGAACCACAGTGTCCCGTGGGGACACTTTCCAATACACCTAGAAGTGTCAGATAGCTGGGGCACTGGCACCTGGAGCTATTCATGAAAGCAAAACATTTGAGTGCGCACTGGACAGGCAAATATAAAGAATCTCATCTTTACAGACAGCTTTATTTAAGGAAACATGGTTACCGAGTAGTATCTTGGTGCTAAATGATCTAAACAGATACCCAACCATCCTTCCAAAATATGAAAAGAAATAGCTCCAACTGCCACACGCTCATTTATATGAGAGGGCAGCATATCTAAAATGGCTGTGCCCTCTTTCCATATATGCCTAAATACTAAAATATCCAGCATTTGCTTTTGCTCCAATGTAATTGATACATCCTGCCTACATTGATGACTTGCGCTACTGGACTTTCCTGGCCGATATTTAGGTGTTTGCAAAAGTCTTAAAATTATATGAAAAAAAAAAAAAGTTATGTAAAGCTAGGTGCCTTTTAAACCACTTGCTTCTTAAGATAACATTTATAAAATGTGCAAAGCACACATTCTACCAAGTATAGCTATGCTACTGCTGACCTGCATGTTCTTCTCAGTTAGTGATGCGATAAGGTTCCACATCTGTAGCATGGTGGAGTTGCAATCATTTGCGATTACGCTTTTGTTTGGTAAAGGTAAACATTTTTTTGTGCAAAAATTACCTCTGTTGCCTTGTTTTTAAGACAATGACATAAGGAAAAAGGAGATCTGCTATCCTGTTTGAGTTTGTTACTGGTAGGTCATCTACTTCCACTGCAATAGTGAGCATGCGCTGTAACAGGAACACCACCCTGAAGGGAAAAAAAAAAAAAAAAAAGCCAATGTATTAGTAAATTTCTGACAAGGATACAGGCCCCCCCCCCCAACTTCTTGACAAGTTAATTGTAGGAATTTCTCAGTTTTACCCCAATAGCTAATGCTACAGCCATAACACATTGATTCTACACCTACCATCAGATCAGGTGAGTATTACACTCTTCAAAGCCCTGACCCAATGCAACACAGCTTCCAGTCCTGCTGAAACTCAAGTTTTGTTCCACAACCCATGCTTTTTCTACTGAAAACTGACATTTTCCACCCTCCTGATCACCGATGCTAGGCATTTCTCCCTCCCATTGAACATGGATGTGTGACTCCTCCCCCCCCCCCCCCCCCCCCTTCTGAAAAGTAGATTTAGGTTGGTCTAAAAATGCTCAATTGGGGTGCAGTAGTTAGGGATTGTGTGTAGTGTATACTGTGAGCATGAATAAGCTAAGGTGCGTTGGAATACAAGTCCAAACCTGTCTAAGCTATCCTGCTGGGAAGCTGTCAAAGCTAATAGGCGGCAGAAGCCTTAGCCACTCTGCAGCCACACTTATGCATGCCCCTTGTAGGATGGCTAATTATCGCTAATTCAGTCTATCCATCACACAAAAAAAAAAAAAAAAAAAAAAAAAAAAACACCAAGAACCCCTCTTCCTTATAATAGATAAACACATCCTACCTTTGCTCACACTCCGAGGGTGCATCCAATTCCTTATTGACAGCAATATCACAGGCATTTTCAACAGCGTGTATAAGCCAGGCAATTACATTCCTAGAATATAGAAAAGCAGTTTAGCAGAGATTGGCCAGAGCAGATGTGGGGTGGGGTGGGGGGAGTTGGGAGAAAAGATAAAATAAGGGGGGTGTTCTATTACACTACAAGTGGTTTAACAGATGAAGAAAGGTTGTCATGCTGATGAATATCCCATCGGTCTGTCAGTATGAAAGGGGCCAAAGACTTTAATCCCAGAGTTCTAATTTCATATAGACCATCCTCATTGAAATGCAATATACACGAAAATAAGAGCCCCAAACCTCTTTAAAATCACTCCCCTCCACACCAAGTTCTGGAGGTGGAGCAAGGAATAATCCTGCGATGCACTTGCCACTCTAGGGAGTGTCTAGACTGGCAGGAGCCACTGCCAAGCAAAATGTGAAACACCCCTCAAGCTTGTGGTATGGTTCACATGCAGCTGCTAACAGATTTGTACTCGGAGTCTCTAGTAGACCGTATTGGGAAAGGTAGGAAGGGAAAACAGGAAGTGACCTGGGGTGTGCCAGTCATATGGTCAGTATGCCTAAAGGGGGCATACCCAAGTAGAAGTAAAAGAAGAAATAGAAAGAAAGGGGAAAGTTGTGGGTGGGACACAAGAGAAACAGTGACAGGAAATGGAGGCTCTAGAGCGGGCTTAAATATAGCCCGACTCCTCCTACAAATTCAGGCTGACCTGCAGTCAGCCTTCCCACTTGTACACAGAGTCTCTAGTAGACTATTAGGAAAGGTATGAAGGGAAAACAGGAAGGGACCTGGGGTGTGCCGTAGTCACAAGGTCAGTCTGTCTAGGGGGCAAAAATAAAGACAGTAGGATGAGCTGGCAAAACAGATTTATTGAAAGTCACCGTATGCAGCATAAAAGCCAAATGCATGAATGCCCGTGACATCTCCACATGTGGAACCTGGATACATATGGAGAAGCATGCTGGGTTCCACCTACCTAACTTCTTAACTACGTGAACAAGGACTCCGTTGGCGAGAAGCAGCAGAAGCCACCCCTACCCTCAAAAAATGGCCAGAATAGGCTTTGGGGTCCCACCTAGGGTTGGCAGTAGGGTGCGGCAAAATTTTGTGAACGGGGCCGTGGAGAGAGGAGTACTAGGGAAAGGTAAAAGTCGACTATCCTTGGGTTTATCCACAGTGATCGCTATGAGCTGATCTGAAACTAACCAGGCCCAGGTATTTCTGGTCTCGAAAAATCTAACATCAGTACCGCCTCCTGACTGCTGCATCATGCAAGCGACCACATGCAACCGGATATGATCGGGGTACCTAACTGGTAGATAAAGAGTATGCAAGATCTGGAGTGCGGATGCGCGGGGCTCGCAAGATGGCCGCTATAGCCTAGAGCTCCGCTCCCTCACGATCCAACGGCGCCCACAGCATTGACCACAGCGCACCGCCGATCACAAAAAGCGACTGGAGACATTCCCCACGGTCCCAGCTACACCCCCATATGACCGGGGTCCCGGTAAAACGTAACCTGTGGCCACAGTTGGAGAGAACAGGAACGGCTGGGACTTCCAAGATGGCCGCCGCTACACAAGCACAGCCACAGGACCTCTGCTCCACAGGCCAGGCGGACTACAGGTCAGAGCAACCCCACATCCCCCCTCACTTCACTCCAGGAAGACAAGCGGGATACCCACCTATACTTACCCCTTCTCCAGCCTTTACAGGATCCCTACAGGATCACTCTCTGTGACGGCATCCTGTCCCACCTGGGATCTATCTCAGGTCACACAGGCCTCCCCAGCCAGTGACCCTGCATTTCACATGGATTCCCTCTTCCACAGATTCTCTGAACTACTGGACAGAGGCCTTGCACAAAACGGCAGCTAAAATCACAGGGGACCTGAAGGCAGATTTTATGAATTTAGGAGCTCGGATCAATACGATCGAACACAAAATGGAGGACACTATAGCTATCACTAACTAAAACTCACAGCACATCAGCACTGTGCAGGATCAATTGGACCTAGCAATGGCCCGTATTGACGAACTTGAGAATAGGTCAAGACGATACAATATCAGAATCCGCGGCCTACCGGAAACAATTCACAATGTTCCAGAAGCAGTCCAGGACCTGATTAAACAACTAATCCCCAATATCTCCTCTCACCGCCTTGAATTGGACAGGGCCCACAGAGCCTTGGGGCCCCCCAGAAAAGACAGCACCCCAAGAGATATTATCGCCAAGCCCCACCACTACACAGTAAAAGAGGAAGTGATGAGCCAGGCCAGGTCCTCTCACTCAGTGATGTGCATGGGACACCAAATACAGATCTCTCACCCTCCACGATCCAGAGGAGGAGATCATTGAAACCCCTGCTTCTCGCTCTCACCCAAAGAGACGTCAAATACAAGTGGGCCTTCCCGTTCGCGGTTAAATTCTCTGTCAAAGGGGAAACAATACGCTTTCTCCTCCCTCCCAGAAGGAGAAAAAATTCTCTTGCACCTGAAATTCATATCCCAGGAAGCCGAAATGGACACAACCAATGCCGGGATCAACTCCAACAAACGACAGACCCCCACCAGCCCTCAATCTCCCCTGTGGTCAACAGGAAAAGCAAAGAAGGTCAAAGACAACAACCTAACTTGAAGCCAGTGATGATGTGGACTGCATCTCATCTATCCCGGTTGTGAAGCAGGGATCGGTTTGATCATTCCCACGAATGTGGGGGGTCCCTCGTGCCTATTTCCTTAGGCATGCTAGCCAACCGGACACAGTTTCCCGAATTTTCAGAACTTTGTGTGTTCCAGGTTTTATGGTTTTTGTTCAATTTTTTCCTCTTTTTTCCTGGCCCACTGAAATGTATAATAAGCTCCAGGTAGCTGTATCTCTCCAGACAGAGCGACTGTATCCTCACACCTATCCATGGGGGAAATTTAACCCCCATGATTGGGGATTTTCATTTGGTCTCTTCAATAGACGCTTCGCTGTGATAAAGAATGATTAGGGACCTAGGGGGATATTGCACTTGGAGGAGGTTTAGGGCCACTATCCAGTCACACTGTTTAGATAACCTGGTATACACCGGTAAAAGGTCTCTAAATTTTTTTCTTTCTTTTTTTCCCTCAAGGGAACAAGTTTTTTTGTAGGGCGTTCGGTTTCGTGAAGGAACACTTGCGCACCCACCTAACCCTTAGACACCCGTTGGTCTCTAGGGGCTAGGCTGTCTGAGCCCAGATGGGCCAGACATTCTGATTTTTTTTTTTCTGAAGGACATGGGGGGGGTTTCTCCTTCCCTATGTCCTTTCTAGGAGACCTTTTCTTTTCTATCCTGCACTCCCACCCCACCTCCCCAATCACTACAATGTGCCTAACCACATCTTGTGTTTCAGACACCACACACCCCCCCAAGGAAGTACCCGATATCTTCCCAACAAAGAAGGAGGAATCATCATCATGCTGTCGTCCAGGTTCCCACGCATCAACGGGTAAGTGAGGGCTGTAACCGATGCATTTAACTTCAACTGCTCCATGGCTAACGATCCAGTAGCTGAACTCCACATAGCTTCCCATAATGTCCAGGGAATCAATTCCCAGATTAAGAGAAGAAAGGTTCTCGACTATTACAAGCATCTCAAGCTAGACAGTCATGCTGCAAGAAACGCATTTCCCCTCCCGGTATAGCCCTAAGTTTCTCCACCCTCACTTCCCACAGTTTTTCTTAGCGAGCGCTGACAACAAAACCAAGGGAGTTGCAATCATAATATCCAAACACATAAAATTTGTAAAAATCTCTGAATTTGCTGACCCAGAGGGCAGGTTCCTCCTGGTCAAGGGCACAGTGGGAGGCCACCTGTATTCCCTGATCTACTATGCTCCAAATAGAGGACAAGCAAAATTTTTTGACTCCCTAATGCGCATCCTCGCTCAGAAACTGGAGGGAACGGTCATCTTTGGCGGAGATTCGAACGCAGCGTTCGATCAGGGATTAGACAAATCTAAACCCCCGTGGACTCAACTTACGCGCCCCACCAAAGAAAGCCTCAGAATCGCAAAGATAATCCATGCCCACGGCTTAGCTGACACTTGGAGGGAACTTAACCCCAACAAAAGGGACTATACCCGTTACTCTTCCCCTCATAACACATATGCGAAGATTGACCACATACCGACCCCATCCTCCCTACTCCCGTTAATCCACAGAGCACAAATCAGGGAGTCGGCCCTTTCGGACCACTCCATCGTCACCATAACACTCAAAACAGGCACACTGGGTGGATCCAGGGGACATTGGAGACTGAATGAGTCGCTGTTATCTGATCCCATCAGGGTTACAGAACTTGAAAAAGCCCTACAAGAGTATTTTGAATTCAATAAATCAGAGGACACTTCTCCCGAAACGCTATGGGCTGCACATAAAGCTTTTATAAGGGGTAAACTCATCCAGATTGCCACTCAAATCAAACGAGCACAGAAAGCAGATCTAATTCGGTTAGACAGGGAATATACCACACTGAAGGCTTCCCATAAAAAAGACCCTTCCAAGACCCCCATCTCCCTCATTGATAAAGCCAGACTTGATCTCAATCTAGCACTCACATCCAAGGTCGAAAAGGCCGTTCGCTTGAACGGACAGAAATTTTACACACAGGCAGACAAAATAGGCCCCCTCCTAGCGAAAAAGCGGTCTCCCCCCCATCAAGATCCACACTTTACCCAAACTCAGGATAAATGGTCAACCCCCCACGACTAACCCTTCCAAGATACTAGAAGCTTTCCAGGGTTTTTACTCTAAATTATATAGCCAAACAGCTACGCCAACCGCGGACTTAATCCCCAAGTTCCTGGAGGGTATTCCCCTACCCTCCCTAAAAGATGTCCACAAACAAAGGATGGAAACACCCATCACAGAGGAGGAGGTATTGGGGGTCATAAAAGATCTTAGAAGGGGGTCAGCTCCGGGTCCTGATGGTCTCTCTGTAGCATACTATAAATCTTTCGCGACCATTCTAGCACCTCACCTGACCTTTAACTCCAAAACCAATGGAACCCCCCCTAGACATTCACCTCAATACTGCTTTAATCACGGTCATACCCAAACCTGACAAAAACCACGAAGACGTTAGCAACTACAGACTGATCTCACTCAATGACCTAAAAGTACTCACCAAAATAATGGCTAACAGGTTATCATCCTTTATTACTCAATATATACATAAGGACCAGGTAGGATTTATACCCGGGAGACAAGGTCCTGACCAAATTAGGAGGGCAATAGATATCACCTTGATTCTACAAACTGGGAAGGGGGACCGAACCAAATCGAGATTTCTTCCATCATTAGACCTGCAGAAGGCCTTTGACACGGTCTCCTGGCACTACATCTTCACTGTGCTGGAGAGGTGGGGATTCGGCGATCGCTTCCTGGGACTTCTGCATGCTCTCTATTCACAACCAAAGGCCCAAATACGCCTCCAAGGACATTACTCCAAACCAATAGACATTTTGCGTGGCACCAGGCAAGGGTGCCCTTTATCTCCCCTTATATTCGCTATAGCCATAGAAACCTTAGCAATCGCAGTTCGACAAAACCCTGATATCAAAGGGGTGACCTGTGGAGACCAGACGCACAAATGTGGGCTATTTGCCGATGACATCCTCCTTTTCCTGACATCCCCCCTCACTACACTCCAATCTCTGCCTAGTGTTAAGGAACTTCGCCAAAATCTCTGGACTTGAAGTTAATTCCTCTAAATCCCAAGCTCTTAATGTCTCCTTACCACTTCAAACAGTTGCCTCTCTAAAACAGTCCTTCCAATTCAAATGGAGCGACACCTCCATTAGCTACCTAGGTATCACACTGACAGCCAAAACAGAAACTCTATGCACAAAATTATCCTTCACTCTTCAGGAAACTGGAGGCAGACCTTAATCTGTGGTCAAAACACAAGCTATCCTGGCTGGGTAGGATCAATTCCATTAAGATGACCTTACTTCCCAGGCTACTCTACTTCTTTCGCTCCCTCCCTATACCAATCAGGAAAGATCACCTACGAGCATTACAGAGTAAAATACTCCAATTTATATGGGGTAAGAAAGGATATCGTATTCCTCAGACCACCCTATTCATTCACAGACGCAAGGGAGGGCTAGGTCTCCCAAATTTACATAAATATTAGTTGGCAGCTAGATTAGCCCAATTGTCCACAATTTACTCACGCTATGAAAAACCAGATTGGGTGACTATTGAACGACAGGCTATCCCCAACCATACGCTAGATTACATACTTTGGTGCCCGACTAAATCTAGACCGCCCATCCTTTCACCCACTTTATCCCACTCCTGCGCCCTTTGGGACTCCCTCCGGCAATCCACAGCTCTGGTCTCCATGGGACGACCTCTAGCTCACCTATTCCACAACCCTGACTTTCCACCTGGACTCGACATCTCAGCATTCAAATGGTGGCTGGACAAAGGGCTATACTGGATAGGGCACTTCACCCCCAATGGACCACTCACCCTCAAATTATGTATCAAACACCTGGACCTCCCCGAATCGGAACGATTCCGCTTTTACCAAATTGCTAATTTTCTCCACACTATTTGGAAGGAGAAACCGCTTCCCCCTAAATTTACTGTATACGAACAGTGGTGCGGACAAGCCATGGAGCAGAGGGGGGTATATCGGTGATATATTCAGCCCTCACTTGCCCTACTGACAAAACCACATATATGAAGGCTTGGGAGGCTGACTTCCAATGCTGCAGGGACATGGAGACTTGGCAAGCAGCACTAACTAAATCCTTTAAGGGGATCCAGAACATCTCCTTAATGGAGGCAAGCATCAAACTGATAACCAGATGGTACCTGACCCCTACCAGGTTAGCAGCAATTTATCCCTCAGCAAACCCCTTATGCTTCAGAGGATGCCAACACCTGGGCACAATGGCCCACATTTGGTGGGAATGCCCCAAAATTCGCACTTCGGAGAAAAGTCTTCTCAATGATTTACAAAGTGACAGCTTGCCAGGTCCCTAGGTCCCCAGAGGTGGCAATTCTCAATGCAAGCCTATCTGGAATTTCTAAGGCTACCCAAACATTGATCAACTTTATATTACTGGGTACTAAAATCTCCTTTGCCAAAGCCTGGAAACAGCCGAGGCCCTCGTTTAACGCAGTAAAAAGGAAGGTTTTGTGGATTATGGCCCAAGAAAAACTTTCCAGCATTCTGACAAACACCTCCACGAAATTCCAAACAATATGGGAACCTTGGGCCCAATATATGGGAACTTCCCTCATACCGGGTGTTCAGGGGCGCAACAACTCCTAACCCACTCCTAGACAAACTCATCCTACAGTTCTACTAGAGGCACACAGATAAACTCCTCCCTCCTCATCCACCCTGAGGACCCCCTTTACCTTCCTTCCCGCCTCACTCTTTTTTCCCCTCTCTTTCATATCTTCTTTCTGTCTACTACCTCTCATCAAATAGCTAATTGGTGATAAATCAATATGAAGCTACCATACGGTAGCCTCCCTCGCTTACGGGGATTCACAACCTCCTCAATACTCCTGTTGGCTCAGCCCAAGTGGGCAGAGGAGAAGTAGGGAAATTTCCCCGCCCGGCACAGTTAGATCCCGTCAGGGGTGCCGGGGATGGGGAAAGGACCCGTGATGTTTTAGGGGCAAGACATGGAGACTGAGTATTTAGTGTTTGGGTATTGATAGTTATCAGGTTGACCCCCCCCCCCAATAGCCATTAAGGTTGAGACATCGTATGTTATATGCTTTAAAATGTAACCTTTATGTCTCGTGTTCAAGGAGGCATTCCCTCCTGTGCATTTTTAATGTGTCAATGCATAATCTGTATGACTTAATTGAAAATAAAAACCTATTGAAAGTAAAGAGTATGCAAGATCTTGTCCCCGTATGAGTGAACTCACCTGGCCTGAGGAAACCAGATACATGACCCCTGCTAGATCCAGTCTCTTAAATGATGCAGGGATCACATGGGGTGACGATAGAAAGGCAGGGGGAACATGTCATTTCACATGCCTGAGCAGCCCTTCAGGACCTTTTCACATGGGGCTGATCAGATACCGCGCTGAACGGAGCACAGCAGACAACACACCTATGTCCGATCAGTTTCTGCAGTGCAGATATGGACAGAGCCTGGTCTGCTCTAGGGATGTCCAGGAGTAAAAAAGACTCTGCTGTTCATTTACACCCCATTAGCTCCCTCTCAATTCAGGCAGATCGATGTATTTATTTTTTTTTTATTTAGCAGATCTGACTGGACCCGGAGGTAGGCAGGTGTAAACAGACACAAGTCAGTTTAGACCGACCTGTCCATAGGAATGCATTCAGAGCCGAGAGCAGTGACTGCTCTGCCTTTCCAGCGCTCACTGAAGCACCGAGCTGTGGAGAGGGTGGGAGCAGCTTGATCATTAGGCATCTGAGTGGTACCCGACATTGTCAGTTTTCCTTCACACTGAAGGCAGGATTGAAATTGTGCGTGTTCAGCTGAACTTGCACGATTTCAAACCCGCATTTCATTGTGCGTTCAGGGGTGATTCGAAAAAGACATCTGTATGGGTTCATGCACAGCTGAATATTGAATTGAATTAGCTCTGATAACCCGATGATCACTTATAGCAGAAGTTTTCAGCAGACTCTGAACAAAATAGCTCTGATAAGCCGATGATCAGAAAATTAGCTCTGATAAGCCGTAGTCAAAATAGCTCTGATAAGCCGATGGTCAGTGAAAATTGCTTTTATTGTGGGCTGCAGACTGACTGAAGGAAGGATTGTTTAACCCTTTCGCTGCCAGCTCCGTACAGACTTACAGCACTGCTTCATGCTGGCCAGGTCCATACTCCGTATGGGTGTGACATACCTTCTGCTAGAAGCTCATAATCACTCCAGTGACCATGAACTTATAGCAGAAGTTTTCAGCAGACTCTGAACAAAATAGCTCTGATAAGCCGATGATCAGAGCTATTCACCTAAAATGCCTCCCCCTGCTTCGCTGCCTCCCCCTCCCCTCACTATGCTGCCTCTCGCCCCTCCACATCCCCTGCTGCACTGCCCCATTAAAATGCTTACACCACCACACTGCTTGCCCTCCCCCCCGCATTGATTCTTACCCCATCAACTGGCCCGCCCTCTCCAGCAGCTCCAGTCCCCTGTGCCCCTGATTCACTTGCCAGCGGCCCCCCCCCCCCCCAGCACTTGCACGGGAGCCACAGTGTAAAAAGGCTCAAATAATCCCCTGATGCTAGGTGCGCTCCTCCACCCACTGATCCCCAGCCCCCCCCCACCCTGCATGTCTCCTGGCTGGCTTTCCCTCCATCTCCTCCCACCGGCTGCAGCTGCTGCCTGGCTACTTGTTAAAAATGGGGAAAAAAAAAAAAAAAAAAAATAAGGGTAGATTTAGGCTTGCATCTAAATCTCCCTGGTGTCTGAAGCCTGGTCTGCATTTGGATTACGCTCCAGAGGCTGACAGATATTAACCCCATTTTTGCTGACAAATGTTGCAATGTGTATTGCATGCGGTTGCAGGGCACATGCGGCACTTCCCTTTTGACTTGAATGTAGCATTTGGTATCACAAGTCGAGCCAACAACATTGTGGCCGCAGCATGTAAACACCCCCGTACATTGCCTATTGCACCTTAAGGGGGACAGTTGGCAGGTGTCAAACGCAGCTTAACCACTTCTTGTTGGAAACACTCACTTGATATTGGCCTTGTCACAAGACAGCATGGCTTTACATAAGCTTTTCTGAAAGCTTCTTCGATGCAGGTGGATTTGATAGTCATCATCCAGTGTCTGTACTACATAGTGGAGGAAAAGGTAGCAAGTATGTGCTTCCTAAGAAAAGAAAAAAAAAAAAAAAACACCCTCAGGCTAGACAGCTATCCAGGTTAAAAACAGATTTCTTACAAGTTCCTTTACTAACCACATATCACACACAAACGCATGATCCACAATAAGAGGACAGAAGCAGCTGGAAACCCCAATAAAATGCATGAACCAACGGCCACCAACAAGAACATCCTGGGGTCCTTGATTCCTGAAAATTGAGTTACCAGGTAACTAGCTTGGTTTTTCCAAATCATCCAGAATAATGGATAATGCACATTCCTGCTTGACTCATAGCAGGAGCAACAAATCACACATGGCCAAACTCAACTTCCACAACATGCATTCCTAAAATTAGATTGCTCTCCTTTTCCCTCTGGCAGCAAGATACCACATACAGAAATGTGTTCATACCTTTATACCAAGGCAAACCTAGAAAGGTTGTGCAGGAAAACATGTATATCCTGTACTTGGGTTACACTGCAGGGGTAAACAGCACAGGTAGTACTTGGTCTATCCCCCCCCCCCCCCCCCCATCTACACATCCCTGAACAAATGTAGGATACCACCCACTACTCACACAAAAGCATTTTTTTTACACCAAGGCCGCATTTATACCTGGAGCATTCCAGTAACGCGAGCATAAACACAAGTTTCTTCCCACGTTTTTGGAAATGCAGTCGCGGTGCCATTATTTCTCAATGGCACCCCAGACCCATAGCAGTCCTGCCACCCGAAATGCACAAGACGCATAACATGTTTCGCTCAGTGCTGGGAGAAAAAAAAAAAAAAAAAAAAAAAGTGAGGCTACAGCACTGTATTCCAAGTGCGAGAGGAAGCCTCCCTGTCGCACACCTAGACCAAAAAAAAGTGTCAGACGGAACATTGCTCAGCCATTCATAGAAAGCATTATATTTGATCAATGAACACAAAGCTTCATCTGATTGATTGAATCAGCCCATCTCTGACTGTCAATCAGCGGATGTTTCAGAATTATGAATGGCTGAGCGCCACTCGAACCAACGCTATTTTGTTCCAAGACAAAAGTCTCATCTCACACCTGAAAAAGTGCTGCATACTGTATGTAGCCTAAGCTGCATGCAGTTCATACAGCACATCCAGCGGCCACATGCTTTAAAGCCAGAGACTGCAATGCAGGGTGGAATAGGGAGCTTTGGGCTAATAAGTCTGGTCTGTTAGCCAAGATACCAAAGCTTGTCCATTAGAAGTCTGTACCACTTTGGTTCAATGAGCATCATTGGAACATCTTATCTTGCACAGCAGTCAAGGGAGGATAATCATCGAAGAGAAGGCATAAACTAAGGCTGCTTTCAGACTGGTGCGGGCGGGTGTTGACGGTAAAACGCCGCTAGTTTTAGCAGCGTTATTTGGCCACCAACAGGGTGCTTTTAACCCCCACTGGCTGCCGATGAAGGGGTTAAATGCCCCGTGTAGTGCCACTGCCGAAGAGCTTTGCAGGCACTTCAACAGCAGTGCCCATTCATTTTAATTAGCAGAAGCGTTGAATACACGGCTCCAAAAGATGCTGCTTGCAGGACTTTTTTTTTTTAACGTCCTGCCAGTGCATCGCCTCAGTGTGAAACCACTCGGGCTCTCACACCGAGACTGCAGGGGAGGTATTTTTCAGGCGCCATTTTTAGCCCAAAAGCATCAGAAAAACATCCCAGTGTGAAAGGGGTCTAAATAGAATTGAACCCATGGAACCAGCTGAGCATCTTCTGTGAAAGCTAGAGGATCCCTGATCTTTGCCACAATTTGTTCAGGTTGTTGAACCTGGAGGCCGGATGTCCATGTCTGGTTTTCCCCAACATTGTGAGATTTTGAAAGATTTCTGGGTTCAGAGACATCCAAGAGAACTGAATGCAAGTTTCCACCCAGGAAAGTATCAAAATTGTATTGTTCTGACTGCATCCTGGTTAGGTTGAACCTGAAGGAGGGAGCTTCAGCGTTGTAAAACTAATTTTATGGCTCTCAGTTACAGAATGTTGATAGGAAGTTTGACTCCTGTGGAGACCTGGCTCCTCCCCAAAACGGACTCCTGGATTAAAGAAAAAAAATAAAATAAAGTGGATTTGTAGTTTTGAGTACTACCCAGCCCAAAAGGGTTCAATCTGGACTTGAAATTTCATTGTTTATAGTGGTGTCTACTCGAATATTTTAGCTCCCAACTCCCTCTTCCCCGGTGCTCCCCTCCTTCCCCACACAGTATCAAAATAATTTACAGTGAGGAGGCTGGGCAGCACAGGTGTGTACTAAGTATTCGGTTGCGCTAAGTATATGGTAGCAGAATGGAATGGGGGCACGAGCCAGGTTGAAACTTTTTTTGTACAAAGAAATCCAGCTGTTAACTGTAGTTATTCAATGAGAAATGCTGGGGTCCAATGCAACCATGCCCATAGCTTTGCCAGAATTGCTGAGGTCAATGGACCTAGGATTCTCAAGATTTCTCATAAAGCAAATCATGAAGAGGAGTGCAGGGTTATGACTACTTGATTGTTTCTTCTAGAAGAAAATTCTGAAGCCATTGTGAAGACTATGGAATCCACTATATACCCCAAAAACGTTGATCTTTGGAAAGGTTGTAGATTAGCTAAACCAATTCTTTTAGAATACTTCTAATATCTCACAAGAGTACACCCCTGACATTTACATTTTTTGTAACCATTTTATTATACATCTTTTCATGTGACAACACTGAAGAAATTACACTTTGCTACAAGTAGTGAGTGTACAGCTTGTATAAAACACACCCTTACACCCTTAAGTGAAAATGTCCAAATTGGGCCCAAAGTGTCAATATTTTGTGTGGCCACCATTTTCCAGCACTGCCTTAACCCTCTTGGGCATGGAGTTCACCAGCAGCTTCACGGGTTGCCACTGTAGTCATCTTCCACTCCATGAAGCTGGTGGATGTTAGAGACCTTGCGCTCCTCCACCTTCAGTTTAAGGATGCCCCACAGATGCTCAATAGGGTTTAGGTCTGGAGACATGCTTGGCCAGTCCATCACCTTTTTCTTCAGCTTCTTTAGCAAGGCAGTGGTCGTCTTGGAGGTGTTTGGGGTCATTATGTTGGAATACTGCCCCCTGCGGCCCAGTCTCCCAAGGGAGGGGGATCATGCTCTGCTTCCGTATGTCACAGTACATGTTGGCATTCATGGTTTAGGCAATGAACTGTAGCTCCCCAGTGTCAGCAGCACTCATGCAGCCCCAGACCATGACACTCCCACCACCATGCTCAATTGTAGGCAAGACACTTGGCTGCCGCCACACATGCTTTACACCATGTGAACCAAATAAGTTTCTTGGTCTCATCAGACCACAGGACATGGTTCCTGTATTCCATGTCTTTAGTCTGCTTGTCTTCAGCAAACTGTTTGCAGGCTTTGTGCATCATCTTAAGATGCTTCCTTCTGGGATGGCAGCCATGCAGACCAATTTGATGATTGGCAAGACCCTGAAACGGAGCTGCAGCATGGTGGCCAAGACCATACAGCGATTTTAACAGGACAGGTTCCACTCAGAACAGGCCTCACCATGGTTGACCAAAGAAATTGCGTGCACGTGCTCAGCGTCATATCCAGAGGTTGTCTTTAGGGAAATAGACGTATGGCTTATGGTCTGAGCACCGACAGGCTGACACACACACCTCTTCAACCTCTGCAGCAATGCTGGCAGCGCTCATACATCTATTTCCCCAAAGACAACCTCTGGATATGACACTGAGCACGTGCACTCAACTTCTTTGGTCGACCATGGTGAGGCCTGTTCTGAGTGGAACCTGTCCTGTTAAAATCGCTGTATGGTCTTGGCCACCATGCTGCAGCTCAGTTTCAGTGTCTTGCCAATCTCCTTATAGCCTAGGCCGGCCATCTTTATGTAGAGCAACAACTTTTTCAGATCCTCAGAGTTTTGCCATGAGGTTGAACTACCAGTAACCAGTAGCCCAACACCAAAATTTAACACCTGAGACCTTGTAACACTAATGAGCCACAACACCAGGGAGGGAAAATGGCTAATTGGGCTCAATTTGGACATTTTTACTTAGGGGTGTACTCACTTTTGTTGACAGTGGTTTAGACATTAATGGCTGTGCGAGTTATTTTGAGGGGACAGCAAATTTACACTGTTATACAAGCCACACACACACACTATTCATTGTAGCAAAGTGTAATTTCTACAATGTCACATGAAAAGATAATATACTTACAAAAATATGGAGGGGTGTACTCACTTTTGTGAGATAATGTATGTCAGTTTGCAAATTTAGCAGTGATGGTGTAAAACACTCTACAAAAGAAAAAAGTGGGCTGTCCAAATACTGAATTGCTTTAATTCCCTTGCATCTCAGAGTCAACAGTGCTTCCACCAATGCTATTATGTACTGTATGGGCAGAACACAGACTAAAAGGGAGAAGTGGTAAACCAAGCAACTATCCCCTTTGGCCCCTTGACCAGAACTAATGTGGCTGTTGTCCCTCATGTCCTTTTTGACAGAAGTTGATCATGCTGGAAAACTTGTTAATCAGCAGCTGCAGATCAGTGTATTCTGACAGCAGCAGGTCCCGCTGTCAGAATGCAATGTCTCAGCAGGGGAGAGGGTTCCTTTATCCACATGGATGGAGGAATCCTTATTCAGCCTGCTGGACACTGCTTTAGAAAGTAACAGAAGAGATTCAAAAATTGAGGTCTTTGACAGAAGGTGGGATCTGCACTGATCAAGAAAGGCCCTGGGCAAAAACCCTGACAGCAAGCGGTGTCCAGAAAAGAGAAAAATGATCTTAGAAACTTGACAGGGAATTGTCTAACTTTCGGCAATTGTGTCACAATTTTGCATCTTCCTCTGTAAAAGGGGAATCTTCACTCTACACAGGAACAGATCGGCCCACTCATAAGCAATTTTTTTTTTTTTTGAACTTTAAACAAAAAACTAAGGAAAAGCAACTTTTTGGTCTGTAAGCCTTTGTACATTATAGAAAGCCAGGTCTGTTCCTCTTCAAAGCCTGGCATGCCATGGAGGCCTTTTCAAAGCTCCTGCAGGTCTTCAGTTGGCAACTTGCCATTTACTTTTTGACAGCCCAGTATTGCCATTGAGAACTCCTCAGGAGCTTTGGCCTGCAACATAGCAAAAAGGCCCTAGTAAGTAGATAGTTTGAAATGCTTGCACCTCATGCAAAAGATAAAAAGGTCAACTGCTACCATATCAAGTGCAACCCAATGCTACAGTACACATTTGTTGCTAAACAACTTGTGGGGGCACAATAGGAAGGCGATAGCAGTAGCTAGAATCTACTTTTAAGTCACTGGTGCTTGCGTCTAAGCCTGCTACAGCAACCAAATAGTGGAATCTGCCTCATGTGGGTGCACCACATGGATTGCAGATGAAAAATGCCTGCATTCTGGCTCTGCTCATTGCTCTGTCTCCCTCCCACAGGTGTCCCCTCTAAGGTGTCTGGATTCTGAAAACCTGGGGCCCTGCCACATGGATTTGTGCAGGATGCCATCTGCCCAAAGGAGAAAAGAACTTCCAGTTCATTGACTATGCTGGACATAAGCAATTCAAAAGCCATCCCCCTTCAGGACGAACATGCCTGCCATTCAGTCTGGGGAATGCCTATGGAAAGGTCACCATGGCGCAGGAGAGAGTCAACCTGAATGACACTGCCCTCTCCAATGTGACTTCACAGAATCCCAAAGTAGCAGTCTCCATAAATCTAATTGGCCATCTTTTGTCAAATTTGTTTATTATATTTTAACAATTAGTATAAATAAATTACATATGGTGGCAGCAAAAGACAAAAGATCACATATATGGTAATATGGAGATAGTTGGCCATCTCAGTATTCTTTTTTTTGAAAGAGGACACCATCTGGCTGGGAGCAGAAAAACCTACAGGGAGAGGTTCATCAACAGAAGAGGAATTCACATAGGGAACACATCCTAGTGACTAAATTACATCCCTTATGCCAATTTTTCTGTTTGATTTTGGCTGCACTTACGCTTTAATGTCTGATAAGGAATATGCAGCTTGTGAAAAATCTAAGTGTACAAATGTTTTAAGGTTAATCTGAAGCATATATAGACCAAAGGTGCCCAACCCCCAAGGCCAGTGCCGGTGTTCTGCCGAGAAAGTTCCGCTCGGCGGATTAGTTCCCCCCTCTACTGCGCATGCGCAGTAGAAGGCGGCGGAAATAGCCGAAGCGGAACAGCTGAAAATCAGCTGTACACGGCGCCTATAAGAGGGACCCTCGCGGGCTCGCTTCGCTCGCCACGCTTTGGGCACGGCCTCGCTGCGCTCGGCACTTTTAGATTCCCCCTCTAGGTCCACTTGGATAGTGGGGAAAGAACCTGGACCCAGAGCGCAGGCGCCGTGTACAGCTGATTGAAGCGTTTGAGCTTCGGCTATCTCCGGCGGCCGACAGTAGTACGTACTGCGCAGGCGCCGCGCCTGCGCAGTACAGGGGGGGGGAACCTATCCGCCGAAGGAACTTATTCGGCAAGACACCGGTCTGCAGCCTGTTGATGACCAGGGCCACACAGCGGGAGGTGAGTGGTGATGCAGTCACCGCTCACCACCTGCTGTGTGGCCATGCCCGTGTCCTCTCCCGGCTCCTCCACGCACCAAACGATGTCCTCCTAGTAGCAGGGCAGGGGGTGAGAGGAGAGCTCCTCCTACCCGGCTCATAGGATTACATCGATGGGCGGGAGGGGGAGCCGGTAGAGGACACAGACTGAGCACAGCCTCTGACCTGCTAAAGGTAGGAGTTCTAAGCAGGAGGAGGAAGAGATTAGAATGGAGAGAGAGAGGGAAGGAGGAGCAGACTGCAGGGGCACTGAGGGAGGAGGCTGTGATTGTTAGGGGCACTTTAATATAAAAGGGGGACTGTGCTGTGAAGGGGGCTGAGGACAGACTGAATATCCTATCCCATCCCCACAAACACGTCCCTGGGAAAATTGGCTGCCATGAAAACGGTCCCTGGTGTCGAAAAGGTCGGGGACCACTGATAGGCATACCTTTCTTTCCATCACCCCAGAGAGTAGACTCCAGTTCCAGGCCACTGTATTCACAGAAGCTGGATGCAGCCTGAAAGAGAAAAAAAAAAAAAAAAATCAGTTAGTGTAGAACACAAGATATAATGCCTAGTGTGGGAACATCTCAGTGGTCGGGAAACTACTGTATATACAGTGGGTATAGAAAAGAATCCCCCCTTTAAAATCATTTTGTTGCAGCCTGAAAAATTGTTTTATCCAGCTGGGTTTACTAGTGCAACTTAAAGAAAAAAAAAGAAAAAACAGAAAAACACCAAGTTGGAAAAACCTTACCTTATGTCAGTATCTTGTTGAACAAGCTTTTACTTTAATTACAGCCTTTAGTCTTAAGATATGTCTACTAACTTTGTAGATCTAGACTTTGCAATATTTGCAGCACTGCTCCAGTTCAGTTAAACGTGATGGTGACAGTTCGTGGACTGCCAGTCTTCAATTCAATCCACAGATTTTCAATGAGGTTTAAGTCTGGGCTCTGACCAGGCCATGCAAGGACACTTTTCTCCTTCAAACACTGATCATTTTTGCTGTGTGCTATGGGTCATTGTCATGTTGGAAGGTAAACCTTCCCAATAACCGACTTTCTGGCAGAATTTCTTCAAGAAGTTGATCGAGTTTTGCCCCATCTGTTTTTCCTTCTATCCCAACAAGTGCATCAGTCCCTGCTGCAGAGAAACACTCCCATAACAAGAATTTACCACCTCCATATTTTACTGTAGGAATGGTGTTATTTGGATGGTGAACTGAATTGGATTTCTGAGAGACATATCGATTGGTGCTGAAATCATATAATTACATTTTATTCCCATCTGACCATAACACCTTTTCCCATGTAGCCTTACAATCTTTAGGCTGCGTCGTGACTGCATGTGGCCTTTCTTGGAGTGGCTTTTCTTGCAACCCTCCCATACAAGCCACATTAGTGGAGAACGTGATATTGTTGCCATAGGCACACAATGACCACTCTGTCAAATTCCTGCAACTGCTTTAGAGTTGATGTAGGCCTCTTGGTAGCCTCTGAAAGGTTTCCTTACAGCTCCTTAATCCAGTTTGGAGAGACAGCCTGATCCAGGGAGGGTCTGTGTTATACCAAATACCCTCCACTTTGCGGCTAGGCATGAATAAGGCCTTGAATTTTTTGTTTTATACAGCTGACTTGTGGCACAACTTTATCCCAGAGATCTTTTGACACTGCCTTATCCATAGTGGATGGTTTACTTCTGATGCACTACCAGGGTCTGAAATGTGCCAGAAAAGCTCTTTTCATGCTGAGCTAATCAAATCAACCACAGCTGATCACATTTAAAAGTCAATGGCTTTGTGTGTGCCATTGAGAAGGCGATTAGCTACAGCTGATTGGGTTTTAAAGTCATTTTTAGACTGGGTTCACACTAGTGCGTCAAACACTCCGACATTGGGAGCTCATGTCGCATGATGTGTGAAAATCAATGTTTCCCTATGGGAGCCGTCCTAACTGGTCCGACACAAGTCGGTCCAACTTTGAAAATGCTCCCTGTACTACTCTGTTCCAACTTTGATCCTACTTCAGCCCATTGACTATCATTGAAGTCGGATCAAAGTCAGATCGCCGTCTTGCATGATCTGACTTTGGCATGCGACTTGTGCTCAGATGATCGAGAGGGAACTCTGCGCCAAAATTTTGAAAAGAAACCGGCATGGGTTCCGCCGAAAAACGGCGCAGGGGTCCCCCCCAAATCCAGAGCCTTATCCGAGCACGCAGCCCTGTCGGTCAGAAAAAGGGGTGGGGACAAGCAAGCGCCCCCCCCCCCCCCCTGAACCGTACGAGGCTGCATGCCCTCAATGTGGGTGGGTGCTATGGGGCAGGGGGCGCCTTGCAGCCCCCCCACCCCAAAGCACCTTGTCCCCAAGTTGATGAAGACAAGGGCCTCTTTCTGACAACCCTGGCCGTTGGTTGTCAGGGTCCACGGGTGGGGGGGGGGCTTATCAGAATCCGGGAGCCCCCTTTAATAAGGGGGCCCACAGATCCCAGCCCCCCACCCTATGCGAATGAGTATGGGGTACCCCTATCCATTCACCTGGGAAAACAAAACAAAAAAAAGTTTAAAGTAATTAGGCAGCTCCAGGGGTCTTTTTCCTCCTCCCACTTGCTGATGTATGGCAGCTTTCCCATCCCAGTTCCCTCTATTAGGATTTTATATAATACTGATATCCCCCTCCTTTTTTTCTACCTCCATACATAGTTTCTCCATCGGTAGCAGTTTATCTTCTGACCTCACTGGTTGAGGGAGGGAATCAAAAAAAATGTTTTAGATGGGAAAAACTCCAATCACCATTATATTATTTTTTTGTTTTAACTCTTGAAATGTGCATAACCTTCCCCTTACCATAACATCTTTTAATTATGCTTTCGGTTTTTTAATCCAATTTCCAAAACAAAATTTTCCCAGTGGAAAATACTGTCCTTTAGTGCAATACATGGGGAGTTATAACTCCCATTTTTGTTTTGTGTGTATCATATCCCATGTCTAAGGTTTTAAGTGTCATCTTAATTGATTTTTCCTAAATTCCTCAAATGTGCAGGTACCCATGTCATTTTCCCCAACTCTGTCTTACTATTGTATTTTCCAGTTCCACCCATCTTTTATTTTTATTGTTTTTTGCCCAGTCGATAACCCGCGTGAGGAGAACTGCTTTATAATAGTTCTTTAAATCAGGGACTGAGGCCCCCCTGCTTTCTGTCTCTAGGTAGTACTTGTAAGCTTATTCTCTGCTCCCCCCCCCCCCCCCCCCTTTCCAAATAAATAGCTAGGCACAGTTAACCCTTTGATCGCCCCCGATTTTAACCTCTTCCCAACCAGTGTCAGCGCATTATTTGTTTTTTTTTTTTGTTTTTTAAGCACTGATCACTGTATTAGTGTCACTTTTCCCCCTAAAAGTTTCAACTATACAGGATTTACAAAGCACCAACAGTTTACAACATGAGGGCAGACAGTACAGTTACAATTGAATACAAGAGGAATTAGAGGGCCCTACACGTTACAGCCTACAATCTAGGAGGGAGGGTCAAGTGATAAAAAAAAAAAAAAAAAGTTAACTGTGGAGGATGATCTGATGGAGAAAATCAGAGTACAGTTAGGTAGGAGCAGAATACATGTGAAGAGAAGGAAGGGTTTTCAGGGATCGTTGAAAAGCAGACAGATTGGGATAGGGAGTTCCACAGGTTAGGAGAGGTTCAGGAAAAGTCCTGGAGGCAAGCAGGGAAGGAGGCGACAAGGGAACTAGAAAGCAGGAGGTCTGGGGAGGAACAAAGCAATTTGGTTGGTAATTTGAGACTAGATTAGTGATGCAGCTGGGGGCAGAGCTGTGGATGCTTTGTAAGTGGTTAGCATTTTGAATTTAATTAGTTGAGCGAGTGGAAGCCGGAGGGACTGACAGAAGAGTAGCAGACACTGAACAGTTGGTAAGGCGGATGAGCCGCGCAGAAGCATTCATGATGGATTGAAGGGGGGGGGGGGAGATAGCCTATGTAAAGGTAATCCCGTGAGGAGGAAGTTGCAGAAGGTCAAGAGATGACTAGAAAGTGAACTAAGAGCTTTGTGGGATCATTTGTTAGGAAAGGGTGTATTCTAGAGAGATTGTAGGTTGAGGTGGCATTTGAATTGTCATTGGACTGAAAGGATAGGTCAGAGTCTAGAATTACACCTAGAACCTTGGCATGTGGGGATGGGCTGATAGTAGTGCTATTGATCTTGACAGAATTCAGGGGAAGAGGCACGCAGGGGGTAAAGAAAAAAACAAAACCTCATGAGCTTGGTTTTGGATAGATTGAGGAAGTGGTGCGACATCCACGCTGATATGTCAGTTAGTAAATTAGTGATACATGGAGACTGCTGAAGGGTAGAGAGATTTGGATGTGGTCAGCATTGAGATGGTATTGGAAGCCATGGGAGGCTACTACCTGACCCAAGGAGGAGGTGTAGATGGATAAGAGGTCCAAGAACAGAACCTTGGGGTACCCCAACAGAGAAAGGGAGAGGACAGGAGGAAGTATAATTGTAAGTAACGCTAAAGGTGCAGTTGTATAAATAGGGTGAGAACCAAAAGAGTACAGTCATGGAGACCAAAGGCGTGGCGTTTGAGGGGATGGTCCACTGTGTCAAAAGGCAGCAAAGAGGTCCAGGAATACGAGTACAGAATAGGGTCCATTGGATTCCGCTGGTAGATCATTTGAGTTTTAGGAGGAGAGCAGTTTTCATGGAGTGTTGAGGGTGGAATTCAGGTGGTTAATCTTGGCAGGGTGGTTGCTCAATTGGTTGTAGAGCAGACATTCAAGAAGTTTGGATAAAAAAAGGAGCAAGGTGGGACATAGGTTGTTTAGCTTGATGGGGTCTAATGAGGGATTTTTAAGTATGGGGAGACTAGTGCATGCTTGAGAGTTGGGGAAGATGCCAGAAGAGAGGGAGAGATTGAAGAGGAGTTAGAGTGTAGCATAGAGCCAGAGAGTGATTGTTGCATTTGCGAGGGAACAGGGTGCAGGAGTTGAGTTTAGCAACCTTGTCTATAGTAGCAGGGTTGAATAAAGGAAGTAATGATTGTACCGGTGGTCATGGAGTGTTAAGTGGAGAAGGTATCTGTACAGCAATCTCCTCATGAACTGTATCAATCTTATGTTTGAAGTGATTGGCGATCTCCTGGGCAGCGAGTTAGTGGGTTGAGGCAGGAGGACAAAGTTAAAAAAGGTAAAGAGTTGACGAGGATGAGGAGAGGTTTTAACGAGAGTGATAAAATAGGTCTGCTTGGCAGTGAGGAGGCAGAAATTGTATTTTTGGAGGGCAGATATTTATTGGTTGAAATCTTTGAGACTGTCTTATGCCACGGGCACTCAAGAGCGTGGCTGTTTCAGACTTCTAGTGTCCTATTTGCAAAGGTTTTAGGTAGGGTTGCACCAATACTAGTAGTGGTGCCGATACTGAGTATTTGTACTCAGGCAAATGCTTCACACACATACCTTAGCATCCCGGAAGTCAGTGGGTGGAGTGGATCGCAAGTCCTGGCACAGTGGAGAGCGAGTCCTTGCAGCAGAAGGTAAGCTGGCTGGGGCAGGGGTATGGGTCACAGCCGCCCGTTAGAATCATTAACAGAAGTGACGGCCTGTGTCTCAGTCAGACAGTACACTGCGACGTTCATCTTGGTACACCCTGCTCTTGGCTTCAGTAAGCCGGCAGTCACAAGGCGGCAGCGGACATCTTGTTACACCCAGCCCATATAATTAGTGAACTATATGGGCTGGGTGTAACAAGATGGCTGCTGCTGCATTCTGACTAGGTTTACTGAGGCTGAGTGCATCAAGATGGGCTCTTATATAGTTACTCTTTATAATTGTTGATTTCATTTTTAATGCCAGGCTGCCAATTATCAGTGCCACTGCCTACCAATCAATTCCACCCATCATTGCCCATAAGTGCCACCTATCAGTGCTGCAAATTAGTGCTCACCAGCAAGTGCCAGCCATCAGTGCCTGTATTGTACTTTGAAAACTGTCACTTGACAAAAAAATAAATAAATATCGGTAATCGGCAAATACTTGAGAAAAAGTATCAGTACTTGTACTTGGTCTTAAAAAAGTGGTATCGGTACATCGGGCCTGATTGTGTTTAGTGAGGGGGCCAGTGTATCCAGGAAGGATGACAGTGAAGTGTAGTAGACAGAATGGCTAAATTGGGGCAGGGCTGGGATGAGATTGTCAGAAATGGTCACTAGCAGATTAGAGAAGGGTCGAGGTGCCGAAGGTTTCTACAGGTAATTGTTAGGTGGTTCTAGGAAGAGGAAAGAATATTAAAAAAAATAAAAAAAATAAAGCCCACCTTGTAGAAATAGAATAGACACCCACACATACATTCCCTGACTGGGATATGAATTCCACTCCCACCAGGTCCCCCACCCGACCTGTGGGAAGATGGCAGGGATAAGGAGGCCTGCACAATTGAAAGAAAGGGTCAATACAAGAAGCCTTAAGGGCACAACTCTTTAACCTCTGAAAAATCAAGGGGGGGGGGACCCACACACTCCAGCATATTAGTTACACTATGCAGCAACCCAGAATTTTGTACCTTTAAAGCAGTCCCATAGAGTACAGATTCCCCCGGCTGTAAACATATACAGATTGTCCTAGAATACACCAAAGAACCTTGTAAATCTATGAAAAAACGATCAAAACACTTCTAAATAAAAGCCATAAAGTATATATGTATCAAGTAGTCAACTTTGTGGCTTTTTTTGTTGAAAAGGGGCATACATGTGTCCCTTTCAGAGTTGCAACATTCTTTAGTGTATTTTAGGGCCATCTGTATACAAGATCTACAGCTGGGGGAATCTGCACTCTGTGGGTGCGCTTTGTAAAGGTACAAAATTCTGTGTTACTACATAGTGTACCCCATATGCTGGAGCATTATTACATATATTTTTAACCCCTTCCCTATGCTATGCTTTTTTGTTCAGAGGTTAGAGAGTTGTGCCCTTGAGGCTTCTTGTATTTACCCTTTCACTGTGCTGTCCTCATCTCTGCGGTCCTCCTACAGGCCAGGCAGGGGAACCTGGGAATGCAATTGGTTTTTCAGTCAGGTAATGTGCAGGTCTAGTCCTGGTACTAACTGCAAGGTGGGCTCATTTTCTCCCTCAGTTGACGCCCCTCTCCTCAGCTGAATTTGGACAGTATTACTAATGTGTCTTTATATTCATCCTAGGTTTGAACTTTCTTATATATTAAACATCTTAACCACATTATTGAATATAGAATGGTGACCCTCAAGCTTTGGGAAGCTCGAGGGTCACCATTCTATATTCGATAACATGGTTAAGCCCCTTTTCTGGCTGGCACATTTTCTTCGCCTATATTTGGTACCCTCATTTAATTTTACATAAGCAGTTTATTGTCTTGGTCTCTGTGGGCCCTCTGGTTTTGTCCTGTTGTCCTCTGGTGTTCGTTTGGCGGTTTGGGAGCTTCTGTCCAGTGATGACCCTTTGAATCAATTCCCCCCCGAGGAAGCCCTTTTGGGGAGAAACATGTCAGGATTACATCATATCAATCACCTAGTCTGAATCTGCCATGTTATATACATTTAACCATGTATTAATGAAACTTGTTAAAATTTTTAATGATTTCTTGGTACGATTTGTGTTAAATGCACCACCAAAAATCCCACAAAAATGTTTCCTGTATAAAAATATGCTATGCAGGGATGTTGGTGCCTGCTTTGACTTTGTTACTAGCCCACGCTACCTATGTCTTATTCACTTATATGTACCGTGAGGGTTTTTATTTAAAACACATTTTTATTAATATATAATAACCAACAATACAAATTGCCATATACATTAGTCAATAATGGGGAGGATAACTACAATATGTTAGAAAGGTTGGTGTGCCATTATACCACTTGATATCCCAGGCCATCCTACACCCAATGGGTTCAAACTGTAGGCATGGATTGGACAAAGTTAAAGAGAGTTGCATCCACTTGAAACTCAAAATGAGGGGAAAAAAAAAAAAAAAAAAAAAAAAAAGGAGCAAAAGCTGATAGAGCAAAAGCTGTTTACACCGTGCTCAGCTGTGATTGGACACAGCTGATCATGTGGTAAAGAAAAGTGGTTATTCAAGTTACTGTTGCCCATCATCTCAAACCAGTCTGCCCATTCTCCTTTGACAAGGCATTTTTGTCCACACAACTGCTGCTCACTGAATATTTTCTCTTTCAGATCACTCTGTAAACCCTAGAGATGGCTGTGCGTGAAAATCCCAGAAGATTTTTGAAATACTCAGACCAGCCCGTCTAGCAACAACAACCGTTCAAAGTCACTTAAATCCCTCTTCCCCCATTCTGATGCTCAGTTTGAACTTCAGTGAGTCTTCTTCCCACATCCAGATGCCTAAATGTATTGAGTTGCTGCCATGCGATTGGCTGATTAGCAGCGTTACCAAGCAATTGAACAGGTGTACCTAATAAAGTGACCTGTACACGTACACACACACACACACACACACACACACACACACACACACACACACGGAGAAATGGGACACAAGGAGAAAAGCAGAACTCAACTAGATCATTTGTATCAAATACAGTTAAGAATTTTTTACTACCACCAAATGTATTGCACTAATATGAAATTGAAAATTACTTCATTTATATTGTTTTAGCCAGGGTTCACACTGATGATACTTTGAAATTGCGCTACATCACTTGAAGTAGCACGATTTCAAAGTAGCAGGTCAGTGCAATTTCAGGTGCTACTTGAAAAACATCTACGCGACTTCATGCACAGAGGTCTATTAAAGTCCCACCTGAAATTGGCAAAGGTAGTGCAGGAACTACTTTTGCAAAAATCGGTGTGGTGCCACAAAGTCAGTGTTGTACCAATTGGAACAGTGCCATTGCTGGCAATAGGCTGCGACGTGTCATGCAAATTGAACCCTGTCAAATCACAGGACAAATCACTCCAATGTAAATGAGGCCTTAAGGCAACAGAGGTATAATTAACTTACTTTTGCATCTTCATTAGGATCATGTAAGCCTCATGCTTGATTGCCTGCTCCTCTTCTCCCAGCAGTATGGACTGGATGACATACATGACAGTGTCTTTAGGTGGGTAATGCTCAGCAGTTACAAACTCAGAGAGGAAATGTAGTGTGCCCTGGTGGATGCTTTCTTCCCTTGTATTGTTCACAATACTCATACGACTCTGAGGTATTGGCTTTAGGGGCTTGCTCTGCAATAGGATAAACATGACACCAATGCTAAAGCGTTAAACAAATAGTTTAATGTTGACTAATGACTAGTACAAAAGGAACCTCTATTAACATAACATTTTCAAAATTGGTTATCAGGTTGTCCCTGACATAAAATAAACATGCATATTAAAAATTAAGTCAGTGACACTACTGAAACCACTGGACCAGCAACTTTGCCAGGCAACTGGCATTTTCAGATGGAAAGCGCATCAATGGCAGGCGCAATTTCCCTTAATTCAAATCTCCTTTAAAGATCTATATTTTGTTAGTCCTATACCCTTATTTAGGTTCTCCATTTTTACCTGGTGATCGCCAGTGTTTTTCACAACAAGCTCTCTTACAAGGTGCAACAGTTACAGGTATGAGACAAACCATTTAACACTGACAAGGGTGCTTACAATTATCAGCTTTTATTCATTCATATAAAAAGCTTCCATCAAAAAAAAAAAAAAAAAAATTTAGATACTTATTGGTAACTCCTTTTCTGAGAGTCTTCCAGGACAGCCCATGAGACCTAGGGCTCCTCCTACCAGGACAGAAAACATTAACCCCCCACTAGATAAAAGGGAGTTCCTCCAGGCGCCCACGTCCGTATTCAAGAACCGTAGGACGTCCCTGTAAAACCTATGCATAATACACAAACTTAAAGACAAAACCAGGTGGGAATCTGGCCGTCCTGGAAGACTCTCAGAAAAGGAGTAACCGGGTAAGTCTAACTCAGACTTTCTCCAGGACAGCCCATGAGATGAGCCAGAACTTACCAGTCTAGGGAGAGACAACTGCCTGAAGGACCTTACGACCAAACACCTGCTCCTGAGCAGATAGGAGATCCAGGTGATAATGCTTAATGAAGGTAAAAAAACTGGACCATGTGGCAGCCCTGCAAATTTGTTCCGGTGAGGCTCCAGCCCTCTCAGCCCAAGACGTAGACAAGGCTCTTGTTGAGTGCGCAGTGACAAAAGGTGGACGAACTTCCCTAATTTTGTAAGTTTCAGAAATAGCTTGCTTTATCCATCTAGCCAAGGTGGCTTTAGATGCACTTCCCCTTGTGTGCTCCTGAAAAGAGGACAAACAAGGAGTCCGTTTTTCCAAAGGTCTTGGTGACCTCAAGGTAGACGAGAATAATTCTTCTCACGTCTAAAAACAAAAACTAAATTTTTCCTCTTGGGTGCCCTTTGGTGAACTACAAAAGGTTGGCAGTACAATGTCCTGGGATCTGTGGAATGTACTGGCCACTTTAGGCAGAAATCCTGGATCGGTTTTCAAAACAACCCGAAAGGCTCACTCACCGATAGGGCCTGTAACTCACTTACCCTACGAGCTGAGGTAATTGCTACAAGAAAAAGAGTTAAGGTAAGTAACTTAACTGAAATATCCTGTAGGGCAGGGATATGCAATTAGCGGACCTCCAGATGTTGCAAAACTACAAGTCCCATCATGCCTCTGCGTGTCATGCTTGTGACTGTCAGAGTCTTGCTATGCCTCATGGGACTTGTAGTTCTGCAACAGCTGGAGGTCCGTTAATTGCATATCCCCGCTGTAGGGGCTCAAAAATGGTTGGACAGGTCCCAGGTTAGACAACTTCTAACCACTACTGGCCTGGACCTAGAAACTGATTTAAAGAATCTAGCTATAGTGGGATTTTTCCAAGAGAAAATTGGAGGAAAAACACTGATAGCTGCTGCCTGTACCTTTATGGTACTAACTGAAAGACCCTTGTCGACACCCTCTTGGGGAAAAAAAAAAAAAAAAAAAAAAAAAAATTTTCAAAAACTGAAGGATCATCATGAGTCAATCTTTGATTTTCAAATAAACATAAGTTAAAATTTCTTCCAAACCTTGGAAAATATGGCTCTAGTGACTGGTTTTCTGCAATTTACCAGGTTCTTGACTACTTTGTCAGAGAACCCCTGGGCGCTTAGCATCTTTTCTTCAGATACCAGGGTGTCAAGTTTACGGAAACCACCTGTGGGTGCGACACTGGACCCTGTGATAAGAAGTCTCCTCTCCTCGGAAAACTCAGTGGAGGCTCCAAGACCAGAGTCTGGAGCAGGGAAAACCATGGCCTCTTGGGCCAGAAAGGGGATATTAGGATAAGATCTGTTTCTCCTAGAAGAAACTTCTGGAGGATTTGCAGAAAAAGCCTGATCAGCAGGAAGGCATAACAGAGGCTAAATGGCCATGGAGTCACCGGAGAATCTATCCTCAATGATCGATCCGCTGGGTTCAGAGAAAAAAAACCTGTCTTGCGATTGTACAGATTTGCAAACAGGTTCGCTTTGGGACATCCTCATCTGTCAGTGAGACCCTCAAAGACTTCGGGATGAAGGGACCAATTGTCTCGATCTACAAAGTAGCAGCTGAGATAATCTGCCAAACAATTGTGTCCTTCAGGTGCACTGCTGTAATTGAGGCTAGATTTCCTTCTGCCCATGATAAAGTCTCCTGGGCAATAGATTGAAGCACCTGACTCCTCGTACCTACCCGTTTGTTGAGGTACACCACCGTAGCAACATTGTGGGATAGAATCTGGAGATTGTGACCCCCGATTTCCATCTGAAATGCCTGCAAGGCTCTGAACCGCTAGAAGCTCTGATGCGATGAAGCTTCTGCTTCCAGAGGACCATTCTCCATGTGCCACTGTGTTGCCGAGATGGGCTCCCCATCCCGAGGAACTTGCATCCACTGTGATCCTCTGTGATATAGGAATGGCCCATGGTAGACCTCTTGTTAGGGGTAGGTTTGTCCTCCACCACCATAAGCTTTTTTACCCTGGAGGGTAACAAGACCCTTGATTCCGGGGAACTTGCGCCTCAGTCCAAGTCCCTTAATAGAAACAGCTGTAATGGGCGTTAGAGCTGCATGATTCTGGCTAAAATGAGAATCACAATTTTTTTGCTTAGAAGATAGATCACGATTCTTGCCGCGTATCATCATCTTTCACATTAAAACAAAACATAAAAAAAAAAATAAAAAAAAATTGGGCTAAATTTACAGTTTCGTTTTTTTTTTTACTCATTGAAGTGTATTTTTTCCAAAAAAAATTACATTTGAAAGACTGCTGGGCAAATACAATGACATGAAATATTGCAGCAAATGGCCATTTTATTCCCTAGGGTCTCTGCTAATATATATATAATGTTTGGGGTTCCAAGTAATTTTCTAGCAAAAAAAAATATTGGATTTCAACTTAAGAAAGAAGTGTCAGAAAAAGATGATATTTACACAGAAGTTCTATCACTTTGATCAAAGAAGGAAGCCTAGTTACAATGTTTCAAGGTAAAAGACTTGGCAGAATGCCCCATGCGCTCTTGACAGCTGAGAGAGCAGATAAAGTCTCTCCACTTGTTTATATGAAAGAATCGGCAACCTCTGCAGGAGAGATCGTCAGGGGAGGTGAATCGAGAGCACGATTTTTTAACAATTAATTGTGCAGCTCTAATGGGAGTTGATGAACTCTTGCCCATGGCACTACAGGAACGCACAAGGTCATCAGACCAACTGCTCTTGAAATCTCTCAGTGAGACTGGTCTGTAAGGCTGACATTGTTTGCATCATTCTTGAGACTCTCTCCCGCAGGAGGAAAAACGTTTCGGTCTACTGAGCAAAAATTCATACCCCAGATATGTCACTTTCTGGCCCGGAACCAAGGAAGACTTGTTTATTAACCAGCCTAGAAATTTAAGTAAGTCCTGTATAGTCTGGAGATCCGCTAATAGTTTTTAGTATGACTGCCACCACTAGAAGGTCGTCCAGGTAAGGGATAATAATCATTGCCTTTAACCTTAGCAGAGCCAGTGCCTCTCCCAACACCTTCATAAAAATGTGTGGGGCTGAGGACAGACCTTGAAATTGAAAGTGCTGAATCTCGGTTTCCATCTTGACCACTAGCCTCAAGAATCTTTGGAAGTCTGGATGGATAGGGATGTTAAGATAGGCATCCCTCAAATCCAAAGTGGCCGTGAAGCAGTTTGGGTAAAGTAGGCTTTTGATTGAGAACACAGTCGCCATACAAAAGTGCTTGTATCTGATTAAACGGTTTAGAGACCAGAGGTTCAGGATAAGCCAATATTTTCCTGACGGCTTTCTTATGACAAATAAATGGGGATAACACCCCTTGCCCTGATCCGACCAGGGAACCGGAACCAGGACCTTTTGATCTAACAAGTCTTCAATTTGGAGACCCAGGGCCCTCACCTTTACCCAATTTTGGGGAGGAAAGGTGACCAATAAATATCGGTGGTGGCTGGCAAGAAAATTCCAGCCTGTACCCATTGGTCACTAGGTCCAGGATGAATGGACTTGGGAGGTGACTGCTGCCCATCGTGGGAGAAAGGCCCTCACCTTTTCTCCCACTAGAAGACAAGTCACTGTGGCTTGTTGAGGAGGGTTAAACAAGACGCTACCTCTGCCCTTTCCAATGTTTTTGGGCCTATTGTCCCTTTCTCTAGGACCCTACTGCCTACTTTGGCCACGAAAAAAAAAAAAAAAAAAAAAAAAAAAAAAAACACACCCCCTCTGGCTGTCAGCTTTTTCTTATTCTCTGGAAAGGCCTTTTTCTATCAGCCGTGCGTTCCAGCATCTCTTACAGACCTGGGCTAAAAAGAGGATTGCCTGTTGGAGGGATGAACACATAGGCACAACTTTGAGGCAGCGTCGCCTGACCAGGTTTTAAGCCATAAGCTTCTTCTGGCTGAATTCACTAAGACTGAAGTCCTAGCTGTCATTCTTACCGATTCTGCGGAAGAATCGGCCAAAAACCCCACTGCACAAAAGAGGGATAGATTTCAGAATCTGCTTTCTAGAGGTACCTGCCAACAAATGTGTTAGTATTTGTGTCAACCACACCTAAATTTCTGGCTACACAAGTGGAGGCCAGATCTGGTTAAGGATTCCCAATGGTGAATCCCAGGCTCTGTGAAGGATATCTCCTCTTAACTGATCCCTAGGCGTTAGGGGTGTGGAATTTAATCGCTGCATCACGATTCGGGTGTCCCCGATGCGGCATCGATGCAAGCAACCCGAAAAAAAAAAATCAATGTGACGTCATCCAGACTTGCCCCGCCCCGCCCAGAAGAGTGCTCCAAGCGTTTTTTTAAAATAGCGTTGTTATAATCCATTAAGTGGCCACCGCTGTATGCGTTTAAAATATATGTAGCTTCATTTTTTAGTGTGTGTAACTGTATATGCTGCTCATGTGACTGCTCGGTCCGGCCTGCCTCTCCTCAAGTCTGACATCCGCCCCGCCCGCCTCTTCTGATCTGATAGCTACAGTTGGTGGGCAGGGCTGAGAACTCCCACTGACGTCAGGAGAGACGAGCGACGCAAGACAGAGGAGAGAGGTCCGAGCAGTCACATGAGCAGCATATACAGTTACACACACAGAAACAAGGTATGAAGCTGCATATATTTTAAAAATGCACATACAGTGGTGGCCACTTAATGGATTATAATTGTATTTATTACCACACAGGTATTTTTTTTTAACAGCAGTATGTAGTGTACAAATGTGTTTGTACTCTACTTACACTGGCTCCTACACGTGCTCTATGCTGACCTTTCCCCGCCCAGCCCTTTTGCACCTTCCAGCACACTAGGAGTTAACAGTGGAATGTGCAAACAAGGGAGCCCAGTGAAATGTCAACACAGAGACAGTACAGGGAACTTCACAGGGCCGTTTGTCAGTTGTGGATTCTAATCCCTCCTGACCTCCCAGCAGCCATTTGTGTGAATTCCTGTACCCTGTAGTGCACCGGATTAGTGCACCCTGTAAAGCGGAGTTCCACACATTTAGTTTATTAAAAGTTAGCAACTACAAAAAGTGTAGCTGCTGACTTAATCAGACATTCACCTGTCCCACGGTCTACCGATGCGACCGCACAGAGCCTTGTTCCTCTCCCACTCCTCTCAGTGCTGTCATATCTACTGTGGGAAGCGACACCCGGCTGTGACAGCTTATGGCTTCACAGCCAGGCGCGCACTGCGTTCTGCCATTGGCTAGCCAATCTTCTGGGACCTGTGTTGTATCCCAGATCGCTGGCAGGGAGGGGCCGCCTAGTAAATTTGTTTATTAAAAGTCAGCAGGAAAAAAAAAAAAAAAAAAAAAAAAAAAAAAACAAACCACCTTCTGACCTTTAATAAAAAAGACACACTCACCTGCCCCACAATTCAGCAACATGGCCACCCAAACCCTCCATTCTCTCCCCTGCCTGTCCACGGCGCTGGCAATACTACTGTGGGCATCCGGCTGTGACAGCTTGCAGCTTCACAGCCGGGTGCGCATGTCTCGCTGCGCTGTTCTGCACCGTGCCCATATCATCAAAAACGCCAAGTCCGGGTTTTTTAAACTTTTGAAAGGTGCGTCCAACTTAGGATTTTTGTTCTATGGCTGTGTCCTTCAAAACAGAAACCTTTTAGGTTACCAGTAAAGAAAGGGTCTCTGGATTTTCCCACTCCCGCCTGATACTATCAAGAACGAAACTATGCACAGGGTTATAAAAAAGCTCTAGACTTATGCAAACCCTTGTACATAAAAGGTCATGTTTAGACAATTGTTCCTCCTCTATATCAAGTGTCATATAGAGGTCATTGGAAGATGTAGATGACTTATTAAAGGCTAAACTTACACCGCGAGAGAAAAAAAAAAAAAAAAAAAAAAAAAAGGGTTTGCTGCAACTGCTTATACAGAGTATTAGCTGGAGTTCAGCTTTAGTGCATTTAACTCTCCTAGTACATCTAATGCCCCGTACACACAGTCGGACATTCCGACAACAAAATCCTAGGATTTTTTCCGACGGATGTTGGCTCAAACGTTTTGCGTACATACGGTCACACAAAGTTGTTGGAATTTCCGATCGCCAACCACGCGGTCACGTACGACGAGACTAGAAAAGGCCAGTTCAGAACCAAGCGCGGCACCCTTTGGGCTCCTTTTGCTAATCTCGTGTTAGTAAAAGTTTGGTGAGAGACGAGTCGCGCTTTTTCAGACCCGTGGCTTTCAGATAGTTTTCTGCGGTTCAGTTTGTGCTTGTGGGTTTGTATCTGCTCTTCAGTGCGTGCAGTCAATTCGTATTGGAGTTTTCTGTGCGATCTTGCCCGATCGTTGCTGTTTTTCAGGTCGCACTTCACAGGCCTTGCTGTTCTTCAGTGCGTTCTGTTACTTCGTTCTGAGCAGCTGACCGTTTTCTAGCCATGTTGCATATACGTACTCCTCGTAGAGTTTGTGCTGTGTGGGGGCTTGGTGTTGGGATCCTGACCTTGACACAAGTCCAGTCCATGAACAGGGTGGGGAGGAGTTCATGGACCAAGAATTGGTTGCTTCTGCGCGACCAGTTCTCTCATATGCCTTTGCTCCGTGAGAATAATCCTGATGATTTCAGGAACTCTCAGGATGACGGACCCCGTATTTCACAGTTTGTTGGCTTTGCTGACCCCCTATATCAGCAGGCAGGATACCTGCATGAGGCAAGCCATCACTCCGGAGCAGAGGCTCGTCGCTACCCTGCAGTACTTGGCGACGGGGAGAAGCCTGCAGGACCTCAAGTTCGACTGGCACCTCCCCCCAGGCTCTGGGGATCATTATCCCAGAGACCTGTTCTGCCATCATTCAGGTCCTGCAGGAGTATATTAAGGTAAGATTTATCCTTTAATGTCACATTTTATTGTATTGAATGTTTGCTAATATATTGTATTTCTTTCCTCATTCCCAAATTACCATGATTGTAATATGCTGTGAATGTCCCCTTTGTCCTCATGCATGCTGGATTTTTATGTAATTTTTTAGTCCTTCATACATATTTGCCTTCACTTACCTCCCCAGCATGCTCTCCTGCCCTATATTCACCTCATGTAGTCACTTAATGTATTTTATCAGCTCCATAGTAGTGCTTAAAATTCAGGCAGAGTGCCAGAGGCTTTTTTTTGTAGTGTCCCCAAATCATTTTTATTAACCCTCCCTCCCCCCAACTGCTAAGTCAGCTGATCCCAATTCTCCATCTATCCTCAATCATCTATCTGCTGACTTTGCCAAAGCCATACACACTATACCCACCTCTTTTGTGGTCAGATTTATGGATTTATTGCCCAAAGCATGTAGTGCAAGGGCCTGCCAGTATACTTTCAAATGGTACTGTTTAAAGTTTTTGTATTATATTATCTTGATAGGTAATAGCAGAATGTCCAAATGTGCTCAAATGTGTACAGTGTGTATTTATATCTTTGTATTATGACACTTCTTACCTGTCCAGTGGGCTGCCAATAGTGTAACTAAGGAGGGGCTGTTCCAAGTAATACCCTGTATTTATGCATTCATCTCTCAATGATCTGAAGAGGTTTACCTGTCCACGATTTCCACCCCCCCCCCCCCTATAATGTTAGAAATGGCCCATGGGGGGGGTTATGATAGGTGTACCTTATACTTTGGTGTTGTAAAATTCCCCTTAAGAAATGTTATCTGGATGTTGGCCAAGAATGTTTGTGTCTAATCTGCTTTCCATGTTTATGTGCAAAAATACTAATTTTTTGGTTTTCCTCAACAGTTTCCTTCCACGCCACAGGAATGGCAGACTGTGGCCTCCCACTTTGCCCAGCGGTGGGACTTTCCTTACTGCGGAGGGGCAATTGATGGGAAACACGTCCACATCGTCCCACCACCCAACTCGGGGTCGTACTATTATAATTACAAGGGGTTCAATAGTATTGTGATGTTGGCGGTGGTGTCGGCCAATTACGACTTCCTGTATGTGGACGTGGGTAAGAACGGCCGGATGTCCGATGGTGGAGTCATCGCCCAGACGGAGTTTTACAGGTGTCCCCAGAATGGCAGCTTGGACTTGCCACCTCCAGAAGAGAATGTGGAAGGACTCCCATTCATCTTCGTTGCGGATGAAGCATTTGCGCTGGGGGACCCTCTTATGCGGCCATTCTCGATGAGGACCCTCACCCCGGAACAGAGGGTAATTACCGGCTGGCCAGAGCCAGGAGAGTGGTGGAGAACATTTGGAATCCTGGCCAGCCGGTTCCGCCTATTTCTGACACCCATCCATATGGCGGAGTATAAACTTAATCATATAATCCGGGCGTGCTGTGTTCTACATAACTTTTTACGCCAACATTCTGCCAACCATGCTGGCTCAGTTGGGCCTGAGGCCGGAATTCTAAATGAAACAACCCTGACAGCGCTTGAAAGTGGCCATCCTGGCTTGCCCTCCGAGTGCCCGTGATGTCCGGTTAAGATACCTTGAGTTCTTTGCGGGTAGGGGGGCCATCAATATGCCAGCAAATTTGTGAAGCTTTTATCAAATAAAAAAAAAAAAAAAAGCAGATCTTTGTTGACATTTACTGCTTGTGTTTGTTTTAGCTGACCCTGACAGAAATGTGGGGAGTTCTGAAAATGGCGTGATTGTGTAACCTTATACAAAGCACTGTTGTGTTTTATTTACTAAAGGCAAAGACACTTTGCACTACAAGTGCACTTGAAACTGCACTTGTAGTGCAAAGAGGATTTGCCCTTAGGAAATAATCCCCATTTTCACATAAAGCAGCAATTACATCACCACAAAAGCGTTGTAGCATTGAGACAATTATCCACACATACTTGATTAACAATCTTTTTAATACCTGCACAGTCACATGTGCATTTAGAAAAGGTTTTTAAAACAAACCAACATGTTTGTTGTATAACAATTTTTGGGGGGGCATTCTAAAAAATAGAAATGTCCATTTAAGATAAAACAGGCATGTGTAAAACCAACAAGAAAGATACAAATCTTGAACTTACAAAGTTCACATTTGGTAGAACTTGAAGGCAATATCAGACATGAGTATTTAGGAACTGTGTTTGATATTGCGTTCAGATGGGGTGAAGTCACCCCAGGAAAAGCCAAATTTGGAAGAAGCACACAAATTTCCCAATGTCAACATGTGCTAGCTGCCATCACGGGGGATCAAGGGACATGTTTTGGGGGAGAAACCCCTTCCTCTCAGCTACTTTATTATTGAGGAAAGGGTTGCACCCCCCAAAACACATCCATTGATCTCCCGTGATGGCAGATAGCACATGTTGGCACACTGTGCATCCTCCAAATTTGGCTTTTCTAAAAATCGCTAAAACATTTTTAACATTGTAGCACACAAAAGAAAGGAATTTGGAGGGGTTTTAAACTCACCCCAAAACATCGATGTTTTTATTTTTTTGAAAAACATAATTGATGTTTTTCGAGGTTTTCCAATTGTAAATTACACCCCATGATCTCCCCGATCAGGATCTGGGCACTTTCTGATGTGATACGATCTGGATCCACAACATCACGATTTAAAAAAAAAAAAAAAAAAAAAAAAAAAAGGGAGAAACCAAACAAAAACCAGGTATCAAAAATATGCCGGCATCCATCTCATCTCACCAAATCTTCCTCCTTCTGCACTTCTTGGGTTGGGGAGGAATTTTCCCTTCTTCCAGAGGTGGGGGGGGGGGGTCTGTGGTCTCCTTGGATGAGGGGTGTCCAAGTCTTTTCTCCCCTATGTAAAACAAAAAAAGGTATACTTAGCACACAGATATTTGATGGCAGAACTATAAATAGGAAATATTGCTTGGAAGTGGTACAATTGACTATTTTGGCAGAGTTCCAAGATGTAGTATTTTCTGTGTTCTTTGTCAAGCTGCAATACTTTACCTGTTTGGTACAAGCTTCACAGATGGAGTCACCCCTATAGTATACACTGGAGCACCTGTGTGGTTCCCCCTAATAAAAATGGTGTTCTTGTGTCCCACACTAGTGCTCCAGTGTCCAGATGTGAAAACAGCTGCTCAGTGTCCTCTCCTTACACAGAATCTAGTTTTGCATTTCATTCTAGTAACAAAGCCATCTCCACAACCAAATTAGTTTCATACAAGTAGGGCGTAAAAAATGTGGCCAAAACAATGGTGTTTTATAGGCCGAAAGAAAAATATGTTTGATACGAACGAATAATGTGCCCATGAACATGAAAGTTGCCATTTTAAAATGTACACTTTTAAAGAAAAAGCACACGGAGCAGCACGAACGTAACATAAACATAAAGAATAGGAACACAGCACAACTACTTACTTTTTTGCAGCACTCCCCAGATCTTTCTGTACTGCTCATGTTCTCGTAATTTCAGGTCCGACCACCGCTTCCTGAGCTAATCCTTAGATCATCGTACCCAGAAATTCCGGTGCAGACTCCTGACCACTTTCGCCATGATCTTGGCCTTTCTGACATTGGGGTTGGGGTAAGGTCCATACTTCGTCATAGTCAGCCTTCTTCACGATGTCCACCATCTCCCACATCTCCCCAAAGGACATATTTGAGGCCTTAAATCTCCTTCTGGATCGGGACGTGTCCGGATCCGGGCTTTCCTCGTTCCTGTAATTAGCACGCACCTGCTGTGTCTCCGCCATGTGCTCTTCCCCACTGCGCTGAACGAAAAGGGGCGGGGAATAGACTAGAAAGAATGTCAGGGGTGGGCGGAGTTACACGCATGCACAGTGTCTAAAGCGTAACACGCGTGTGTATTACGTACGATCTGTGAGCAGAGGAAGGAGCATCGGAGGCGCAGATCGTAAGAACAAAGGTGAGACAAACTTGGGCCTATACTGCTTCTAGATTGAGGCCTATATTGTAACAAGATTAGGAGAGTTTTGGCTGACATTAGGGTTTGTGTTGTGTCTTGCAGTGAAAATGGATATCTTGAACGATACCGACTTCATGGCAATATTCATTGACATGTTCAGGGAGCTGCCTTGTCTGTGGGAGATCAACCACCCACATTATAAGAACCAAACAAAGAGGAAGGCAGCGCTGGATCAATTGTTGGAAATTGTGAAGCAGGTGATCCCCACGGCAGACATCACATATTTGAAGATCCTAATTGGTGGCCTGAGGAGCACACATCTAAGGGAGCGCCAGAAAGTCCAGGATTCGCAAATATCCGGAGCAGCAGATGACATCTATGTCCCCAGGATGTGGTACTATGACAGGCTGCATTTTCTGGCAGGCCAGACTGAACCCAGGCCAGCACTCTCCAGTCTTCCTTCCACGCTTCCTTCCCCCCCAGCTGAGGCTTCTGACGCCCAACCTGGGCCTTCCAGGCAGCAACATGTGGAGGAGCCCAGATTGAGCCAGGTATAGCATTCCTCTAAATATTTCAGGTTGTCCAATCAATGATGTTAACTAGATGTTAGTTTGGAGTACTAATTTAGTATTGTGATTGATGATGCAAAACATTACAACCATGTCCCTTTTTCATACACAGGGAAGTCTCAGCCAGGAGGTGGCCGGGCCGAGCAGGCTGCCTGATATGCAGGTCCCTCCCCTACACCTGCAAAGAGAAAGTGGCAGGAAGAGGAGTACCATAGAGGAGGCTGCCATAGGCCTCTTTTGGAAGGCTACAGAGGCCCTGGGAGCACCACACCGTGGAGGACTTTGCTGCCATAATTGCCTGTAAAATGCAGCGGATGGAGGAGGGCCAACAACTCATGTGCGAGTCATTAATGTTGGAAGCTCTCAATAAGGGGTCGAGGGACCAAACATCTGAGACCCACATTTGTGACCTCACACATGGTCCTCCCCCTCCTCCAGGTCCTACTAGTCCTCCCCCTCCTGCCACATCTCCAACAGCAGAGCCACAGCCAGGAAGGAAGCGTGGAAGGAAGACCAGAAAGTGAGGACCCTGGATCCAGTCTGGTAAGGCAAAAGATGCAGCCTCTTGTGGTACCACAGCCTGGGGACACAGATGTCATCTGCTGCTTTACAGATCTCTGGGACTTCTGGACCAGACTGCACTCCCTTACATATGGACTCCTCAGGCCACCAATTTTGATGTTCAAGAATTGATGTCTGCCCTGGGGGTCCAAGGCTTCGCTAATTTCTGCTGTTTATTCAGCGTTGCCTCTTTGTTTGGTTCTGAGCCCTTAAAGTATTTTTTGGTTCAATTATACTCGCCTATGTGTGTTTTCCTTCAAAAAAGGACAGTTTGTGAGGATTCAGGTACATTTCAAAAATACAATGTGAAATTAACAAGGGACACCAACACCAAACACACAATCTCCTTGAGATTAAATAATACAAGATAATAATGGTGTTGTGGTAACTTGACACACAAAACACAAAAATATTCTGGAGTAAAACTAAAAATAAAACAAAGATCAGCCTTGTAAAAAATACAAACTGAAAATAGAAAAAAAATCTGCCTTTTAAAAAAAAAAAATTTGTCAGATGTGACAAATCTAAATATATTAAGGTAATCCCGCTAAATAATAAAGAAAGAAGTTTGTGAGAAGTCTGAATATGAGCAGCAAAACTAATTCATTCTTCTCACATGAAGAGTGCGCTGTATTAAACCATTTTTAACATTGCACCGTGACGAAAGTGTTGTATCCATTGCAAACGCTACGTTTCCGAGACGGAACAGCTCGGTCTGGTAATTTCTTCTGAGCATGCGTGGCACTTTGTGCGTCAGAACAGGCCACACACGTTCGGAATTGACGCGATCGGATTTTGTTGTCGGAAAATTTTATAGCCTGCTCTCAAACTTTGTGTCGGAAAATCCGATGGAAAATGTCCGATGGAGCCCACACGGTCGGAATGTCCGACAACATGCTCCGATCGGACATTTTCCATCGGAAAATCCGACCGTGTATAGGGTGCATAACACTCCCCTCCCCACAGATTAACAATGCTACTGTATTAAAGGTGCCCCTGTGCTTCTTTATCCAGAGTGGGGACACTCCAATACAGGATAGTTGTTACTGGTTCAGATCACCAGGTGAAAAAAGCCTTAGAAAAAACAAATGCAGCCACCATATCTAATGATTGGCAAGCTGCAACATTACATTTTTAGTTTTAACCACTTGACGACTGCCTCACGCCGATGTACGTCAGCAAGGTGGCACGGACAGGCAAAATCACGTACATGTATGCGATTTGCCTTCCGCGGGTGGGGGGTCCGATCGGTCCCCCCCGGTGCCCGAGGCGGTCGCCATTTCTTCCCGGGCGATGAGAGGTGAGGGGGAGGCCATCCATTGTTGGCCACCCCCTCCCGATCGCTCCCGGCGAATGAGAATGCTTCCTTTCCCTCTGTAATGTAAACAGAAGGAAAGGAAGTGATGTCATCCCTCCTCAAGCCGGTCTTTTCATCGCGGCGCCGAGGAGAGAAGACATCAAGTAAGTCTGCACAACACTACCCTAACAGTAGAACACGCCAGGCACACTTGTCACCCCCCGATCACCCCCCTGTACCCCCTGTCACTCTGACACCAATAGCATTTTTTTTTTTTTTTTGCATTGGTGTCAGTTTGTGTCAGTTACAAGTGTTAGGGCAGTTAGGTTAGCCCCCTTTAGGTCTAGGGTACCCCCCTAACACCCCCTAATAAAGGTTAACCCCTTGATTACCCCCCGTCACCAGTGTCGCTAAGCGATCGTTTTTCTGATCGCTGTATTAGTGACACAGGTGACGCTAGTTAGGGAGGTAAGTATATAGGTTCGCTGTCAGTGTTTTATAGCGACAGGGACCCCCATATACTACCTGCTAAAGGTTTTAACCCCCTGACTGCCCCCTAGTTAACCCTTTCACCAGCAATCACCGTATAAGTGTTACGGGTGACGCTGGTTAGCTAGTTTGTTTTTTGTAGTTTATTACAGTTTATTATAGTTTATTATAGTTTTAGGGCACCCGCCGTTTATTACCCTATAAAGGTTTAACCCCCTAATTGCCCGGCGGTGATATAAATTACATTTTTAGGGTCAGCTAAGGTCTGCGTCGCCCCAGGCAGCATCAGGTTAGCGCCAGTACCGCTAAAACCCACGCACGCAGCATACACCTCCCTTAGTGCTATAGTATCTGAGCGGATCAATATCTGATCCGATCAGATCTATACTCCCCAGCAGTTTAGGGTTCCCTGAAACGCAGTGTTAGCGGGATCAGCCCAGATACCTGCTAGCACCTGCGTTTTGCTCCTCGGCCCAGCCCTGCCCAGCCCACCCAGGTGCAGTATCGATCGATAACTGACACTTACAAAACACTAAGCACACATAACTGCAGCGTTCGCAGAGTCAGGCCTGATCCCTGCGATCGCTAACAGTTTTTTGGTAGCGTTTTGATACAGTCGCTGACAGTCAGGAGCTTTTTTGCCTGCGAGCCTCACTAGTGTACCCCTAAATTTAGAGCCCAAAATGGCAAATCGAAGGTACACTAGTGAAGAGGCCTACATGTTTCTGAGCATGACAGATAGTGAAGAGGAAGTCACTCATCTGTCAAGTTCAGGCTCAGAATACGAACCTGTAGAGGACAGCGGCTCCATGACAGATAGCTCTGACGACGGAGTTGTGGTCCCTGCTAAGGTCAGGCGTACCAGACCCCAATCTTCTTCTGTCCTTGAAGTGCAAGAACCGCAGGGCTCTCGTATGGAGCAGAGCAGTACTAGCGCCGCTACTCCTTCTGGTGAACTGGCAAGCACCAGCGGCCTAGTAGACCCTGGTCGTACATCCAGAACTGCAGTATCACGTGGTGACGTGGCGAGTCCCATAAGTGCAGTTCAAGCTGGCGTGGTGGCAAGCACTAGTAGTGTCCCGCTGCCACCAAGAAGACAAACACAGGCCCGTCGTGCCCATAGTGCCCTTCCTGCTGCATTGGCCAATCCTAATTGGGAACCCTCCGCTTCTGCAGCACCCGTACTTCCTCCTTTCACTGGCCAACCCGGAATTCAGGTGGAAACAGTTAACTTTACGCCACTGGATTTTTATTCACTGTTTTTCACCGAAGATCTCTATAGATCTATTGTGGACCAAAGCAATTTATACGCTGGTCAACACATCGCCGCTAATCCCCAGTCCTCCCTTGCCAGAGATTGGAGACCAATTACGGTCTCCGAGTTTAAGACCTTTCTGGGCCTTTCCCTCCTCATGGGGTTGAATAAAAAGAGTAAGTTGCGGTCATATTGGTCCACTGACCCAATTTACCATTCACCCTTGTTCTCTGCTTCCATGGCCAGGGCACGATACGAGCAGATTTTGCGGTTCATGCACTTCAACGACAATGAACTCTGTCGTCCTCGTGGAGACCCTGCATACGATCGGCTCTACAAAATTCGGCCCCTCGTAAACCACTTCAACCAACGTTTTGCAGACTTGTTTACCCCCATCAAGTTGTCTGCGTTGATGAGTCCCTGATTAAATTTTCTGGCCGCTTGTCATTCAAACAGTACCTTCCCAGCAAGCGTGCCAGATACGGGGTCAAGATGTATAAGCTCTGTGACAGGGCCACAGGCTATACATATAGTTTTATGGTTTACGAGGGCAAAGATAGTCACGTAGAGCCGACAAACTGCCCTGACTACATAGGAAGCGCTGGCAAGATAGTGTGGGACTTGGTGTCACCCTTATTCGGAAAGGGGTACCACTTGTACATGGACAATTATTATACGAGCGTTCCACTTTTTAGTCACTTGTTTGAGCAGCAGATTGGAGCATGTGGCACCGTGCGACCTAATCGCCAGGGCTTTCCCCAGCGGCTTGTAGATTCCCGTCTTAGGCTGGGGGAGAGAGCCTGCTTGAAGTATAATAATTTGCTCGCTATGAAGTGGAGGGATAAGAAGAATGTTTTCGTTCTCACCTCCCTTCATGCAGACACGACGACCCAAATTCCTACGGCGACTGGTGTTGTGGAGAAACCCCTCTGTGTCCACGAATACAACCTTAATATGGGAGGGGTGGACCTCAACGACCAGTTGTTGGCGCCGTACCTAGTTGCCCGTAAGGCCAGGCGCTGGTACAAAAAAGTGTGTTTATTTCAATTGGCTTTGCTGAATGCTCATGTGCTATACAGAGCTTCAGGACAGACTGGATCCTTCCTTAAATTCCAGGAAGAGATCGTCAGCCCTTCTGTTTCCAGACGGTGCTCTACCTCACCTTCCCCAACCAAATGCAGTAAGCCGGCTGCATGAGAGGCATTTTCTTTATGCCATCCCGAGTACCCCTACCCAACGAGCCCCCCAAAAAAGATGTCGTGTCTGCAGCAAGCGCGGATTTAGGAGTGACACCCGGTCTTATTGTCCCTCCTGTCCTGGCAATCCTGGTCTTTGCATGGGTGAATGCTTTGAACGCTACCATACATTAGTTGAGTATTAGCGTAGGGTTCAGCACTGCACAGACTAGGCACACTAACACAGGGTCTCCCAAGATGCCATTGCATTTTGAGAGACCCAAACCTGGAACGAGTTACAAAAGTTAAAAGTTACAAAAAAAAAAAAAAAAAAAAAAAAAAACAAACAAAAATAGTAGTTTTATTGTTCTCTCTCTCTATTGTTCTGCTCTTTTTTACTCTATTCTATTCTGCAATGTTTTATTGTTATTATGTCTTACCATGTTTGCTTTTCAGATTTTTTATACTTTACCGTTTACAGTGTTTTGTTGGTAACCATTTTATTGTTTTCAGGTACGCCATTCAGTTGCAGCGCGGATTTATTTATCTTGACAGCAACAGCGTTTGCTCCCACGATATATAAAGCCGTGACTCCAGCGCTGTCGGAGGTGATTTCACCACCAGTTACATACTTCAGCATATATGCCGAAGCGTGGGGGCAGCAGTGGGTGGAGGAGCAATTTGCTCCTGCCTTTTGCGGGAGGATGCCCCCATGCTTCGGCATATATAAATGGTGCATGTATGCCCATCATTAGAAGTGGGTGGATGAAGGGAGGTATTCTAATGGTGGGCATACCCACCGATCAATATCTTTTTTTCGTTCAGCCCACAGGCTGCATGAAAAAAAAAGTTTACAATATATGCCTAACAAGGACCAGCAACGTACTGGTATGTTGCTGGACTCTGAGTGGTTATACCAGAATGACGCCTGCAGGTTTAGGTATCATCTTGGTATCATTTTCAGCCAGCGGTCGGCTTTCATGTAAAAGCAATCCTAGCGGCTAATTAGCCTCTAGACTGCTTTTGCAAGCAGTGGGAGGGAATGCCCCCCACCGTCTTCCATGTTTTTCTCTGGCTTTCCGGTCCCAACAGGGAACCTGAAAATGCAGCCGGTGATTCAGCCAGCTGACCATAGAGCTGATCAGAGACCAGAATGGCTCCAAACATCTCTATGGCCTAAGAAACCGGAAGCTACGGGCATTTCATGACTTAGATTTCGCCGAATGTAAACAGCGCCATTGGGAAATTGGGAAAGCATTTTATCACACCGATCTTGGTGTGGTCAGATGCTTTGAGGGCAGAGGAGAGATCTAGGGTCTAATAGAGCCCAATTAAAAAAAAAAAAAAAAAAAAAAAAAAAAAAAAAAGCACCCGTCCCCCCCTGCTCTCGCGCAAAGGCGAACGCAAGCGTTGGTCTGGCGTCAAATGTAAACAGCAATTGCACCATGCATGTGAGGTATCACCGCGAAGGACAGAACGAGGGCAGTAATTTTAGCAGTAGACCTCCTCTGTAAATCTAAAGTGGTAACCTGTAAAGGCTTTTAAAGGCTTTTAAAAATGTATTTTGTCGCCGCTGCGCGTTTGTGCGCAATTTTAAAGCATGTCATGTTTGGTATCCATGTACTCGGCCTAAGATCATCTTTTGTATTTCATCAAACATTTGGGCAATATAGTGTGTTTTAGTGCATTAAAATTTTAAAAAAAAAGTGTTTTTTCCCCAAAAAATGCGTTTGAAAAATCGCTGCGCAAATACTGTGAAAAAAAAAATATGAAACACCCACCATTTCAATCTGTAGGGCATTTGCTTTAAAAAAAATATATAATGTTTGGGGGTTCAAAGTAATTACATGAAAAAATAATTTTTTTTGCAAGAAAATCAAAAAGTGTCAGAAAGGGCTTTGTCTTCAAGTGGTTAGAAGAGTGGGTGATGTGTGACATAAGCTTCTAAATGTTGTGCATAAAATGCCAGGACAGTTCAAACCCCCCCAAATGACCCCATTTTGGAAAGTTGACACCCCAAGCTATTTGCTGAGAGGCATGTCGAGTCCATGGAATATTTTATATTGTGACACAAGTTGCGGGAAAGAGACAAATCTTTTTTTATTTTTTGCACAAAGTTGTCACTAAATGATATATTGCTCAAACATGCCATGGGAATATGTGAAATTACACCCCAAAATACATTCTGTTGCTTCTCCCAAGTATGGGGATACCACATGTGTGGGACTTTTTGGGAGCCTAGCCGCACACGGGACCCCGAAAACCAAGCACCGCCTTCAGGCTTTCTAAGGGCGTAAATTTTTGATTTCACTCTTCACTGCCTAGCACAGTTTCGGAGGCCATGGAATGCCCAGATGGCACAACCCCCTCCAAAGGCCCCTATTTTGGAAAATAGACACCCCAAGCCATTTGCTGAGAGGTATAGTGAGTATTTTGCAGACCTCACTTTGTCACAAACTTTTGAAAATTGAAAAAAAAAAAATAATTTTTTTTCTTCAATTTTCAAAAACAAATGAGCTGCAAAATACTCACCATGCCTCTCAGCAAATAGCTTGGGGTGTCTACTTTCCAAAATGGGGTCATTGGGGGGGGGGGGGGGGGGTTGTGCCATCTTGGCATTTTATGGCCTTCAAAACTGATAGGTAGTGAGGAGTGAAATCACAACATTACGCCCTTAGAAATCCTGAAGGCGGTGCTTGGTTTTCGGGGCCCCGTATGCGTCTAGGCTCCCAAAAAGTCCCACACATGTGGTATCCCCATACTCAGGAGAAGCAGCTAAATGTATTTTGGGGTGCAATTCCACATATGCCCATGGCCTGTGTGAGAAATATATCATTTAGTGACAACTTTGTGCGCAAAAAAAAAAAAAAAAATTGTCACTTTCCCGCAACTTGTGTCAAAAAAGAAAGTATTCCATGGACTCAACATGCCTCTCAGCAAATAGCTTGGGGTGTCTACTTTCCAAAATGGGGTCATTTGGGGGGTTTGTGCCATCTGGGCATTTTATGGCCTTCAAAACTGTGATAGGTAGTGAGGAGTGAAATCAAAAATTTATGCCCTTAGAAATCCTGAAGGCGGTGATTGGTTTTCGGGGCCCCATACGCGGCTAGGCTCCCAAAAAGTCCCACACATGTGGTATCCCCATACTCAGGAGAAGCAGCTGAATGTATTTTGGGGTGCAATTCCACATAGGCCCATGGCCTGTGTGAGCAATATATCATTTAGTGACAACTTTTTGTAAATTTTTTTTTGTCATTATTCAATCACTTGGGACAAAAAATATAAATATTCAATGGGTTCAACATGCCTCTCAGCAATTTCCTTGGGGTGTCTACTTTCCAAAATGGGGTCATTTGGGGGGGGGGGGGGGGTGGGGGGGGTTTGTACTGCCCTGCCATTTTAGCACCTCAAGAAATGACATAGGCAGTCAAACTAAAAGCTGTGTAAATTCCAGAAAATGTACCCTAGTTTGTAGACGCTATAACTTTTGCGCAAACCAATAAATATACGCTTGACTTTTTTTTTTACCAAAGACATGTGGCCGAATAAATTTTGGCCTAAATGTATGGACTAAAATTGAGTTTATTGGATTTTTTTTATAACAAAAGTAGAATATAATTTTTCTTCAAAATTTTCGGTCTTTCAGTTTATAGCGCAAAAAATAAAAAAAATGCAGAGGTGATCAAATGCCATCAAAAGAAAGCTCTATTTGTGGGAAGAAAAGGACGCAAATTTCGTTTGGGTACAGCATTGCATGACCGCGCAATTAAAAGTTAAAACGACGCAGTGCCAAATTGGAAAAAAGACCTCTGGTCCTTAGGCAGCATAATGGTCCGGGGCTCAAGTGGTTAATACAGCAAATGCATTAGAGGGGGGAAAAAAAAAAAAAAACCCCCACACACTTCAGCCTTTACAACCACTTTAGGCCATAACATAAAATTTCTCATCGCTGTCCTGGATTCACATATTTCGAGACCTTCTGCAAGGAAGAGTGGGCAAAAATACCCAAGGCAAGTAGTGCCATGCCAATTAAATCCTACCCAAAAAAAAAAAAAACTCTGCATATTTATGCAACCATATTATTGTAAGTTTATTCTTTCCAATTGAATTGCACAGCTTATAGGTGACATTCAAATTGGAGAAAATTTAGAAGGGATCTTACATTTAAACCTGGCATTTTTATGGGGGGGGGGGGGGGGGGGGGGGGGGTGTTTAAATCTTTATATCCACTGTAGATATTTGAACTTATGCATAGGAATCTTTTCTAGGCGCTTTTGTTGGTCACACACACATGCCATTACCTTTTCTGTTTTTTCGAGTCCATGGAAGAGATGACTGACCGGTGGTTTCTTGAAGCATCTCAGTTTATAAAGTAAAGCTTTGTTGATTGGAGGTGGTTGCATATTAGATTCTTCTACTGTAGGCAGAGGGGACATGGATCCTGCATCAAACTGAGGCCGATTTGGAAACCCGATTGCAAAGTCTGAGCTGCTTTCACCACTAGCAAGAGTGGGTAAAGGAGACGACCCTTGTAAAGTTAAAGTAGAATCTGAGTGTTCCTTAATGTCTGCTTTAAATGTAAGGCAATTCGTGCTGACTTCATCTGTAAGGCACCTGTCTTTCCATGAAGTAGAAACATCTCTATGCAGTAAACCGTTTTCTATTGGGGTTGTTTCACTGTCTGTTCTCCAACTGAACTCACTGGTCCCTTCCTCATTTTCTGAGATCACACCAGAGGAGCTGTTAGATGGAAAGTACATATCCCCATTACTATTGGAGTTTGAAAGCTCATCCTTGAAGGGTGATGTTCCAGGACTTAATCCTAGACCATCTTCGTTAGCAGTGAGATCAATAACACTGCTGTTCACCTCTGGTAGGTTCTCCAGTGCAGTGTGGTTGATTGTCAAATCAATAATATCCTGCAAAAGTAATTTTCATAGTTGATTATACTCAGAACCGGCAGTTAAACATTTTATAAAATTAAGACCCCTAAATCCACAATAAAACCTACAATGGAACCTGCTTTTTGATGAAACTTCATGTAGAAAAATGGAGGGGTGTTCACTCTGTCCAAATGGCAGCAGACATCCCACTGAGAATCCATATCTTCAAGGAAAAATTATTTGATCCCCTGCAGATTTTGTAAGTTTGTCCACTTAAGAAATGAAGGGCCTAGAATTTTTTTTTATCATAGGTACATTTTAAAGTGAGAGACAAAATATCAACCAAAAAACCCCAGGAAAGACCTAAAGTGTATACAATGCACACACTTGGTGTGAGATAAAAAAGTGATCAGCGCAACTTAAGATAAAATGTATATTACCTGTGACAAAAAAAAAAAAAAAAAAAAAAGTCTCCCAAGTAAACAAATACACTCCTGTGCAAAATAGAACTCGTGTAGATTTAAGCAATAAAGTGTACTGTGCAAAATGACAAATAAAATAAACTCCTGTGCAAATAACGTAACGTGCAAATAGATAACTAATCGGTGCAAATGAGTTAAAAGTCCCAGGTAGCTAAATAATCTGTGCAGAGTCCAAAGAGCATTAAGTGGTGTTTATGAAGATCTCCTATTGAAGATTCCCTTTGATGACATGTTCACCAGTGTCTATTTTAGACAGTGAACGATATCATTACACTACAGAGTTGTGTTATAGTTCCATGCCTTTGAGCTACCTGGGAATTCACTCATTTGCACAGATTTATCCATTTGCACAATACGTTATTTGCACAGGAGTTGATTTTGTATTCTGTTTTATTTATTGTCATTTTGCACAGTACACTTTATTGCTTAAATCTACACAGGAGTGCATTTGTTTACTTAGGAGACTTTATTGCTCACAGGTAACATACACTTCTCTTATCAAGTTGCACTGATCACTTTATCTCTCATCCCAGATTTGCAATACATGGTCCCATCTATTGGCTCCTCAATGCGGCAAAGTCAGCCTGTACCCTTAGGAAACAGCACCAAAGCATATTGTTTCCACCTCTGTGCTTGACTGTAGGAATGGTGTTCTTGGGGGTCATAGTCCGCATTTTTTTTTTCTCCAAACAAAGAGTCGAGTTAATGCCAAAGAGCTCAATTTATAGTTCATTTGACCACAGCACCTTCTGTGAATCATTTACATGTTCATTGACAAACTTCAGATGGGCCTGTACATGTGCCATCTTGAGGGGGACCTTGTGGGCACTGAAGGATTTCAGTCCATGGGGGTATACTGTGTTACCAATGGTTTGGTAGGTGGTCCCAACTGCCTTGAGATCATTCATAAGCTCCTCCCGTGTAGTTCTGGGCTGATCCCTCACTTCATGATCATTCTTACCCCCATGAGGCAAAATCTTGCATGGAGCTCCAGACCAAGGGTGAATGATGGTTATTTTTAGGGCCGCAACTAAATTTTAATAATCGATTAGTTGGGCGATTTTTTAAGGTTATTAACCGATCAAAACAAAATATGGTGTATAATTTAGTTAATATGTAAAGTAAAAAAAAAAAAAAAAAAAAAAAAAAAAAAAAAAAAGTATTCTTAAATATCAATATGCAGTGGTAAATATAAATAACCAAATATATTATAAGGGAGCAAAATCTCTAATCCACTCTGAGAACAAACAGAAAAGATATACTGTATATATTAGACTTTGAATCTGGTAAATATCAGACTCGTATCAATTTAACCACTTAAGCCCCAGACCATTTGGTTGGCCAAAGACCAGAGCACTTTGAGATTTGGCAATGCGTCACTTTAACCGCTTGCTGACTGGCTCACACCGGCAGAAGGGCACATACAGGCAGATTAACGTACCTGTACGTTGCCCTTTAAGAATCGGTTTGCCAGAGCGCCTGTCGCGACCTCCGTGAGTGTGATCGCAGGTCCCGCTGACGCAATGTCCGCCGGGATACCCACGATTGCCTCACGGAGAGGAAGAACGGGGAAATGCTGATGTAAACAAGCATTTCCCCGTTCTGCCTAGTGACACTGACACTGATCACAGCTCCCTGTAATTGGGAGCTGTGATCAGTGTCATGTCACAGATAGCCACGCCCACAGTTAGAATCACTCCCTAGGACACACTTAATTCCACACACACACTTAAGTCAATTTTGTTGTTTGGGAGCCACGTTGCACGACTGTCAGTTAAAGCGACACAGTGCCGAATCGCAAAAAGTGCTCTGGTCTTTGGGCAGCCAAATGGTCCGGGGCTTAAGTGGTTAACTGACAATTGTGCGGTCGTGCAACGTGGCACCCAAACAAAATTGACATCTTTTCCCCCCACAAATAGAGCTCTCTTTTGGTGGCATGTGATAACCTCTGCGGTTTTTATTTTTTGTGCTATAAACAAAGAAAGCGACAATTTTGAAAAAAAAATTCTACATATTTTTGGTAAACACATCACGCAATAAGCGGTTGATTGGTTTTGCAAAAGTTATAGCGTCTACAAAATAGGGGATAGTTTTATGGCAATTAATATTTATTTTTTTTTTTTACTAGTAATGGATGCGATCAGCGATTTTTATCATGACTGATATTATGACGGACAAATCGGACACTTTTTGCGCTATTTTGGGACCATTCACATAGCGATCAGTGCGATTAAAAATGCATTGATTACTGTGTAAATGTGACTGGCAGTGAAGGGGTTAACCAGGAGGGGGCACTGCAGGGGTTAAGTGTGTCCTAGGGATGTGTTCTAACTGTAGGGAGGGGGGGGGATGGGCTACGTGTGTCACAACACTGATCACTGTCCTGTCACTAGGAAGCATGGGGAAATGCTTGTTTACATCAGCATTTCCCCGTTCTCTCCGCGAGACGATCGCGAGTATCCCCACAGACAGAGTCCGCGGGACCCGCGATCACACTCACGGAGCTTGCGGCAAGGTGGCGCGCGCAGCCAAACGGCGGCAAATTTAAAGGGACGTACCTGTACGCCCATTTGCCTGTCCGTGCCATTCTGTCAACATAAATGTTCGTGTGACGTTTGGCAAGTGGATAAAGAAAAAAAAAAAAAAAAAAGTTAGAGTTTTTTGCAGATTTTCAAACAGAACTGTAAAATAGTATATGCTGGCCATACAAAAACAATCTCTCCCTTAACCACTTGCCGACCGCCTCACGCATATATACGTGAGCAGAATGGCACGGGCAGGCAAAATCACGTACCCATACGTGATTGCCTTCCTGTGGGCGGGGGGTCCGATCGGACCCCCCCCCGGTGCCAGCGGCATTTGGCTAGGAGCGATGAGAGACAATCCGATCGTGGCCCCCCCCTCGCGATCGCTCCCAGCCAATGAGGAACATCCCCTGCCTGTGTATAGTACACACAGGCAGAGGATGTGATGTCATCTCTCCTCGGCTCGGCAGTTTCCGTTCTAGCGCTGAGGAGAGAAGACATGTAAGTGCACCAACACACACACACACACACACACACACGATCCCCCCCCCCCGATCACCCCTCCCCCCTCCCTGTAACACTGACACCAAGCAGTATTTTTTTTTTCTGATTACTGCAGGGTGTCAGTTAGTGACAGTTACAGTGTTAGGACAGTGAGTGTTACCCCCTTTAGGTCTAGGGTACCCCCCTAACCAAGTTTTAACCCCTTGATCACCCCCTGTCACCAGTGTCACTAAGCGATCATTTTTCTGATCGCTGTATTAGTGCCACTGGTGACGCTAGTTAGGAACGTAAATATTTAGGTTCGCCGTCAGCATTTTATAGTGACAGGGACCCCCATATACTATCTAATAAATGTTTTAACCCCTTGATTGCCCCCTAGTTAACCCTTTCACCACTGATCACCGTATAACCGTTACGGGTGACACTGGTTAGTTGGTTTATTTTTCATAGTGTCAGGGCACCCGCCGTTTATTACCGAATAAAGGTTTAGCCCCCTGATTGTCCCTCCTGTCCTGACAATCCTGGTCTTTGCATTGGTGAATGTTTTGAATGCTACCATACACTAGTTGAGTATTAGTGTAGGGTACAGCATTCCACAGACTAGGCACACATTCACAGGGTCTCCCAAGATGCCATCACATTTTGAGACCCGAACCTGGAACCGGTTACAGTTATAAAAGTTAGTTACAAAAAAAAAAAAAAAAAAAAAAAAAAAAAAGTAAAAAAAACATACAAAAATATAAAATAAAAAAAATAGTTGTCGTTTTATTGTTCTCTCTATTGTTCTGCTCTTTTTTACTGTATTCTATTCTGCAATGTTTTATTGTTATTATGTTTTATCATGTTTGTTTTTCAGGTCTGCAATTTTTTATACTTTACCGTTTACTGTGCTTTATTGTTAACTATTTTTTTGTCTTCAGGTATGCCATTCACGACTTTGAGTGGTTATACCAGAATGATGCCTGCAGGTTTAGGTATCATCTTGGTATCATTCTTTTCAGCCAGCGGTCGGCTTTCATGTAAAAGCAATCCTAGCGGCTAATTAGCCTCTAGACTGCTTTTACAAGCAGTGGGAGGGAATGAGGGAATGGGGAATGGGGAATGGGGAATGCCCCCCCCCCCCATCTTCCGTGTTTTTCTCTGGCTTTCCTGTCTCAACAGGGAACCAGAGAATGCAGCCGTTGATTCAGCCAGCTGACCATAGAGCTGATCAGAGACCAGAGTGGCTCCAAACATATCTATGGCCTAAGAAACCAGAAGCTACGAGCATTTTATGACTTAGATTTTGCCGGATGTAAACAGCGCCATTGGGAAATTGGGAAAGCATTTTATCACACCGATCTTGGTGTGGTCAAATGCTTTGAGGGCAGAGGAGAAATCTAGGGTCTAATAGACCCCAATTTTTTTTTTTTTTTTGAAAAAGAGTACCTGTCACCACCTACTGCTATGATAGGGGATATTTACATTCCCTGAGATAATAAAAATGATTTAAAATAATATGAAAGGAACAGTTTAAAAAAAAAAAAAAAAAAAAAAAAAAAAGCACCCCTGTCCCCCCTGCTCTCGCGCTAAGGCGAACGCAAGCGTCGGTCTGGCGTCAAATGTAAACAGCAATTGCACCATGCATGTGAGGTATCACCGCGAAGGTCAGATCGAGGGCAATAATTTTAGCAGTAGACCTCCTCTGTAAATCTAAAGTGGTAACCTGTAAAGGCTTTTAAAAATGTATTTAGTTTGTCGCCACTGCACGTTTGTGCACAATTTTAAAGCATGTCATGTTTGGTATCCATGTACTCGGCCTAAGATCATCTTTTTTTATTTCATCAAACATTTGGGCAATATAGTGTGTTTTAGTGCATTAAAATTTAAAAAAAGTGTGTTTTTTCCCCAAAAAATGCGTTTGAAAAATCGCTGCGCAAATACTGTGTGAAAAAAAAAAATGAAACCCCCACCATTTTAATCTGTAGGGCATTTGCTATAAAAAAAAAAATATATATAATGTGTGGGGGTTCAAAGTAATTTTCTTGCAAAAAAAAAAAATAATTTTTTCATGTAATCAAAAAGTGTCAGAAAGGGCTTTGTCTTCAAGTGGTTAGAAGAGTGGGTGATGTGTGACATAAGCTTCTAAATGTTGTGCATAAAAATGCCAGGACAGTTCAAACCCCCCCCCCAAATGACCCCATTTTGGAAAGTAGGACACCCCAAGCTATTTGCTGAGAGGCATGTCGAGTCCATGGAATATTTTATATATTGACACAAGTTGCGGGAAAGAGAAAATTTTTTTTTTTTTTTTTTTTTTTTTTGCACAAAGTTGTCACTAAATGATATATTGCTCAAACATGCCATGGGAATATGTGAAATTACACCCCAAAATACATTCTGTTGCTTTTCCTGAGTATGGGGATACCACATGTGTGGGACTTTTTGGGAGCCTAGCCGCGCACGGGACCCTGAAATCCAAGCACCGCCTTCAGGCTTTCTAAGGGCGTAAATTTTTGATTTCACTCTTCACTGCCTAGCACAGTTTCGGAGGCCATGGAATGCCCAGGTGGCAACCCCCCCCCCCCCCCCCAAATGACCCCATTTTGGAAAGTAGACATCCCAAGCTATTTGCTGAGAGGTATAGTGAGTATTTTGCAGACCTCACTTTTTGTCACAAAGTTTTGAAAATTGAAAAAAAATAATTTTCTCTTGTCTTTATTTTCAAAAACAAATGAGCTGCAAAATACTCACCATGCCTCTCAGCAAATAGCTTGGGGTGTTGTGCCACCTGGGCATTCCATGGCATTCAAAACTGATAGGTAGTGAGGAGTGAAATCAAAAATTCACGCCCTTAGAAAATCCTGAAGGCGGTGATTGGTTTTCGGGGCCCCGTACGCGGCTAGGCTCCTAAAAAGTCCCACACATGTGGTATCCCCGTACTCAGGAGAAGCAGCTAAATGTATTTTGGGGTGCAATTCCACATATGCCCATGGCCTGTGTGAGCAATATATCATTTAGTGACAACTTTTTGTAATTTTTTTTTTTTTGTCATTATTCAATCACTTGGGACAAAAAAAATAAATATTCAGTGGGTTCAACATGCCTCTCAGCAATTTCCTTGGGGTGTCTACTTTCCAAAATGGGGTCATTTGTGGGGGTTTTGTACTGCCCTGTCATTTTAGCACCTCAAGAAACGACATAGGCAGTCATAAATTAAAGGCTGTGTAAATTCCAGAAAATGTACCCTAGTTTGTTGGCGCTATAACTTTTGCGCAAACCAATAAATATACACTTATTGACATTTTTTTTACCAAAGACATGTGGCCGAATACATTTTGGCCTAAATGTATGACTAAAATTGAGTGTATTGGATTTTTTTACAACAAAAAGTAGAAAATATCAATTTTTCTCAAAATTTTCGGTCTTTTTCCATTTATAGCGCAAAAAATAAAAACGGCAGAGGTGATCAAATACCATCAAAAGAAAGCTCTATTTGTGGGAAGAAAAGGACGCACATTTCGTTTGGTTACAGCATTGCATGACCGCGCAATTAGCAGTTAAAGCGACGCAGTGCCAAATTGTAAAAAGTGCTCTGGTCAGGAAGGGGGTAAATCCTTCCGGGGCTGAAGTGGTTAAAAAGTCATTTTAAGAACGTTTGTTTGATTTTCTAATAGTTAGTGGGGTCAAATTGATGTTAGTTTTCAACCACAGTGATGGGAACATTTAGAAATAGAAAACTTCTTGGTCAAAGGAATTTACACAGTATGCAGTTTGCATTCATAAATTACATTAATGTTAAAACAGAATGTTAACAGCAAGTGTCCTTTTCAAAAAAAAAAAAAAAAAAATTCTCATTCAGCAAATGTAAAGATTTTTCGTATGAATATTCTGGTCTGAAAATTGATTTGTGTGGCCAGTATAAGGCTCGGTACACACCTATGCAGTTTGCTTTTGATCTGTTTCTGCAGAGCGTTTTGATTTTTGCGCTCCCGATTTTGTCAGGCAGATTAAACACAAATTGCTGCAAAAACACATTACATGCTTTTCTTCAGCTTCTCCATTGAAGTCTATTGAACCAAAAAAGCACTGGTGTTAAGAAAAAAAAAAAAAAAAAAAAAAAAATTTATAGGTGTGATCCAGGCCTAAGACATTTAGTAACAATCAGGGTAAAAAATAAATAAATAAAAACTCCACACACTCTAAAATTAGGTCTCTATAGTACAAAAAGAGCAAATAATCGCTACTAAGCGCTAATTTGCCCTTTTTGTACTATAAAAGGGCTAATTTTATATATTTTTTAACCCCATTATGTTACTACCCGATTAATCGATTTTCATAATCAGTTGTTTCGGCCCTAGTTAGGCCTCATGCACACATGCTGTTAACGTTATGAAAACGCCAGTATCTTTGCAGTGATTTTTTTTTTTTTTAACTTTTTTCAACTTTTTGCAAGAGCATTTAAGCATTTTTTTTCCAATGGATCAAAAACGTTAACGTTGGTGAATGACGTTTGAGCATTTATCAGCGTTAGAGTGTTTTTACAGCTGAAAAAACGTATCTCAGAACCCACTGGTCCTGGGTTTTTTACAGCTTAAAAACGCCTAGGTGGGCGTGAAGCCATAGACTAACAGACAGGCCTTTTTTTTTTTTTTCCCAGCTTAAAAAGCTCAAAAAAGCAGCTGTAAAAACATCTGTGTGCATGAGGCCTAATTCAGTATTCCCCCCCATTTGCGAATAATTGTTTCAACAGGGGTCTCCTTACCAAGCTTCTTGCTGATGGTCTTGTAGCCCATTCCAGCTTTGTGCAGGTCTACAATCTTGTCCTGGACATCCTTTGACAGCTCTTTGGTGTTGCCCATGATGGCGAGGTTTGAATGAAAGAAATATTCTGTGGACAGGTGTCTTTTATACACATAAGGGGAGTGGTCATTAGGAGCACCTTCTTAAAATTGACAGGACTAATCTGTGTACCACATGAGAACACACTGTAACAGCCAGAATTATTGTTGGTTGGTAGGGGGTCAATTACTTATTTTACTCACTGAACTGCAACTCAATTTATAACATTTGTATCAATTGTTTCAGGATTTTTGGTTGATATTCTGTCTCCAGCATTTAAAATACACCTTTGATAAGAATGATAGACCCTTCACTTTTGGGCAAACTTAAAGTGGAAGTCCAGTCAAAAAGGAACATTTTTCTCTTATATGTAATATAGCTTTACCATTATTCATTTTCTGTATAGCCAATTGCCAAGCTTAGAAAGTCTAATCAAAGCCAGACAATCAGCTTCTTCCTGTTCTTCAGGGAGAACCTTACCTCCTTATTTCTGAATTCTGCATGGGGGCCTCACTTCCTGAAAATGAGGTCCTAGTCTTCTACATGCCCCCACCCCATCTCTCCTTTTTAGACATACATGCCTAGATCTGCCCACCCCCACCCCTCCTGTTCTTCTCAAATCTTCTCCTGTCTTCATAGCCTCATTTTGGATAGCAGTTTCTCCTTTGGGGGCATGTTCTGTTTGTTACAAAATATTATATAGATGACAAGGCAACATGCTGCAGATTTTCTATAGTGTACAACCACATTGTTTCTGCATGACACTGATGGGCACTGTGCATGGTGTGGCACACGCCCAGCTGAGAGAGCTACATGCGAGTAAGGAGTTTAGGGCTCTGTTTCCACTAGTACAACTTTTCATGCAACTTTGGACACAAAGTCGCATGACAAGTCACAGCCCATTGATTTCAATGGCAAACATTCACATCAATGCGACTTTGAAAAGGTGCCTACACTACTCTGATCCAGAGTGTAAAGTTGGCTCAAAGCTGCACAGCTTTGGAGTTGCACTAGTAGAAATGTAGCCTAAGGCTAGAGTGCGACTGATGCAACTTTACACTCTGGTTCAAAGTCGCATCAAAGCATTGCAGGTACCTTTTCAAAGTCACGGATGGGAACGGGTGCTATTGAAATCAATGCGATGTGACTTGTCATGCGACTTTATGCCCAAAGACCTCTGAGAAGTCACACGTGGAAACAGAGCCCTAGTGTGGTTGCCTGTACTATGATCATTGTAGACCGAGCTGAGACTCCAGAGCACTTCCAGCTACAGTGACAGGTGCACCCCCCCATGATGATGTGATGTCACTAGCTTTCAGTATCCACCCCCACTGGCTGATTTTAGCCTCAGCAGGGAGTAGATTCAAGTCATGTGACTGCACTGGATTCTGCAAAAAAAGGGTAAAAAAAAAAAAAAGATTCTCATTTGGAGACATAAGCCTGAACATAGCTCACATTAAATCATTGCAGGGTAGAAATTTAAGTATTAGGGTGGACTTCACTTTAAAATCTGCAGGGGATCGCCCCTAACCTGTGTGATGTCATTCTTAGAGTCAACACCCAGGCGTACTATGTATTACTGTTAGCACTTAAAAATTCTAACGTAATTCACTTTAAGAAGCACTGGTATGTATGGATCATACATCCTAAAGCATCTACAGTACTAAAAGACTTGTACACTCAGTCATAACTACCACTAGGTAGCCTGTTGGTATCACTTATTCCTTGTAGAGACTTATGCTGCTTTCATTTCCTGATTGGTTTGACTCGCTAGAATACATTGATTTACTAGACGACATCCTGTTCTCTTTTGTTTATTCAAGTCAGAATAGACCTGTTCAGTTTGCTCCCCTAGGGGTGAATAGGTTTACTAGCTAGAAACTGAATTAAAGATATGAATTTGAAGGATTATAACCGATTATTATACTGACCTAATGCATTTATCAAAAATGCATTCGCTATACTATGTAACTGTAATAGTGTGAATCCTGTTATATTTTTCTTAATGTCTTTGTTATTTTATGTTCTGATAACTAAATTAAAAGAAAAAAAACACACCCCACACACATGTACCAGAATATTGCACAATGATCAAAAAAGTGGTATTGCCCCATACACTGAAAATATACCATCCATACAAGTTAGAGTAATGGAAATATCCAACACGTTTTGAAAGGTGTATAAATTACCGTATTTATCGGCGTATAACACGCACATTCATTTTAAGAGGGAAGTTTCAGGAAAAAAAACCTACATTTTAAATAAGAAACTTTGAAGCAAAATAAGAGTCAGTGCCCATCTGCAGCCTGACCATTGCCATCAATGCAGCCTGATCAATGCCCATCTGCAGCCTGACCATTGCCATCAATGCAGCAGCCTCACCATTGCCATCAATGCAGCCTGATCAAACAGAACAGTGGTCCAATAGCGGCCCAGGAGACGGGGCTTCCTATTACAGAGGCCGCCAAGTAAACAGGAGATTCTCACTGAATGTAATCTGACGGCGCTCATCCCACCCCGCTCCCTGTTCCCTCTGAGGCAGCTAAAATTGAAGTATTGGCGTATAACACGCACATGCTATTTGCACCCAATTTTTATGGTAAAAAAAGTGTGTTATACGCCAATAAATACAGTATATTCTTCAGAGACTAATAACACTTCTGAAAGTATAGCGTATAAATGTAATTTACAAAATAGATAAACGAATATCATAAAACATTGAAAAATCTAAAGTATCAAACTTACATATCAATATTATTGGACAGAGCATTCCCTCAACATATGCAAGTTTGACACTTTGAAAGTTTCAATGTTTTATATGATATTCATTTATCTGATTTCTAAATTACATTTATATGCTATACTTTTAGAAGTGGTATTAGTCCCTGAAGAATATAATTTATACACATTTCAAAACATGTTGGATATTCCCACTACTCATCTGTAACTTGTATGGATGGCATATTTATGTGTAGTGGGGCGATACCACTTTTTGATGATCATTGTACAATATTAGGATACTTTTATTTTTTGTCTTGGTTTCCCATTTGGGAATCTTAACCACGTTGAAATTTGTACCAATAAAACTTTTTGAACAAATAGTTTTTCATTTTTAAATTGCCTTAAAAATCCCACTTAGAGGTATTTATAATTTTCACCTGCAAAATCCATTACCATTGGTTATTTGCAATCAGGTTGACTTTTCCAGTGTTCAAAGATAGCAGACATGGAGCCACGGTTCAGCCCTGCCCCCCCCCCATTGGCTGACTGAGTCTGATTGACAGGCCAAGGCAATCACAGACATCGCTGGATAGAGAGTGGGCTGTGCAGAAGTATTTTTATCTTAATGCATCAAGATAAAAACTCTGCCTTTACAACCACAAAAAAAAAAAAAAAAAAAAAAAAAAAGGAAGTTGATTTCTGTGCAGAGCTGCACCCGATTTTGCACACCAATTTTAGTTAACCCCATAGTTTTATTAATCATTTTATAGTTTGTGGCACATTTGTTCAGACATTTTTGTACAAGCAACCCTAAACGCTCGAGTGGGGGGGGGGGGGGGGGGTGCCCCACACATTGTCATGCCAACTAAAACAAGGTTATGTTTACCTTGTGTATTAGACAGCTGCACATGCAGTCACATCAATACACCTTTATGGAACCCCCAGAGTAGGCTCAGACAACACGGCTAATGATCGGTCTAGAGGGATATATAAAAAAAAAAAAAAAAAAAAAAAAAAACACCAGCACAGCCAGAAATGCACAGGGTTTAGGTTTGCATTCTCCACAAAACCAAACAGAAATATTTACTGCTGTTCATAGTTTTAGATCTCATACAAGCACAAGAGTGAACAGGCTCAAGGAGGAATGAAAAAGAAAAACCCCACAAAACAATTTATAAATATGGCTTTAGGCAAGCACTTCGTGGTACGGCTACTTTTCTTTTTCTAACTGAAGGATGAACATCTGATTCAGTTAACAACAAGTATTCTGCATATTATTCTTAGACGAAGGTAGTTTTTTTTCCCCCCCATTAATATAACCAACAACTCCCCCTCCCCCAGTTGAATAATTTACCTGTCACAGGTGCACAATGCTTATTGAGCTCTCTAGAGAGTGAGCTGCACCCCGCTGAATTATATGTTGTAATAAACACGTTACAGCTTTCACAAAGCAAGAATGTGTGCAAAAATACATACACACAATCACCTTGAAAGCTATACAATCATTTTAATACAATTTGATTAGACTTAAATATATATATATTTTTGATCAGCTGCTAGATAACTGAGTCAAACACCCACACATGGTGTTAAATCTGATTACATCAGGCTGCTCAATTGGGTTCCTGTTGTGTTAATTTTGATTGCAATTCTTTGCCATCAACTATTAAAATTCATAAAATAGTTTCCAGTGATAACTGTTAACAGGTCTCAGTTCTGCTGCTCATATTAGCGATCCAAACCTGGATGGAAATGCTACATGAATGGCCAGTTTTAGTCTTTGCCATATGAAGAAAAAAAAAAAAAAAAAAAAAAAAAAAAAAAACACCTAAAAATAAATCACACAGCACTGTTAAAATGTAATTGGAACATTCAATGTCAGAAATCCTCAACATGCAATATGCACACTACAGCCACTAGTTGCTAGTTTATTTAGGAAAATGGCAGAATAGCCCTGGTTAATATAATTTGGGAAAATGAGGGAATGTTCCTTCACATCACCTCACCAACGTGCCCTAAGCACTACAAGGCCTTGTGAGGCCAAGCCTTTTATTAGTGCGAATACATGTGCATGGAACAATCAAGCAGAAGACAAAAGGTTTGCTTAAAGCAAAAAGGCAAAACACTAGTGCTATATTTACACTTGCAACCTATAAAACTTCTGGCTGGATAGCACACACCAACCACTCAATAGACCATTAACCTGATCCCCTCCTTGGGCTGCATGTCCCATATTTCTAAGTGCCACCATGGCCACTAAGAATACATCATGCATGTAGGGTTGCCACCTCATCCCTTTAAACCCGGACATGTGAATTACACAGGTTCTGAGGCCAATTTATTGCACACAAGGCACCAAGTGAGTTTTATTACCACCTTAATCAGCCACAGAACCTGTGTAATTAATATGTGTTCAGGTTTAAAGGTATGAGGGATGACCCAACATGCATGCCTCATATTCTTACCTGTGCATGTTGGCTCAGGAAACCTCATACTGTCAACTCAGAATCTCTCCCACTGAGGAGCCTGCACTCAATGGTGGCTCCATGGAACGCAGCAAAACCACCACAAAAAAAAAAAAAAAAAACTAGGCACTTGGGTATCAATCTTTGCTCAATTAAAGCTGGCTATGCACGAGATTAGAGAATAGAGATATATAATGTTTGAGGGTTTCAACACCCTAGAGAATACAATGGCAGTCGTTGCAATATTTTGTCACACCATATTTGCCAGCAGTCTTACAAAACGCACTTTTGGAAAAAATACACTTTAAATTAATAAAACAGTAAAGTTAGCCTAATTTTTCTTCTTTATATTGTGAAAGATGATGTTATGCCAAGTAAATAGATACGAATAAAAATGAAACTAAACCTATGGGCAGCTTAAAGCAGAACTTAACCCAGAACTTGATAAAGAACTTTTTTTTTTTTAGCAAGGAACATACATTCCACAATTATGCTACCAAAATAGCGTGCTGTAACTTGCCTCCAGCATTGTTCCCGTTTCTTCTTGCTGGAGGCTGTCATTTTGCTGAAGCCCAAAGCCCCAGCTGTAAATGATAAAGCGGAACTAAACCTGTTGATTTACCAGTTTAAAAAAAAATAAAATATTAGAGTTTGATTTGATTGTGTCCTCAACCAAATGGTCAAACCATCAAATGGCTGGTGTCATAACTGATCACATGTGCCGCATCATGGCAGAAGCAGCTTCATTGGCTGTAAAGGATTAGAGGGTTTAATTCCACTTTAAGGCTGTCAGCAGATCAGTCTCTACAAACTCAGCAGTGCCTAAAAATGGAGAGCAACTGAGCATGTGCAGAGCAAGGCCCCTTTCACACGGGACGGATCCGTGTTGATCCGACCTGTGAACATCGCTCCGTTTTCCCCAGCTCAGCCGGCGGATGACAGGGCGGGACCCGCACACTGTCAGATCTCCGCTCTCCCCTATGGGGGAATCGGATGAACACGGACCGCCTGTCCGTGTTCATCCGCTCTGCAGAAGGATAGAAAAAATAGGATTTTCTTCCGTCTGCAGAATCGGACAATAGGGGGGGCGGATGATATCGGGTGTTAGCGGATGTACATCTGCTATCCCATAGGGATGCATGTATGTCTGTATTTCATCTGAAAACAGATGGATGAAATACTGACATACGGTCCGCATGTGTGAAAGGGGCCTAAGGTGAGACAGTGTATTTCTGGATTCTAAACAGTATAGGCACTTTATTTTTAAAAACCAAGTTTTGCGTTTGGTCTCTTTAAAACTTTTAGGTAGAAAGCAACGGCTCTTCTCTGGAGTGACTCAGCGCAAAAGAAAAGCTTTCATTGTGCAAAATTGCATAAAACAAGTGGATTTAAAAGTAACAGTAGCCCACTTACAAAAAAGATCTTGTATATAGCAGGGTCACTAAATTATTGTCAAGCGTGATTAACGAAGGCTCTCCTCACTGCTACTACCTGGTAACTGCGACAACGGAAGTGATGTCACCAACTCACACGACTCCGATGCACTGCATCACAGCTCACGTGACTTCAAGGGATAGATCATCAAGGTGAGCAGGCAATTCACCCATTGGTGGAGGTGGTGTCATGTATCACTGAAGTTTATGATTTATCGTGAAGAAGCACTTTATGGTGATATTAAGTCTAAACAAGGACTATTTAATATAATATATCTATTTAGAATATCAGTCACATATCACGGTTGGTTTGTCATTTGCGTTTGTTTCATGTTGCATATATGATTAATTGTCACAGCATTTTTGGAATAAGCGCACCATTTCACAAAATCACTTTTAAATGGTGCAGATGTTCTGGGTGTCTTAAACACATTTTATTCAGTACACATGGCAGCGCTTCAGTAATTCTGTACACCTTACATTTGATTGACAGCAGTGGGAGCCACTGCTGTCAATCACTATACTACTAAGGGAGGTGTATGGTGCGTGGGTGTTAGCCCTACTGGCACTAATCTGACGCTGCCTGGGGCAATGCAGACCCTGACTGATGCTAAAACCTAACTGATGTCACCCGCCAGGTGACCAGGGGGTTAAATCTTTATTAGGTAATGTGACACTAATACAGTGATCACTGGTGACAGGGGGGTGGAAGGGTTAACTAGGGGGCAATCAGGGGGTTAAAAACCTTTATTAGGTAATATATGGGGGTACCTGAGGCTAGAAAAACCCGACGGTGAAACAAATCAACTGACTAACTAGCGTCACCCGTGACACTAATACAGCAATCAGAAAATAGATCTATTAGTGACACCGAGACAGGGGGTGAAAGGGTTAACTGGGGGGAATCAAGGGGTTAAACCTTTATTAGGGGGGTATCCTAGACCTAACGGGGCTTACTACTAATTGCCCTAACACTGATTAGAGTCACAAGTGACACCAATGCAGTGATCAGTGAATAATCTGAAAACTGCAATTGGTAACAGTGACAGGGAGTGAAGGAGTTAACCGAGGGGCGATCGGGGAAGTGACAAGTGTACCTACGTGTACTGATGTTAGTGTAGTGTTGTGCAACTCGCGTTAAGATGTTCTCTCTCGAACAGAAAAGAGTTCCACAAGGGGAACTGACATCACTTCACACAGGGGAAGAATTTTCATTCGCCAAAACTAATCAGCAGGTCCAGGCCAGAAATCATTGGACTGATCAGTTCTGCTACGAATCCAACCGGTGCACGCCCCCGGCGATGCACGGGTACGTAATTATGTGCACCTGTGCCACTTTACCGACTTATATCGGTGTGAGCCGGTCAGCAAGTGGTTAACTACTTATGGTGCACCCTAAAGCAGCCTTACAGCTACAGGACGGCACTTTTGCACCAAATCACACGCTATCTAACCACACAAACACACGATCTGACTCTTCCAGGTAGGTGGTCACATTTCAAAAAAGAAAAGTTAGCCCAATTTTTTTGCACAATGTGAAAGATGAAGTTACATCAAGTAAATAGATACCCAATGTCATGCTTCAAAATTACACATGCTCGTGGAATGGCACCAAACTTTGGCACTTAAAGTGGGGTTCCACCCAAAAAAAACAAACAAACTTTTTTTACTTACCGCTAAATGCCTGTTGCTAGGTGGTCCCTCGTAGTCTGCCTCTTCCTTTGCCTAGGCTGGTGACATCACTTCCCCTTCGGCACAGGAAGGGCTCGGCTCTGCTCCCTCCCTCCTGTCAATCATCTGGGACCCATTACAGGTCCCAGGTGATTGAGCGGCCAATCGCGGCGCCGCTCACGCATGCGCAGTGGGTGCCAGGCTGTGAAGCCACAGCCCGGCGCCCACAGTTGAAATGGCGGCGCCGGGGGGGGGCGGACGAGCGGGGCTTCGATCCCCCGCATCGCTGGACCCAGGGACAGGTAAGTGTCCACTTAAAAGTCAGCAGCTGCAGTATTTGTAGCTGCTGACTTTTTTTTTTTTAATGGACCCCCTGGGTGGAACTACTCTTTAAAAAGCTTTTACTGGTTACGTGTTTTGAGTTAGAGGTCTAGGGCTAGAATTATTGCTCTCGCTCTAACGTTTGCAGCGATACCTCACATGTGTGGTTTGAGCACAGTTTTCATATGTGGGCGGGACTTACGTATGTGTTCGCTTTTGCGTGCGAGCACACGGGGACAGGGGCGTTTTGCATTTTTTTTTATTGTTAATTTTACTTTTTTAGTTTGAAACTTTTATTTCTATTACAAGGAAGGAATGTAAACATCCCTTGTAATGGGAATATGGCATGATCATTCCTCTTACAGTGAGATATGGGGTCAATAAGACCCCACATCTCACCTCTAGGCTGAAAAAAAAAAAAAAAAAAAAAAAAAAATTTCGGCTTCCCAGCCGAGGCAGCGCCGTTTGAATGCAGAGGCCAGGCGTGAAGTCATAACATCGCGCCCAGCCACTGAACAATCAGACTCCGGCGACCATCTGGTCTGCCAAAAATCTCTATGGTAAACATCCGGGGCCGGCAGATCTGGTCTCACTGATGGAAGGGGGGGGGGGGGGGGTAACCAAAGTGAAAAAAAGAAAAATCTGGAATTTTGGGTTGTCCCCAGACCAGGAGGGAAATAATACTACAATGGCAGATGGCAAAAATAAATCTTAGAGGGGTTATAAGCCTCCCCACACACACGCTTTCTGGGGTCTTATTGCCCCTATATCTCACTATAAAGAGGATCTGTCATGTCATATTCCTATTATGAGGGATGTTTACATTCCTTGTAATAGGAATAAAAAAAGTGATCAAAAAAAAAAAAAAAAACCCCACACATAATGTTTGGGATTATTATAATAATTAAAATGTCCGAATTGGCCTGGGTGGCAAGTGGTTAATCACGTTTGAAAATACAATACAAATAATATGTTGCAAGACATAACATTTCCAAATTTTTATTCTGTCAGGAGAGTTTTCGTAACTTTAGTAACCTCTTCAGTTTCGATATCAACTTGGCACAGAAAAAAAAATAAGGGTTGTAGATTAGACAGGACAGACAGATTGAGAGCACAGAAACGAAAGTGAAAGCAGGCAGAAGAGGACGATTAGTGAGAGGTGAGGTACTGAGGAGCCTCTGGTCAGGTCTGTATTGGGTGTACTCATATCCTCTAAGGAACATACAACTCGTGTTATTAGTAAACACGACAAGCACTTCCCTCACATCTCTCAGAGTGCTGCTAACTTCCTACCTCCTCACACTACACCCCGCTCGGCCGACCTTCCCTCCGCAGCCTATACACACTATCAGCGTATGACAGGAGCACACGACCCCACTCCCATGTACTACTCACATAGTCCGGACTTTGTGACAGAAGCCATGCCCCCCGTGGCTCGTCCTCCTCGTCTGATATAACGATGGTGTCTTCCATAATACACACTAAGATGCTTCCCGTTACCTATTCCGAGGCTGCTACCTAAAGAAAACTTCCCTCACACCCTTCACGAGACTCGCTACTGATCCGTCGCTCCCCATCGCGCCCTTTTTATAGGGAGTCCCCCCTACATGGGAGCCCCGAGATGTATGATTGGAGGAGCGGTAGTTGTGCCGCTTAGCCACACCCTTCCATTGCGTAACAGTCACTTGTACACCCCGCCTCTTTATCCAAATCCGTACCGCTGAGTTCTGTCATATTCTTCTCCACAGGTTGGAGCGTGGGTGCCTAGTATTGTCTATGGCTTCTAGTATTGTCTTTGGCTCCAAGGAATGTCTATTGTTCCTAGTATTGTCTACTGGCTCCTAGGAATGTCTACCTTCTCCTAGGAATGTCCATGGCTCCTAGGAATATCTACCTTCTCATAGGAATGTCTGTGGCTCCTAATAATGTCTACTGGCTCCTAGGAATGTCTACCTTCTCATGTGAATGTCTACCTGCTCCTAGGAATGTTTGTGGCTCCTAGGAATGTCTATGGCTCCTAGTATTGTCTACTGGCTCCTAGGAATGTCTATGGCTCCTAGTATTGTCTACTGGCTCTTAGGAATGTCTGTGGCTCCTAGTATTGTCTACTCGCTCCTATGAATGTCTACTGGCTCCTAGGAACGTCTGTGGCTCCTAGTATTGTCTATGACTTCTAGGAATGTCTACCAGTTCCTAGGAATGTCTACTGGTTCCTAGGAATGTCTATGGCTCCTAGGAATGTCTATGGCTCCTAGAAATGTCCACGGCTCTTAGGAATGTCTATAGCTCCTAGTATTGTCTGTGGCTCCTAGTTTTATCTACTGGCTCCTAGTATTGTCTGTGGCTCCTAGTATTGTCTATGGCTCCTAGGAATGTCTAGTGGCTTCTAGGAATTGTCTATGGCTCGTAGGAATGTCTACTGGCTCGTAGGAATGTCTCTGGCTTCTAGGTATTTCTATGGCTCCTAGTATTGTCTGTGCCTCCCAGTATTGTCTATGTCTCCTACAATTGTCTATGACTCCTAGGAGTGTCTACCGGTTCCTAGGAATGTCTACCGGTTCCTAGGAATGTCTACTGGTTCCTAGGAATGTCTACTGGCTCCTAGGAATGTCTACTGGCTCCTAGGAATGTCTACTGGCACCTAGGAATGTCTACTGGCACCTAGGAATGTCTATGGCTCCTAGGAATGTCCATGGATCTTAGGATTGTCTGTGGCTTCTAGTATTGTCTGTGGCTCCTAGTTTTGTCTACTGGCTCCTAGTATTGTCTGTGGCTCCTAGGAATGTCTACTGGCTCCTAGGAATGTCTGTGGCTCCTAGTATTATCTATGGCTCCTAGGAATGTCTAGTGGCTTCTAGGAATTGTCTACTGGCTCGTAGGAATGTCTCTGGCTTCTAGGTATTTCTATGGCTCCTAGTATTGTCTGTGGCTCCCAGTATTGTCTATGTCTCCTACAATTGTCTGTGGCTCCTAGGAATGTCTACTGGCTCCAAGGAATGTCTGTGGCTCCTAGGAATGTCTACTGGTACCTAGGAATGTCTGTGGCTCCTAGGAATGTATATGGCTTCTAGGGAAGTCTACTGGCTCCTAGGAATGTCTGTGGCTCCTAGTATTATCTACTGGCTCCTAGGAATGTCTATGGCTTCTAGTATTGTCTATGGCTCCTAGGATGGTCTATGGCTCCTAGGATGGTTTATGGCTCCTAGGATTGTCTATGGCTCCTAGGATTGTCTATGGCTCCTAGGATTGTCTATGGCTCCTAGGATTGTCTATGGCTCCTAGTAATGTCTATGGTTCCTAGTAATGTCTATGGCTCCTAGGATTGTCTATGGCTCCTAGGATTGTCTATGGCTCCTAGTAATGTCTATGGCTCCTAGGCACTGTTGCCAACCGTCAGTATTTTTAATGGCAGCCAGTAAAAAAATTGGATTTTTTCTCCTTCCAGTAAATACCAGTGACAGGAAAATGTTGCCAGTTAATAATATGGCTGTGACACTCGGGCCGGCAAAGACCATCCAAGTGCCTGCTACAGTGGGTTCGGGTGGCAGGTCTGGCAGAGGTAGTGCCTGAGCTTGTTGTGTGATGTCATGGTGCAAGGAAGCCTGAGCCTCGTGTGGGTCTGCGGGACGGGAGCAAGGCAAGCCGAGAGAGGTACTGTCAGTGCTGTTTGGACTGGAGGGACCACCCGGAGTGGAGAGAGACTGTCTCTGTGACTCAGTAGGGGACGTGTCATGTCGTGAGGTGTCATCGTCATCTGTGCTGCTGCACACTGCTGTCAGTGTCACTGTGAGAGTCAATTTCACCTATCCATTCTAATTTCTAGCCCTCCTCCAGTCCTGTCCCTGAGCTACTTACTACATTGAAAATAAAATAAGAAATATGTTTTTTGCCTTAATATCTACCTTAAATTATTATTATTATACAGGATTTATATAGCGCCAACAGTTTGCGCAGTGCTTAACAAAATGAAAGCAGACATTACAGTTACATTACAATTTGGTACAAGAGGAATCAGAGGGCCCTGCTCATTAGAGCTTACGATTATAAAAAGGGAGGGTCAATTGATACAAAATGTAATCGCTGTAGAGAATGAGCTGATGGAGGAAGAAAAACAGTGTATTAGTTAGAAGCAGGATAGGCTTCTTTAAAGAGAAGGGTTTTCAGGGATCGTCTAAAGATGGATAGATTAGGGGACAGTTGGACAGATTGGGGTAGGGAGTTCCAAAGGATGGGAGAAGCTCTGGAGAAATCCTGGAGGTGAGCATGGGAGGAGGTGACAAGGGAGCTAGAGAGCAGGAGGTCTTGGGAGGACTGAAGAGTGCGGCTTGGTTGGTATTTTGTGACTAGCTTGGTGATGTAGCTGGGGGCAGAGTTATGGATGGCTTTGTAAATTATTGTTAGTACTTTGCATTTTATTCGTTGGGTGAGTGGAAGCCAGTGGAGGGATTGGCAGAGAGGGGTGGAGGACACTGAATGGTTGATAAGGTGGATGAGTCTTGCAGCAGCATTCATTATGGATTAAAGGGGGGGTAGTCTATGTAAAGGTAATCCAATGAGTAGGGAGTTGCACTTGAGGCGAGAGATAACCAGGGAGTGAATTAGAAGCTTGGTGGTGTCATTAGTTAAAAAGGGGCGTATTCTGGAAATGTTGCAGAGGCTAAGGCGGCATGATTTGGATGGGAATTGGATGTGGGCCTGAAAGGACAGTTCATAGTCTAAGGTTACCCCTAGCACCCTGGCATGTGGGGACAGACTAAAGATGCACCATTGATCTTGGCAGAGAAGTCAGGGGAAGGGGTACAAATGGAAGTCAATATTAAGAGCTCAGTTTTAGATTCAGATTGAGGAAGTGGTTTGATATCCAGGCTGATATGACTTTAGTAAATCGGTGATGCGTGAGGAGACTGATGGGGTGAGCTGAGGGGCAGAGAGATAGATTTGGGTGTCGTCGGTATATTAATGGTAGTGGAAGCCATGGAAGGCTATCAGCTGAGCCAGGGAGGATGTGTAGATCGAGAATAGTAGAGGTCCATGGACAGAACCTTGGGGGACCCCAACGGTAAGAGGAGTTGGAGAGGAGGAAGTGAAGTTGTACGTGACACTGAAGGTGCGGGGAGATAGGTAAGATTCGAACCGACGGAGAGCGCAGCCATGGAGACCAAGCAAATTGAGTTTTTTGAGGAGGGGGTGGTCAGCTGCATCAAAGGCAGTGGAAAGGTCCAAGAATAAGAGTATGGAAGAATGACCGTTGGTTTTGGCTGTTAGTAAGTCGTTTGTGAGTTTTAGGAGGGCAGTTTCTGTGGACTGAAGAGGATCAAGAAGGTTATTCTCAATGAGGTGGTCGCTTTGTCGGTTGTAGACTAAACGTTCGAGGAGTTTGGAGGCAAAAGGGAGTAAAGAGATGGGTCTTAGGTTGTTAAGATTGGTGGGGTCCAGTGAGGCCTTTTTTGGTATGGGAGTGACTAGCGCATGTTTTAGAGGGTTGGGGAAGATGCCAGTAGAGAGGGAGAGTTTGAAGATATGAGTTAAAGAGTGTAGGATAGAGGAGGTTAGTGGGCATTAGAAAAAAGTTTAGTGACTTCCTCTATAGTAGCTGGGTTAAAAGAGGGAAGTATTGATTGTGCAGGTGGACAAGGAGTGTAAAGTGAGGGAGATATCTGTAGTGGAGATCTCGGGACAAATTGTCTCAATCTTATTTTTGAAGTAATTAGCAATCTCCTGGGCAGTGAGTAAGTTAGTGGGTGGAGGTAATGGAGGACGAAGTAGAGTGGTAAAGGTAGAAAAGAGTTGACGGGGACTGCGTAAGAGGGTGTTAATGAGAGTGATAAAGTAGGTCTGTTTGGCGGTGTGGAGGCAGGAATGGTATTTTTGGAGGGCAGATTTATATTGGCTGAAATCTTGCTGTGACTTAGTCTTACTCCACAGATGCTCAAGAGCGTGGCTACGTTTTTAAAATCACATTGCTAATTGCATATTGTACTTGTTTGAAGCCTAAATACTGAAAATTGCACTAAAACTGTAATTTTGTAACTTTTGGAAATGCCAGTAAAAACTTGGCTGTGCCATCAAAGTTTGGGTGTCTTGTCAGTAAATTTCAATATGGTAGGTTAGCAACACTGCTCCTAGGAATGTCTATAGAAGGGCTGTCTAACCTTTTCACTTTCCATTGGAAGAAGAGGAATTGTCTTGGGTCACACATAAAATACACTCACAATAAGAATAGCTGATGAACAGAAAAAGTCAGGCAGATGACAAGTTTGCGATCCCTGATATAGATAATGTACCTATCTGAGTTATATATAAAACGAAATTTTTTGGTAATTTGTTTTATTTATTAAAAAGGTAAAAGAGGGCAACATAAAACTAGTGGAATGTTCGCTTGCGGAGCGCACAGTTAATAGGTTGTTAAGGAGTGGGGCGGTAAGCCCTGGGGGGACCCCACCCCATTTTTTTCATTTTTTTTCTATTGCTGGCAATAACTTGCAGCCGCGATAATCAATTTAAATGTATTTTTTAAATTTATTTAGAAATTCCAGTTTTACTGCAGCAGGTTCTATACACGGTACAGATGCACCACTTTAAAGGCAGACTAAGGAGATTCCCCAGGCACTATATTTAACCTCTTCACGCCCACGCTATAGCTAAAAAATGTACGTCCTGCTGTGCTTGCGCTGCCCACAGGGGGCGCCGCGCTCTGTGTTTACAGAGTCCATCGGATTTGGCTGATCACCGATCTCGGCCCTTTACCATGTGATCAGCTGTCAGCCAATGACAGCTGGTCACATGTTGTAAACAGAAGCTGGTAATCTGCTTTTTTTTTCCTCATGCTGACAGCATGAGGGGAAAAAAATACTTACTGGCTTGTGTAAACGGTACATCTGTCCCACACTGTGACACCTACCAGTGTCCACCAGTGCCAACTACCAGTGCCCATCAGTACTGCCAAGCAGTGCCACCTACCAGTGCCCACCAGTGCCACCTACCAGTGCTGCCAATCATTGCCCATGAGTGCCACCTATCAGTGTTGCCTATCAGTGCAATCCTATCTGTGCAGCCACATCAGTGCAGCCTATCAGTTCCGCCTCATCAGCGCATATCAATGAAGGAGAAAAATTACTTGTTTGCAAAATTTTATAACAAACTATAAAAACAGTTTTGTTTTTTTTTCAAAATGTTGGTCTTTTTTGTTTGTTTAACAAAAAATTAAAACCCCAGTGGTGAATTAATACTACCAAAAGAAAGAAAGCTCTATTTGTGTGAAGAAAATTATAAAAATGTAATTTGGGTACAGTGTTGCATGACCACGCAATTGTCATTTAAAGAGTGACAGCACTGAAAGCTGAAAATTGGCCTGGGCAGGAAGTGGTATATGCAGTGCTGTCTCTTGGCCTAAGCCGACAAGGCCCAGGCCTAGGGCGGCACTTTGCGGGGGGTGGCAAAAAAGCGTGGCTCCATTTCTATGGCCCATATATTTATGCACATGCAGTGAAGACGTTCCCCTATATGTTTGTCAGTCTGTTAGTTTCTCTGTATTTGTCTGGTCATTTGACAACGTTGTCATTGGATAGTTAATGGTGGAGGTTATTGGTTTTATATTTTATGTAGTCAATTACTGTGTATTTATACATACAATAAATTTCTATTTTGTTCTAATTCATTAGTTATTTTTTCAGACACTATATCTCTGTGGTTCTATATGTGGTATCTTTTCTACATTCACATCAGTCCCTGCAATCAGGGAGCTTAGTAGGTGTAGGAGTAGGTACTTGGTAACCACTTTTTATGTACAGAGAGGAAGAGGTGGAGCTCTGTGAGGAAAAGGTGGAGCCTAAAGAGGAAGGGGTGTGGTTTACAGATGACCGGGTGGGTCTTAAACAGAAAGGGGTGTGGCCTTGACAGGAATGGGTGGGTCATATTTAAATTATGGGGTGCACGAGTTTAGTCAGTGCAAGGGCAGCACAAAACCTAAATACACCACTGGGAATATGTGCTCAGTAAGCAAGTGGTTAAAGGATTTTTTCCTTTTTATTGTTTCTTTTTCAGCATCATTAAAATCACTGCTCATGTAAAAACGATTTTTTTTAAACGTTTTTCTTTTGCATTGGTACATGTTCCCCAGTGCAGTAGCCGGGCTCCCATACTCCTTTTGTTGCCAATAACGTGCATATAAGCCTTCAAAATGGGGACTTTTGATTTTTCACGTTCAGGTTCCATAATCTTTATAAGGCCCCTTTCACACGGGCGGATCCCGGGAGGATCCGTTTTTGGACATCCGCTTGCTCAGCGGGGATCGCTCTGTTGATCCCCGCTGAGCCGGTGGATGACTAGTCCGTCTCTGCACACTGTGCAGAAACAGACCGGTCAGATCTCCGCTTTCCTCTATGCGGGGATCGGATGAAAACGGAGCGTCTGTTCGTTTTCATCCGATCCGCAGCCAGATGGAAAAATAGGGTTTTCCTCCGTCATCAGTTTCGGAGCATAGCGGAGACTGATGTCATTGGATGTCAGCGGATGTTCATCCGCTGACATCCCCTATCCCATAGGGATACATGTATGTCCATTTTTCATCCGAAAACAAATGGATGAAAAACGGACATACGGTCTGCCCGTGTGAAAGGGGCCTTAGGGTTCATGGCTCGGGACCAAAATTTTTCCATGTTCGAGAGTTCTGGTGCGAACGAACCAAGGGGTGTTCGGCCCATCACTAATGCTAACAAATATAGGAGCTGCCAAAAACTGATGACATGAATAAGGCGTGATTGTAAAGAGTGCGATATTTTTCTTTGTTAACCACTTCAAGACCGCCAAATGTATATATACGTCGCGGCTTTGAAGCGGTTTACTGGGATTATGGCTGAAAATATTAACCCGAGTATGTTTTTTTTACAGCCGGCTTTCTCATGAAAGCGTTCCGAGTGGCTCATGAGCCGCTAAAACGTTTTCAGGAGTGCCAGGAGGGGACCGCCACCCCCCCCCCCCGCCCCCGCTGTTCGCCAGTGTTTCTCGGGCTTATTGTCTATGCCAGTTCACCTGAGAAACGATCCGATGATGCGGCCGGCTAGTCCCAGAGGCGATTAAAGAATAGATCCTTTTCGATCGCCTCTATGGTCTTGGAGGGCCAGAGTGAAGTCATGATGTAATTTAATGTCCAGGCTGAAAGTAAACAATTTTTTTTGTTTTTAAAGCAAAAGATCAAACATTTTTTTTTTTTTTTGCTGTCATCCTTATTTCTATTACAAGGGATGTTTGCATTCCTTGTAATAGGAACAAAAGTGATTAAAAAAATTAAAGGGGCAGTGAAAAAATAAAAAGTCAAATAAATAAGGAAAAAAAAAATTAAAGTGCCCCCATCCCTCTGTGCTTGTGCACAGAAGCAAGCGCATACGTAAGTCGCACACACGGTGGCGTCAGGAGGGGGGCTGGGGGGGCTGGAGCCCCAAATGGGTCCCCGAAAAGCCTTGGGTCTCAGGGATGCATAAGTGTATTAGTAGCCCCTAGCGCCGCCAAGCAAGGACCGATCTGATCCCGAGTGCCGCCGAGTGCGGCCGAGTCACATAGCAGGTCCCGCCTTCTGGAGCCTGCAGCACCTATGATGGACGTCCCACTGGTCCAATGGCGGGACGTGTGACGTCCATCATAGGCGCTGCAGGCTCCAGAAGGCGGGAATTACAATGCGGCCACCACGCCACTGTGAGATCCCTGCTCGGCGCTCAGCTCTCCTCTCCTCCTCTGGCTGCCTGCCACGATGATGGGCGCAGCGCACACCACGGCTGAGCTGCTGCTGCAGGACACATGAAGTCTCCTGGTCAGGTAGGTCAGTGTGTGTCACTACCGTCAGTGTATGTAGGTCAGTGTATGTTATCAGGTAGGTCAGTGTGTGTCAGGTAGGTCAGTGGGTGTCAGGTAGGTAGGTCAGTGCGTGTCAGGTAGGTCAGTGCGTGTCAGGTAGGTCAGTGTGTGTATGTCAGGTAGGTCAGTGCATGTCAGGTAGGTCAGTGAGTGTCAGGTAGGTAGGTCAGCGTGTGTGAGGTAGGTAGGTCAGTGTGTCAGGCAGGTGAGTTTAGTGGTCAGCATTGATGGGCATTGGTAAGCCAGGCAGCAACCAGCAAGTGAGCTTATCCCCGCCACACAACCCCACTGCAAAGCCAAAAAACCCTGCACCTCTAATGCCCCCTCCCCCTCGTGCCGGCCTTGGACTTTGGGCTGAAGCCCCTGGTCTTTTTGCCACCTAGCAACTAGAGGTCGACCGATATGGGTTTTTCTCTGGCCGATGCCGATATTTAGAAATCGCGGTGGCCGATGGCCGATATGTGATGCCGATTTTTTTGGGCCGATATATTAGGCCGATTTTTTTTTTTTTTTTCTTTTCCCCCTTCATCTCATAAAATCTAACAGTTAGACCCCTTTCACACTGGGGCGTTTTTTTTAGGCGCTTTTGGGCTAAAAATAACGCCTGTAAAGTGCCTGTAAAACGGCTTCCCTACAGTCTCAGTGTGATATCTCGAGTGCTTTCACACTGAGGCGATGCGCTGGCAGGATGTCTTTGGAGTGGTGTATACCGCTCCTCCACCACTCCTGCCCATTGAAATGAATGCGCACCGCTGCCGAAGCGGCTGCAAAGCGTTTCGGCAGCAGCACTTCAGGGGCGCATTTAACCCCTTCCTCGGCCGCTAGCTGGGTTATAAGCGCCCCGCTAGCAGCCGAATAGCGCCGCTAAAATGACGGTAAAGCGCCGCTAAAACTAACAGCGTTTTACCGTCAATGCCTGCCCGCTCCAGTGTGAAAGCAACCTTAAGTAATAAGTGATACAGAAAATTTTTTACATTTAAACATTTATTGAACAAAACAAACCTCCAATCAGTTCACTTGTATGTATAATTTAGATTTAAAAAAAAAAAAACTATATCTTAAATATTAAATACACAAAAACAGGTAACCAAAACTTTTGGACGAAAAAAAATGGGCTAACTTTACTGCTTATTTTTTTTTTTTTTTAATTAGTGTATTTTATTTTAAAAAATTGCGTTTTAAAGACTGCTGCGCAAATACCGTGTGGCATAAAATATTGCAACAACCGCTATTTTATTCCCTAGGGTCTCTGCTAAAAAAAATATATATATAATGTTTGGGTTTTCCAAGTGATTTTCTAGCAGAAAATACAGAATTTTTACTTGTAAGCAACAAATGTCAAAAAAGATTTAGTCTTTAAATGGTTAAACTGAGAGCTTCTACACATGGAGTTCAGTCTATTGATAAAAGAACCCGAAGAGATACAAATGTATCTTCTTATCAGATTTGGCAGGCTGCCCAGAGGAGGAGAGAAGAAACCTTCAGACAACTTGCAATTGACTTCTATTACAGAAGTCATTTGCAAGTCCCGCTGAAGTTATAATCGGCTTTTTTTATCAGCACAATCGGCCGATGCCGATTAAGTAAAAAAAGCCAAATATCGGCCGATATATCGGTCGACCTCTACTAGCAACTCCCCTGCACACATATGTAAACGGTATTCGCACCACACATGTGAGGTATCACCACGAACATTAGAGTGAGAGCAATAATTCTAGCGCCAGACCTCCTCTGTAACTCTAAACAGGTAACCTGTAAAGGCGTTTAAAACATCCCCTATGGGGATTTTTAAGTTCTGTAGTTTGTCGCTATTCCACAAGCATGCACAATTTTAAAGCATGACATGTTAGGCACCTATTTATTCAGCATAACATCATCTATCATCTTTCACATTTTACAAAAAATGGGGTATATATTGTGTTTTTTTTTATTCAGTTTATTTTTTCCAAAAAAATTGCTTTTGCAAAATTGCGTTTGCAAAACTGCTGCACAAATACAGTGTGACATAAAAAATTGCAACGATCGCCATTTTATTCCCTAGGGTCTCTGCTAAAAAAAATGTATAATGTTTGAGGGTTATAAGTAATTTTGAGCAAAATTTTCTGCTCTGCGTGGCCCCCTTGGGGCGCGCAGAGCAGTGATAATGCAGCCCTGGGACACGGCGCATCACCGATCTCGGTAAAGAGCTGATGAGGAGGCTCCTTATCCATGTGATCAGCTGTGTCCAATCACAGCTGATCACATGCAAACAAGGAAATGAAGGTTATCGGCATTCCTTTCCTCACAGCGTGTGAGGAGAGGAGAGCCGATCAGTGGCAGGGGAGATCTACAGATAATCAGTGGAGCCCCAACAGTGCCCAGCAGTGATGGCAATTAGTGCCCAGCAGTGATGCCATTCAGTGTCCAGCAGTGATGCCATTCAGTGCCCAGCAGTGATGCCAATCATTGCTCATCAGTGATGCCAGTCAGTGCTGCCTTTCAGTGCCTGCTCATCAGTGCTGGCATTCAGTGCTGCCTATCCATGCCGCCTATTAGTGTCCATCAGTGCCACCTATTAGTGCCCATCAGTGCCGCCTATCAGTGCCCATCAGTGCTACATATTAGTGCCTCCTCATCAGTGCCACCTCATCAGTGCCCTTCAGTGCCATGTCATCAGTGCCTATCAGTGTCAGTATCAGGGACCAGAGTCCTGAAACCAAGCTGCCCTTTGAGGATGAGGGCAAGTTTTCTATTACAGGTTATCACATCACAATTTAAAAGCTTTCAATATTTCACCATTTAGTTGGTATGCCTATCCACCTCCCTCTTCTGGATAATCTGAGGCTTATAACTTGGTGTTCAGTGCCCATCCGTGCAGCCTATGAGTGCCCATTAGTGCAGCCACATCAGTGTACATCAGTGAAGGAAAAAAATTACTTATTTAGAAAATTTTATAACAGAAACTAACTTTTTTTTCAAAATTTTTAGCAAAAAATAAAAAACCCAGTGGCAATTAAATACCACCAAAAGAAAGCTCTATCTGTCTCAAAAAATGATAAAAATGTTGTTTGGGTACAGTGTTGCATGACCACGCAATTGTCATTCAAATTGCGACAACATTGAAAGCTGAAAATTGGCCTGCGCAGGAAGGGGGTAAAGGTAGAGTAGGCAAGTAGTTAAACTGACATTGTCAAATTCTTCTTTGGCCGCATGTGTTCGTTAAGTAAATGCATTTTTACAAAAAAATCCCTCAAACAAATCAACACTTAAGTAAGTTTATGATTTTATGTAGGACCATATTTATAGCCATCTTGGGCCACATGCAGCTTGTGGGTTGCAGGTTGGACATCCCTGGTCTATGGACTCCTAGTAATGGCTATGGGCTCCTAGTTTTGTCTATGGGCTCCAAGTAATGTCTGTGGGCTCCTAGTAATGTCTATGGGTTTATAGTAATGTCTAAGCACTCCTAGTATTGTCTATGGGCTCATAATATTGTCTATGCGTTTATAGTAATGTCTAAGCGATCCTAGTTAGGTAGGTAATGGCATATAAATGAACAGGGCTGCAATGCACACAGATAGGGTGAAGTGGTTACATGCCGTTGCAATGGGCAAAAGGTACAAGAGTAGGATGATATTACAGTTATTACAGTCGGACAGTGAGAGAGCAGTACCGGCAGGGGTGTCAGGTCTCATGTATAGTGAGAGGAGCAGTTTATAGCCCTCCTCCCGAGCGGTCGGTGTCCTAGCAACTGGAACCAGAACTGCGTGACAGAGACCCTATGGTCCTAACCATATGGTACAGAAGAGAAAGAGCTAAAGAGGTTGAAAACCTCCGAAAAAAAACAAAACCTGCAAGACAAAGGCATAATGAACTAGTATGCATTACATACTAGCTCATTATGAAACACTTACCTTAAAATGATGCCCTGCAGTGCCGCCCGCACTCCGCTCCCACGGCTGACATCTTTCCCGGAGTTACTACCGGGTTTGCGGGCTCTGGCGCTGTGATTAGCTGGAGCCGCGATGACGTCACTCCCGTGCATGTGCACAGGTGCCACCAGTCACAGCATGGGTACTGAAGAAACGGAACGAGCAGGCTGTTCCTTCAGTGCGCATGCGCCGACAACGGCAGCGGCAGTGTATAAAGTAAATATCTCCTAAACGGTGCAAGTTTAGGAAATATTTACAGTACCTACAGATACTGTAAGACTTACTATAGGCTTTCCTGTAGGTACAATTAAAGAGGAAGACTTTACTTCCCCTTTAAGTAAAGTAAGACTTACTTCCTCTTTAAGTAAAGGAAGACTTTACTTCCTCTTTAATTGTGAGTGCACATGGGTTCCATGCTGGTTCCCGGCAGAACCTGCTCTGTCATTGAAAGATAGGTGGCAGAGTCTAGCTGGACCGTTTGAATGGAACACTGCTAAGTGGTGTCTCCTTCAAAATGTTGCATCCTGAGCAGATGTATGTATCATGGGACCAGGAAGCACCTGTATGAGAGCTTCAGGTTATAATACAGAGACACTGGGGTGTACGGCTTGGTCCTAAGTAGGGGTGCCGCCATGGTGTTGATGCCACATGAACGTGGCCCCGCCTGGTCCTGGGCATTAGCGAGCTCATACACCAGAGAATCCGAAAGAAGGAGAAGAGTGAAAGAGAATAAAAGGCCCTTTGTGTATCGGGTGAGTCAACCCTGCCCACAGTATTGTCTATGAGCTTCTAGTATTGTCTATAGGCTCCTAGTATTGTCTATGAGCTCCTAGTTTTTTTCTATGGACTCCTAGTAATGTCTATGGGTTTATAGTAATGTCAAAGGGCTCCCAGTATTGTCTATAGGCTCCTAGTAATGTCTGTGGGCTCCTAGTTATGTCTATGGGTTTATAGTAATGTCTAAGGGCTCCTAGTATTGTCTATAAGCTCCTAGTATTGTCTATGGGCTCTTAGTAATGTCTATGGGTTTATAGTAATATCTAATGGCTCCTAGTCATGTCTTTAGGCTCCTAGTCATGTCTTTAGGCTCCTAGTATTGTCAAGGGGCTCCTAGTATTGTCTATGGCCTTCTAGTATGGGTTCCTAGTATTGTCCATGGTCTCCTAGTAATATCTATGGGTTTATAGTAATGTCTAAGGGCTCCTAGTGTTGTCTTTAGGCTCCTAGTATTGTCTAGGGGCTTCTATTATTGTCTAGGGGCTCCTAGTATTGTCTATGGCCTCCTAGTATGGGCTCCCAGTATTGTCCATGAGCTCCTAGTAATGTCTATGGGTTCCTAGTAATGTCTATGGGCATGGGCATCCGCAGAACTTTTTTCACGGGGGAGGCATCATTTTAAGGTCACCCATACAATTTAAAAAGATGTACATTCTCTAGGCTATATTTATATGGGCATGGTATGCCTGGCCTGAGTAAATTCCAAAGAAAGTGACGCTAAATTATCTCTTATACTGTATAACACATATATCTTTCGAGTGGAAAGATATATGTGTTATATAAGAGATAATTCAGCATCACTTTGTATTGGAAGTTACTCAGGCCAGACGTACCCCCAGTCGATGCCCATGTACATATAGCCTAGAGAATGTACATCTTTTTATATTGCAATGTATTGCAATACATCTGTTGTGGCCATATTTTGATCTTGATGAAAACAGCCTATACAAAGTGAAGAAGATGAATTATCTCTTAACATACACAGACATATCTTTCCAGTAATAGCTGTCCAACTTTCCAGCAATATATGAATCAAAATGCTCCTCCTAACTGCTGTTACCTGTGGTTCTGCTGTTGCTTGCAACTGTATATACCGCTCACGTCAGGTTAGGATTTCCTGTGATGTGATGATAAGTAGGCACTGGCAGCGTATCACTCAGCGGCTCGACCACTGACTGCACTGAGTGGGCGGCGCTGGCCACATCTACGCAACATGTACACAGGCAGGCAGCCAATCACTGAAGAGGAGCAGCGGAATGGCTGAGCTGCCGAGCCATCTCATCCGATGATCGGGCCGGGGGTGCGGGAGGGACATCAGTTGTGTCAGAAGAGAGAGCAGCCAGCTGACTCAGAAAAAGTCAGCGGCGGACACTGCAGCTGGCAACTGCAATGCCCCCCCTGCCCCTACCTGTGGACGCCCATGTCTATGGGTTTATAGTAATGTCTAAGGGTTCCTAGTAATGTCGAAGGGCTCCTAGTATTGTCCAGGGCCTCCTAGTAATGTCTATGGGTTTATAATAATGTCTATGGGCTCCTAGTGTTGTCCATGGGCTCCTAGTATTGTCTACGGGCTCCTAATAGTGTCTTTAGGCTTCTAGTAATGTCTAAGGGCTCATAGTATTGTCCATGAACTCCTAGTATTGTCTGTGGGCTCCTAGTATTGTCTATGGGATCCTACTAATATTTCTCGACTCCTAGTAATGTCTATTATTATTATTATTATTATACAGGATTTATATAGCACCAACAGTTTGCACAGTGCTTTACAACATCAGGGAAGACGGTACAATTACAATACAATACAGGAGGAATCAGGGTGCCCTGCTTGTTAGAGCTTACAATCTAGAAGGGAGGGTCAAGTGGAACAAAGGGTAGTAGTTGTGGGGGATGATCAGATGGACAAAATGAAAATACAGTTGTTAGGTGTGGGTAGGATAGGCTTCTCTGAAGAGAAGGGTTTTCAGGGATTGTCTAAAAGCTAATGGAGTAGGAGATAAGCGGACAGATTGGGGTAAGGCGTTCCATAGGTGTTCCATTATGTGCAAGTATTCTTCCTTCCCAATTCTACCTTATTTCTTTGTGGCTGTATATTGTCTTTATCTTTTGAAGCATCTTTTTTCTGTAAATGTTTTATTTGCATCAACTTTGACCTTTTCATAATAAACCCTTACTGTATGTTGAAAAGTGTTATGCCCCGTACACACGGTCGGACTTTGTTCAGACATTCCGACAACAAAATCCATGGATTTTTTCCTACGGATGTTGGCTCAAACTTGTCTTGTATACACACGGTCACACAAAGTTGTCGGAAAATCCGATCGTTCTAAACGCAGTGACGTAAAACACGTACGTTGGGACTATAAACGGGGCAGTGGCCAATAGCTTTCATCTCTTTATTTATTCTGAGCATGCGTGGCACTTTGTGTGTCGGATTTGTGTGCACACGATCGGAATTTCCGACAACGGATTTTGTTGTCGGAAAATTTTATATCCTGCTCTCAAACTTTGTGTGTCGGAAAATCCGATGGAAAATGTGTGATGGAGCCTACACATGGTCGGAATTTCCGACAACAAGGTCCTATCACACATTTTCCGTCGGAAAATCCGACCGCGTGTATGGGGCATTAATCGTGTCTCTAAAGCTCTTAATGCAAGCTATAAACTAACCTGCCTCTTAAAGGGCGCTACTGTTGAAGAGCAAGACCTCTGAGCAGACCTGTCTGTGGTGGCAGTGTGTGTTGCAGACGCTTATTCTAAAATTATAATTGGTATTGCTAAAATTACGAGTCTCCCCCAGCTCGGTCTTTTAAAACAGGAGTGGTGACAGTTAAAGGGTTAATTGTGTAATTAGCCCAGGGACAATCGCTCTCAGGCTCTTCGCACCTAGATTGTGGACACGCAAGCTAGAAAATCTTTGTGCTGGGCGCAGCTGAGAGTGGCATTGTTACGTAAGTGACAGCGTGGTGTGAGGTTGGCTGGTCCTTCGACGCAACTTAGCGAGGAGGGCAGGGATCTGACACCCGCGTTCGTCACATATTGGTCTATGGGTTCCTAGTATTGTCTATTGGCTCCTACTAATGTCTAAGGGTTTGTACTAATTAACTAGCTGCAATAGTAAGGCTGTATCAGGCTGAGCTCCCCTGAGTGCTGGGGGGATGTAGGAGTCTCTTCACACCTGTTATTAGATTGTTTGGTACAAGCTGCTTGGTGACAAAGCCTTTGGAAAGTGAAGGTATAGTCCAAATGTTTTTTTTCTAGTTTTTGAGTCATCAGAGGTTACATCACCAGTCAGGTTATTAGGGAGATTTTTTGTATTTTTTCTATTTTAGTTTTGGATAGAGTGGAGAGGGATTAGAGGACCTGATAGTTTTTTTTTTTTTTTTTTTTGCTGTCTGTACCCCCATTTACCTTTATCACCAAGACTGAAAGTAAAGTAAACCCCAAATTCTTGGTTTTCGTCAGAACAGGAATAGAGGGGAAATCTTCTATGGGGTGACAACCAGGGATTCCTTCAGTTTGCAGGTATTTTCTCTCATTTCCTGTTATGGCTGTGGGACAGAAAGTGCATGAAAATCTCTCCTGGACACAGATGGCTAAAAAAATACACCATCCCCCCCACTATTACGCTTACCGAAATGGAAAAAAGTTTTACTTAAAGGCTTAACCATTACCAGAAAATAGCACATGCGGTCAAGGGGCCTCAGTAGATATTAAAAAAAACTGTGCAGCCTTGTAAAATGATCATTAATTTCATTGTAATACCTGTAGATCATTTGCCTCCGCCCTCCCTTTCCCCAGAAGTCTGGCCGCAAAACTCCCAGGTAGGAACTCCTATGTTTTGCCTCATTGCTAGGACCTGAAACCATTTGTTTTTATTCCTGTTGGGGATTACCATCCAACATTTTTCAGGTCCTAGCAACCTGAAGAGTTTTTCAATATCTACTGGGGCCCCTTGACTGCATAGGTTATTTTCTGGAGAAAGTGAACTTAGCCTTTAACCTTTTGCAGACCAGCTACTGTACATGTACAGCCACTTTGCACCCCTATTGTTCAGAGAGGACATACCAGTATGTCCTCAGGAAACTACGCTCCCATGCCTGCACTGTCCTTTCATCATGCTGTGCTTGGACACAGGAGATCATAATTCATAAGCAAAAGCTACTGAATCAATGAGAGTGGTTCTGTACCACACAATTGCTGTGACAGCATTACAGAATATAAGCAAAAGTTGCTGTTTGCAGCCGTGTCTCACTTACTTGCTGGTGATAAAGAAGCCCTTACACACCAAGTGGTACATGACAGGAAAGAAAGCCTCCTGACTACCAGCCAGTACCACTGCAGTAACAGTGCTGAGTATTAAAATACACCCCTTGTATGCCATTTACCCCTTTTTTTTTCAGCTCCATCCTGTCTCCGATCTGACCTATCCTTGCCGGGCTTTGCGGTCATGTGACCACATAGAAAATTAAGCAAGAAAAGGTATTTACATTGCAATGTGTGCTTCATTCTATGCACTGTGATAGGAGGGTGGGGGTAGCAACATTTAAATTGTAGAGGGTAAATCGCCCAAACTTCCATTTCCACTTCTTGTCCTGCAGACACAATGGGAAGTGAGAAGATGTCTCTACATAGGAAGGAACATTCCCATGTTAGGCCTGGTTCACACCTGCGTGTTTTAGGTGCGGTGCTTTTAAAAAATACTGCTTGCTGCATCTTTGATGTGCTTTTAATGAAAAAGCACATTCTGTAGAGCTCAATGGTAATATGCATAAAACACACCTAATGTACAACTCAGATGTGAACCGGCCTTAAAGTGGATGTAAACCCAATGTCATCTTTTCTAAACTACCTCCATAGGGGTTATCTATAAGGATATACATTCCTCCTGCATGTATCTTTACCTGTCAAATGTCTCCCCTCTGTCTGTTATGAGACCCGAAAAACTGCAGATTCTGTGGGTGAGTCTGTTGTCTGGAGCTCGGTGGGTGGAGTCGTGATGTCATTAGACTCCCCGCCCACCTCTGCACTCCCCTTGTCAATATGCATTTTCTCCTGTGTATATTTCTTGCACTGAACTTCTGCTATGATCTCTAACATCCAGTGAAAAGACAGGAAAGTAACCACATGACTTCAGCATGCCAAATCATGCTGAGGTGTGGAACAGCCAATCCTTGCAGAGCTGCTGAAGAAAGGAGTGGGAGGGAATTAAAAAATAAGGCATGTCTTAGGCTAGTGCAAGAGATATGGAAATCACCTGTCACTCACAGCAAGGGGGAGGATTTGACAAAGTTTTTCTCTGTTTGTCAAGATTTATCTCACTGAACAATAAAAGAGGATTGCTCAGAGCTGGATTAACTCTGTGTGGCAAGACTGGGATCAAATGATAGGAAATCTTATACTCTACATTATGACATCAAAAAAAAAAAAAATTCGGGTTTACATCCACTTTAAGACAGATGTCACCATTTGGTAGATTTCCTCTCACCTGTTCTGGATACAACTGTAAAATTCTCAATTTTTGAATTCCTTTCTACCTTAGTAACAATACTCATCTGGAGAAAAAGAAAAACTGAATGTTCTCAAAGTATGGCAATAAAAAAACTGAGAGGAGTCCTAACCCATCCTTACACTCAATCTAAAACTAAAACTAAATGAAAAATAAATTTTTATTTAAAACAAAACTTTAGTCAGAAAATTAGGCTAGCCCCTTTTGCAGGCATAGTTATATAAAACATTAAAAATAAGTGTCTATTCTGTTTAAAATATGATAATACACTGTCTCACCCTGCTCTGCACATGCTTGGTTGCTCTCTATTTTTCGGCACTGTGCTGAATATTTAGAGGCCGATCTGCTGACAGCCTAAAGATTTACTGGCACAGTAAAGTCTTCCTCTTTAATTGTACCTACAGGTAAGCCTATAGTAAGGCTTACCTGTATGTGCTGTAAATATCTCCTAAACTTGCACCGTCTAGGAGATATTTACTTTATATACTGCCGCTGCCGTTGTCAGCGCATGCGCACTGAAAGAACAGCCCGCTCGTCCCGTTTCTTCAGTACCCATGCTGTGACTGGCGGCATCCTTGCACATGCGCGGGAGTGACGTCATCGCGGCTCCGGCCAGTCACAGCACCGAAGCCCGCGAACCCGGAAGTAACTCTGGGAAAGATGTCGGCCGTGGGAGCGGAGTGCGGGTGGCACTGCAGGGCATCGTTCTAAGGTAAGTGTTTCATAATGAGCTAGTATGCGATGCATACTAGCTCATTATGCCTTTGTCTTTCAGGGTTTTTTTTTTTTTCTGAGGTTTACAACCTCTTTAAAGTCAAAGGGAGTGAATTTCAACGGACACTTGTGGGGCTGATTAACAAGTTTTTAAGGGATATGTGCCAATGCAAAAAAAGGTGGCTAGAAGGACCTTTTTATCTTATTTAAAGGTAACATGGAAAATACACAAATCTTCTAAATGATAAATTTGGGGATTGCCGTAAAGCTGCATAATTTTTTAGGCACAACTTCAGTGCATATTCAGCTCTGGAATTACTTACAGACAGCAACAGAACCCCACTCTACTATTATCTGGCTTATGTAACTAAAGAAAAAAAAATCTAAGGTAATTTTAGCAATGATCTGCTTTGACCAAAAAAAATTGTAGCCCCAATAAGCACTCTGATAATCTACCATAACATATCTGCATTCTCTGAGATTCTTCTATGGTATTGCATATGCTGAACATAATCTGCAGCCCTTTGGTGAAGTCCGGGCCATACCGGAGGTTGGTATATGAGGCTTTATGTAAGTGTGAGGTCACCACCTCTGTTTTAAGTTATTGATGTGAAATATCTGCTTCTCTAAGATGAAAAATATCCTCTTGATAGAATCCATTAACCACTTTTTAGTTTTTTTTTTTTTTTTTTTTTTTTTTTTTTTACACAAGTCAAGCTGTGTATGCTGTATGGACAGTAATAATGGATATCCCTCACTGCAAAAAAGGACTGTGGCTCCATCCTTCAACCTCTACATCACTACAGAACTCAGCAGCGACGCAGATGCTGGAGAATGAAAACATCAGGGGTTATTTACGAAAGTCAAACCAAACCCACTTTGCACTACAAGTGCAAACTACAAGTGCAAAGTGCCCTTGAAATTGCATTGAAAGTGCACTTGGCAGTGCAGTTGCTGTAGATCTGAGGGGGACATGCAAGGAAAATAAAAAAAAACAGCATTTTAGCTTGCACATGATTGGATGGTAAAATCAGCAGAGCTTCCCCTCATTTCAGATCTACCCCTCAGATTTACAGTGACTGCAATTCCAAGTGCACTTTCAGGGCAATTTCAAGAGCACTTTGCATTTTTAGTTTGCACTTGTAGTGCAAAGTGGATTTGCCTTTCGTAAATAACTCTCATAGTGGCAGATTAAAAAAGGCCCTGCTGCCAGTTTCGGTAGCGTTACTGAAAAATGTGCGACAGATCCAGGTAGGTCTTAATGGTGGCACTTTTATAAAGTGTTGCTATGGCCTGCACCAAATTCAATAATAATTACAGTACCTCCATTTAGTATATAACAAAACTGGAGATTATTAACTCTAAGTTGACGTACAGAGATAGGCAGAGTGCTTGTCTCTGTACATTGTGTAGCAGGGTGGCTTGATTGCTGCCGCTCTATCCTCCTCATCTGTCACTGATTGCCAGAGATGCTGTTGGCTTCACAGTTCACAGGCTCCTAGCAACTAGGGATGCTGACAGCAGGTAGTGACTGATGGGAAAGCTGAGGGACTAGTTCCCCATCAGGTCCATGCTCTTCTTGTAATTAACAGCAGACAGTGGGCAAATTCCATAGCCAATAGCAGGCTGTAAAATCCACCTACTGCCTGCTGCCAATATTATAGGGAGCAGACCCGATGAGGAACTAGTCTTTCTGCATCCCTATCAGTTTCAGTCCACCCAGCTACAAAATTCCTTGGTCATTATGATGTCTGTGTGACAGCTGCAGTGGCAGAGAGGTAGCTCAGCTGTGCTGAGGATGGTGAATGAACACTTAAGCCTCAATGTACCGCTGCACAACAAGTGTCAGTGCTTTCCCCTCAGTATGCCTCTACGCGACAGTAGTGGGTGCTTGCCCCATATTCATGTACCTTTTGGATTTGTTTTGTAAACTGACAGAGTCTCTTTAATAAAGAAGCTCTAACTGGCTCGTAAGCTAAAAGAACTGGGGTGTCAGCTGCAGCATTATTCTTCTTGTACCCTGGTAGGCATCAGCAGCTCTATCCCCATAAGGGTTCAGGCATGGCATTACGTAATAGTACCTCTTAACGGGTTAATTTTTGCAAAGCTAAAGCACTTTTCACCTCGATTACCCAGGTGGAAACTAAGAGGCTCATTTTTGCATGAAACTATCCCCCCTCCTTTCCTAAAAACAAGTAATGGATCGTAACTATTTGCAAAACAAATCAGTACAAGATAAATTTGAATTATTATTGTAGTATAAGAAAGCATTTGCATGTAAAGTTTAGGACTTACAACGAAGTATATGAAATAAAAAAATAAAAACTGGAAACAGGAAAAAAGACGGAAAAATCTAAGGGCATATGTATCATTGTAAGTGTTATTATCAATGGTAATGCTATGTAATAACACGTCCAGATTCATTAAAATGAACAAAAATTAGGTACTGACACGGTTTTAGCAGTTCTTTTGGTACAAACAGAGGCAAATGTAGTATTTTCATCAGTTCCAGGTCCAGGATTTCTCCTGCCAACAAGAGTAGCGTTGAACTTGAAAAAAATTTTTTTTTTCAAATATTAGGAAAAAAATACATAAAACTACACCTGCAACGGAACACTATTAAGAAAACATGCAGTGGAGGTTTATGTACATCTGCCAAGCCTATTAGGCTTCTAAAGGGATTCTATTACTGGAACAGAGTCCATACCATTTTTGGGGTTGTGCCGCTGTCCCTTCACTCTGCTTAGCCTTCTATATAGCACAGCTCTGTGATGACACTGTGGCTATGCTTTATGAAAGGCTAAGAAGAGGTAGGGGGCAGGGCATCAGAACTGGTGTTGTTAATAGACTTCACTCCAATGTGAGTGGGAGACAGGGAATGCATCTGCAACTTGTGAGTAGGAATGGGACGAATGGACCTGTGTTCGGTTCGCACCAGAACTTTCGAACACCACAAAAGTTCGGACCCGAATAATGAACCCCATTAAAGTCAATGGGACCCGAACGTCAAAAATCAAACATGCCCCTTTTGAAGACTTATATGCAAGTAATTGGGCATACAATGGTTATAGGGGTCTGGGTCTTGCCCTGGGCAACATGTATCAATAAAAAAAAAAAGTTTGTGAAAAACGTCATTTTTAAATGAGCAGTGATTTTTGGATTTTTAAAGTGAAAGCATAAACATGAAAAATTCCTTCCAATATAGTGCCTGGGGTCCCCCTAGTCTACCTGTAAAGTGGCAGATCTGTACCATGTCTAGAATTTGCTGCAGCAATAATTGCATTTATAAAGCCAAAAAAAAAAATGACATTTTTCCTGCAAGCTGCCTTTATTTTGCTCAGCAACAGCTGGGGAGCCAGTGTGTATGATGAGGCCACAATGTAGTGCACTGGGAACAAGATTAGAGATTTTTTGGATACATTCTGGTGTCACTTTGACTTTGTATAGAAGTAACAGGTTCATGAAAATTAGTCTTTGGGTGTCGGTGGTGCCTTCCCACTGTAACTCTATAGAGGTAATCTTGATGAAAGCAAGAATTGGCCTTGCTGTAAAAAATTGCAATGAAATATAGAGGTGTTCTTGCTGAAGGCAAAACAAATTGCAATGATATGCATCTGTCAAACTGGTGCTGAAAAATTGGTCTTTGGGTGTTAATTGTGCCCATGAAACCTATACCAAAAACATTCTTCCAGATAAAATGATTGAACGTCCTCAAAGCTAGGCAGCCTCAAAGTCTTGCAGAGATTCCACATCCCCAAAAGACTTAATCAGTGACATTGGCACCAGGAGGTTCATAGATGGTAATCCAGGACTGATTTATTTTTAAAAGTCAAACGGTCCATGGAGTCTGTGGACAGACACTTTCTATGATCAGTAATGAAACCTCCTGCAGCACTGAATGCCTATTCTGAAAGCACGCTGGATGCAGGGCAGCCCAACAACTTAATAGCATACTGGGCAAGTTCTGGCCAGTGGTCTATTCTTATGACTAGGGATGAGCTTGATGTTCGGGTCGAACTTAGGTTCAACTCGAACATCGGGTGTTCGCCCGTTCGCAGAACAGCAAACATTATGGGGCGTTCGTGGCAAATTCGAGTGCCGCGGAACGCCCCATAATGCACTGTGATATCGCAGTGCACTGCTGTATGATGATTGGCCAAAGCATGCACCTGACCTGCATGCTTTGGCCAATCCCAGCGCCCTCTGCTAAGAGAGCCATAATTGGCCAAAGGCAGGGTGCCTTTTGCCAATCATGGCTCAGGGGGACTAAGCCCACACCCCACACTATATAAGGCAGCTTACATGGCGGCCCTGTGTAGTGTTGTTAGCGTGGACAGAGAAATAGCTTGAGTTACATTAACCACTTAACGACCGAGCATCTTTCTGAGATTTGTTATTTACAAGTTAAAAACAACTTTTTTTGCTAGAAAATTACTTAGAACCCCCAAACATTATACATTTTTTTCTAACACCCTAGAGAATAAAATGGCGGTCGTTGCAATACTTTCTGTCACACTGTATTTGCGCAGCGGTCTTACAAGTGCACTTTTTTTGGAAAAAATACACTTTTTTTAATTAAAAAATAAGACAACAGTAAAGTTAGCCCAATTTTTTTTATATATTGTGAAAGATAATGTTACCCTGAGTAAATTGAAACCCGCCGCAGAGACCACTTTTATCTTGTAGCGGACTGCCCACTGAAGAGGATACCGGGCTTATGGCAGCTAGCTTCTGCCATAACAACTATATCATCCTTCAAACAGTGGATGTAAAACAGCGGCGGGCGGTCCGTAAGTGGTTAAGCAGGCAGGTTATTCAGTTAGTGGAAGTTTTATATATATATATATATATATATATATATATATATATATATATATATATATATATATATATATTTTTTTTTTTTTTTTTTTTTTTTTTTAAACCTCCACTAACTGAATAACTGAAAAAAAAAAAAAAAAAAAAAAAAAAAAAATATATATATATATATATATATATATATATATATATATATATATATACCGTATTTATCGGCGTATAACACGCACAGGTGTATAACACGCACATTAATTTTAAGAGGGAAGTTTCAGGAAAAAAACTTAAATTTTAAATAAGGAACTTTGAAACAAAATAAGGGTCAGTGCCCATCTGCAGTGTCACCATTGCCATCAATACAGCCTGATCAATGCCCATCTGCAGCCATCAATGCAACCTCATCAATCCACATCAATGCAGCAGCCTCACCATTGCCATCAATGCAGCAGCCTCACCATTGCCATCAGCCGAGTTTTATGGTGAAAAAGTGAGTGTTATACGCCAATAAATACAGTGTATATATATATATATATATATATATATATATATATATATATATATATATATATATACAGTCAGTCTACTGTGTGTATATATATATGCAGTCTCGTATATATATATATATATATATATATATATACTCTGCATCCAGTGTAGCCTATATCAGCGTTTCTCAACTCCAGTCCTCAAGGCGCCCCAACAGGTCATGTTTTCAGGATTTCCCTCAGATGAAACAGCTGTGGTAATTACTAAGGCAGTGCAACCGATCAAATCACCTGTGCAAAATAATGGAAATCCTGAAAACATGACCTGTTGGGGCGCCTTGGGGACTGGAGTTGAGAAACACTGGCCTATATCTACAGTGCATTCCGTGGTGTACTGTTTCTAATATAAATAAATATTTTATTATATCTTTTCATGTGACAACACTGAAGAAATGACACTTTGCTGCAATGTAAAGTAGTGAGTGTAGGACTTTTATAACAGTTTAAATTCGCTATCCCCTCAAAATAACTCAACACACAGCCATTAATGTCTAAACTGCTATATATATATATATATATATATATATATATATATATATATATATATATATATATACTCTGCATCCAGTGTAGCCTATATCCACAGTGCATTCTGTGTACTGTTTCTAATACACTTCAGGCGGTGTACACAATGTCTAATACAGTGTGTACTGTGTCTACTACACTTCTGGTGGTGTAGACAGTATAAAATACAGTGTTGCCGTATACAGTGCAGGCGGTGTACACAGTATCTAATACAGTGTGTACAGTTTCTACTACACTTCTGATGGTGTACACAGTACACAGTACACAATACAGTGCAGCCGTAGTACAGTTGCTAATACAGTGCAGGTGGTGTACACAGTATCTAATACAGTGTGTACAGTTTCTACTACACTTCTGGTGGTGTACACAGTACACAATACAGTGCAGCCATAGTAAAGTTTCTACTACATTTCTGATGGTGTACACAATATCTAATACAGTGTGTACAGCTTCTACTACACTTCTGGTGGTCTACACAGTACATAATATAGTGCAGCCGTAGTACAGTTACTAATACAGTGCAGGCGGTGTACACAGTATCTAATACAGTGTGTACAGTGTCTACTACACTTCTTGTGGTGTGCACAGTATAAAATACAGTGCAGCGATAGTACAGTTGCTAATACAGTGCAGGCGGTGTACACAGTATCTAATACAGTGTGTACAGTTTCTACTACACTTCTGGTGGTGTACACAGTACACAATACAGTGCAGCCATAGTAAAGTTTCTACTACATTTCTGATGGTGTACACAATATCTAATACAGTGTGTACAGCTTCTACTACACTTCTGGTGGTGTACACAGTACACAATATAGTGCAGCCGTAGTACAGTTACTAATACAGTGCAGGTGGTGTACACAGTATCTAATACAGTGTGTACAGTGTCTACTACACTTCTTGTGGTGTGCACAGTATAAAATACAGTGCAGCGATAGTACAGTTGCTAATACAGTGCAGGCGGTGTACACAGTATCTAATACAGTGTGTACAGTTTCTACTACACTTCTGGTGGTGTACACGGTATCTAATACAGTGTAGTGGGGTGTTACAAAATATACAGTATGTCTGGAAGGCCACCAAGGAGAGGCAGATGCTCACAGGCCACTAAAAGAGGGCAAGAAGCCTCTGTGTCTACAGTCAACAGTGCTGAACGTGGACATGGTGCATCCTCTGTGAGTGGCCGTGGGTCACGCTTGTCCTTTTTTTCTGCTGCTGGCCGTTATTGAGCCAGAACATGCAGAAGAGTTGGTGGAGTGGATAACAGCCCTCTTCATCCTCCTCATCCTCTGTCACCCAGGCTCAGAGTAGTTTGCCTTTCAACGCAGCTGCCAAAGTGGCCTATTCCACTGGCTCCTTGTCCACAGTCACTCCTTCCGTAGCCCCACCATCATGCACGGAGGAGTCCCCAGAATTATTCGACCACAGTGTCGGGTACATGCGTTGGAGGATGCGCAGCAATTTGAAGGCTCTGATGTTGGTTCCCAGGTTGAGGAAGGGAGTAACATGAGCCTAGAGAGAGGGGGTGCCCAAGAAGGACAAGAAACTGGCAGTCATGTTCCCCCAGCTGCAGCATACTGCCAAGTTTGCTCCAATGACGAGAAGGGAGGGGATGATGAGGTCACTGACGGTACTTGGGTGCCTGAGAGAAGAGAGGAGGAGGAGGAGGAGGATGCACAATTCCAACGAGGCAGGATGTCCTCTTGGGGGCAGCTTAAGGGCAGCCACCCTATTGCATCACACCGCAGAGCTCTGCAGGTGCAGGGCACTGCTGACTCCCCGCTGACTTTTAAAAGTTCCTTGGTGTGGGCCTTTTTTGACACGTGTGCAGCAGATCGCACCATTGCTGTTTGCAACCTATGACTGAAGCCGATCAAGCGTGGCCAGAACAGCAGCCGCTTAGGCACCACATGCTTGGCCAGACATATGATGACCTGCCATGCAGTCCGTTGGCAACAGCACTTGAAGAAAGAAAAAGGCGGACTTCTCCTTGCTCCTCATCTGGGATCTCCAATCCCACTGTACCACCAGTCCTCTCGAAAACCTGCACTGAGAGGAATGAAGGTATAGCAATAAGTGTCCCAAGTACTTGCATCCAATCTGCTAGCAGTACACCACCATCTGATTTTATCAGGCAAATTTCCCTACCTCAGTTGCTGAAATTCGGTCCCAGCCATCCACATGCTCAGCGTCTAAATGCTAGCTTGGCCAAATTGCTAGCACTGCAACTTCTGCCTTTTCAGCTGGTAGACTCTGCCCCCTATTGTGAATTTGTGGAATCTGCTGTACCTCAGTGACAGGTTCCAAAACGCCATTTCTTTTCAAGGAAGGCCATTCCGGCTCTCTACCGGCATGTGGGAGGCAATGTTTTGGCCTTGTTGGACAGGACTGTTAGCAGTAAGGTGCATATTACCGCTGACTCATGGTCCAGCAGGCATGGGCAGGGACGTTACGTTTCAATCACGGCGCACTGGGTAACTCTGCTGGGAGCTGGGAAGGATGCAGGACAGGGTTCAGTACTGTTGGAGCTTGTTCCGCCACCACACCTCCAAAATGCTAGTGGTGATTCTGCCATAGCTCTCTCCTCCACCCCCTCCTCTTCTTCTTCCTCTATGGCCTCTTCCTCTGCAGATTTCTCCTCTGAATCAGCGGTGCTCCGTAAGAGTTCAAGGGACTACGCAAGCACTCAGGCAAAAAGATGCCATGCGGTGCTTGATTTGGTCTGCTTAGGGGACAGGAGCCACACTGGGGTAAAGATTCTGTCAGCTCTGCAGGGGCAGGCTCAGTGGTGGCCAGCTTCAGCCAGGAATGGTTGTATGCAACAATGGCACAAACCTTCTCTCTGCCCTCCGACAGGACACTTGACCCATGTTCCATGTTTGGCACACGTCTTGAATTTGGTGGTGCAGCGGTTCTTGAGCAGGTACCCAGGCTTACAGGATCTCCTGAGGCAGGCCAAAAAAGTCTGTGGTCATTTTAGGAGGCCACAAGGATGGTGAGCAGTGACAATGCATGCATCAGTGACACTGTCCTTCTAGTCTTTCTGTTGGAGCACACTCTTTATGGAATAATGGACAGGGCACTTGAGGCAGAACAGTGGGAAGAAGAGGAGGACTTCCTTACCTCTCAAGGCCCCCTTTATCCAGATAGCATTCCTGCGGGCCCACCAAACACAGGAAGAAGAGGAGAAGGAGGAATGTGTCAACATGGACGTGGAGGATAACACTCAGCCGCAGTCTTCAAGGGATGGTTTTCAGTCCCCAGAAACCCAAGGAGTTGTATGTGGCTGGGAGGAGGTTACGGATCATTAGTGACCCAGAGGACTCAGAATCAAATGCCTCTGCAAACTTACGCTGCATGGCCTCCCTGTTTCTGCAAAGTCTGCGAAAGGACCCTAGGATTCGTGGTATCAAGGAGAGGGATCATTACTGGCTGGCAACCCTTCTTGATCCATGTTACAAGGGTAAGGTTGCAGAACTCATCCTGTCTTCGCAGAGAGAGCAGAGGATGAAACATCTTCGGGAGGCCTTGAAGAAAGGTTTGTGCAATGCATTTCCAGAGCCTGGGAGGTTACAATTTCCTGGTGCTGGACAACATGTTGCTGAGGCTTTGTTCAGTCAGAGGAAGAGCGGTGGAGAAGGTGGCCGGCTGACCGATGCCTTTAAACAATTTTTCAGTCCTCAGCACTAAGGTCTGATCGGTTCAAGCAACCATCACCAGCATCTGCATTACATGGTGCAAGAATATCTAGGGGCAAGAGCAAACTTGGAGATCTAATTGAATTGCATGTAATTCCAAATCTTGATATGATATTTCACAGCAGGGCCCGTTCCTACGCTCCCCAAGAGTAACTGTGAGGGCTTACAGTGTTTTGGTACCACCATCACCATCAAAGGCCCAATTTTTCTGCCCCTGTTTAACAGGGCCATGTAATTACAATTCTTGATATATTTTACAGCAGGGCCCGTTCCTGCGCCCACCAAGCGTAACTGTGGGGACTTACAATGTTGTGGCACCACCACCACCACCACCAAAGGCCCAATTTTTATGCCCCTGTTTAACAGAGGCATGTAATTACAATTTTTGATACAGTATTTCACAGCAGGGACCGTTCCTGTGCTCACCAAGAGTAACTGTGAGGGCTTACAGTGTTCTGGTACCACAAAAACCAAGGCCCAATATTCTGCTGAGTATATAGGGTAGGCCATATATTATATATACAGCTGTTCAGAATATAGTGCCTGGGGGACCCTTACGCCATTTTTTAAAACATTTTGGGTGCGGGGTTCCCCTTAATATCAATACCAGACTCAAAGGGCCTGGTAATGGACTGGGGGGGGGACCCATACTGGTTTTTCTTCAATGATTTTCATCTATATTGCTGGGACCCGACAATACATTACAGTCACGAGTAGTTTTAAATGACATTTTTCCTTTAGAAATGTCATTGTGCTGTTGTATTGTTCTAAACACAGGGAAAATGCGTTATTTTACAAGCATACTAAGGACACCCCCTAGGCATGATTTAAAGGAAAATATATTTCATTTTTATTGTTTCACTTTAAGCATTATTAAAATCACTGCTCCCGAAAAAACAGCTGTTTTAAAATTTTTTTTTTGCATTGATACATGTCCCCTGGAGCAGGACCCGGGTCCCCAAACACTTTTTTTCCCTGTCCGCATGTTCTGCTGCGAACCGAACCGGGGGGTGTTCGGCTCATCACTACTCATGATCCAGTAAGTCAGTGGATCGTCAGCTGGAAAGCTCTCCATCTCTGTTTTGGCCCCAAGGTAATCGTCCACCATGTGATGCAGATGCTGCCGATGGGATGCGGAAGCTGACAACCCTGGGCAGCGAGGACTGAAAAAAATTCCGAAATGCTTAGGCAGACGCCTTCTCCAACGCTCCTCTGACCAAGAGAAGACTCAAAACTATGTTTTCCACGACACTTTAACCTACTGGAATCAGGAAAAACGTTCAATAAAATCCTCTTTAACATGTCCTCAAGAGATTTTATCTTCTGCACTCTGTGGGGACAGGATGAGTTCTGAGACTTTCCCCTTATAACGGTGGTCAAGGAGGGTAGCCAACCAGTAATCATCCTTCTCCTTTATGCCACGTATTCTTGGGTCCTTTCGCAGGCTTTGAAGCATAAGGTTGCCCATGTTCTTCAAATTTGCCGAGGCTTGAGAAGCAGACTCCTCGGGGTCACTCAGGATGACAGCATCTGGAACTTCCTCCTCCCAGCCACGTACTACTCCCAAGGGTCCTGGGGTTGGAAAGCCATCGCTTACAGATTGACGCATGTCTTCCTCTTCTTTGAAGCCTATGAAAGTGCCAGAATCCTCCTCCTCATCTTCCTCCCCTCTCTCCTCATGTGTGTTCTGTGACATAGGAATGATGGTGTCTGCATAAAGTGGGCCTTGAGAGGAAAGAAAGTCCTCCTCTTCCTCCTGCTGCTCTGCCTCCAGTGCCCTGAACATAATGCCACGCAGAGTCTGCTCCAGCAGGAACACAACAGGGGTTGTGTCACTGATGCATGCATTGTCATGGCTCACCATCCTTGTGGCCTCCTCAAATGGTGACAATACAGTGCATGCATCCTTAATGTTCAGCCATTGACGTTGGGAAAAAAAGCCGAAGCGGCCTGAGCCTGTCCTCATGCCGTATTCACACAAGTACTCATTGACGGCCCTCTGCTGCAAGTATAGCCGCTGCAATATTGACAAAGTCGAGTTCCACCTGGTGGCCATGTCACAAATCAGACGGTTTACGGGCAAGTGGTTTACCTGCTGAACTTCAGCTAACCGAGCACTGGCTGTTTATGACCCCCTGAAATGGCTGCAGACTCTTCTGGCCAGCTTTGGCACATCTTGCAACCCTGGGTATGTATTTAGGAAACGCTGCATCACCAAATTGAGGACATGTGCCAGGCATGGCACATGTGTCAACTTTCTCTGTCTAAGGGCAGACAGGAGATTTGAGCCATTATCGCACACCAGCATTCTTGGCTCTGCTGGCATGGTGTGAACCACCTCTGGGCCTGTCCCTGCAGAGCTGCAAGAATCTCTGCTTCGGTGTGGTTTCTGTCCCCTAAACACACCAGTTAAAGCACTGCATTGCATCTTTTAGCCTGACTCTGTGTCAGGGCTGGGCTCAGCCCTTCCTTCTCTAAGCTGGCCGCTCAGCTGTTGCCTAATTGCCAGCTCCTATCTCTCCACAGTGACTCACCTGTTGATGATATCCTGCTCATCAGTCCTGCCTACTTAAGCCATCCAGTCCAGATGATCTCTGCCTTTGCCTTGGTCACATCTCTAGAGACGCTCTCTGTTCCTGGTAAAGACTTGCTTGGCTGACATTCCTTCTGGCTCCAGATCCTGCTTGCTGTTCTACTATGCTGTTCTCTGGCTCCCTGATGTTTTGGCTTGTCTGACTATCCGTTCCGGTTCCTGAACTCTGGCTATGTTTTGACTCCGTTTACTTTGTTTACCTTTTTTAAACAAGTGTGATTTAACTGTACTTCTGTCTCAGTCTGATTCATGGTTTCTGACACTCTGGGAATACCCCTTTGAATGCTTAGGGGGTACCTGATGTTCATAGGACAGTTCTGCAGAGGAGGGCATGGAGGTGGCGGAGGAGGAGGAGGGGGTAGAGCTCACTGGTCTGGCATCATAACCACCAGCTGTATTAAGACGTGGGGGCACAACAAGCTGCAGCACTGAGCCCTGTCCTGCATCCTTTTGAGATGCAAGCAGCATTAACCAGTGTGCTGTGAACAAAATATATTGTCCCTGCCCATGCTTGCTGGACCACACGTCAGCAGTAAGGTGGATTTTACGGCTGACTGCCTTGCCCAACGATGCCAGAACATTCCCTTTCACGTGATGGTAGAGAGATGGAACGGCCTTACATGAAAAGTAGTAGCGACTGGGAACCTGCCATTGTGGTACAGCACAAATTCACTGAAGGGGGCAGAATACACCAGGCTGAAAGGCAGAAGTTCGAGAGCCAACAGCTTTGACAAGCTTGCATTTAGACGCTGAGCATGTGGGTGGCAGGGACTGTATTTTTTTTTCCGCTGCAGCAGATGGAGCAGAGAAATTTGCCGGCCACAGTCTACAGCTGGTGGTGTGCTGCTGGCAGATGTGCTGCTAGGACCTGGGACACCCTGTGCTATACCATTATTCCTGTCAGTAGAGGCAATGACACAGTATAGCAGGGGCAGACTGAAGTGGGTAAGGAGGAGGAGGGGGAGGGACAGATTTGTGCCCTTTTTTGTGTGGCTTTTAGGTGCTCATCCCAACGGGCTGAATGGTTGGATGTTAAACGCCTTGTTAAGCATGTGGTACCCAAATGGCTGGTGTTTTTGCCACGTTTGATGTGCCTGAGACACAGTTTGCAGATAGCAACAGTGCGATCTGCTGCAGATGTGCTGAAAAAGGTGCAGACAGCTGAGGGGAGTGGGGAGTGGGCCGGGAGATAACAGCTGCAGAATGTGATGGAATAGAGTGGCTGCTCTCTACTCTTTCTTGATGTCGGCCTCCTTGGGGTTGTGACCCCTCACCTTTAGTTTCCTCCTCTGCTCTATCTGGCACCCAAGTCGTATCAGTGACCTCACCATCATCATCATCTACATCTCCTCCATCATCATCATTACCACTGGAGAAAACTTGACTGGCAATACGCTGCAGCTGGGGGAACATGAATGCCAATTTTTCTACCAGTGTTCTCCCCTTTCTTTAGGATCATGTTCCTGTCATCCTCAACCTCAGAACCAACATATGAATCCAGTAATGGCTAGAGCAAGTGGGTGACGCTGTGGTCAAATAACTCAGCTGACGCCTTCATGACTGATGTTGGGGCTATGGCAGGAATAGATGTGGACAAGGAGGCAGGTTTATCCACTCTGGCAACTGCAGGGGACTGCACACTTGGCTCTGCTTGTGTGACAGAGGATGAGGAGGATGAGGAAGGTTTAGTAAGCCAGTCCACCACCTCCTCTGCATGCTGTGACTGGATAGCATGGACAAACTCACTAAACAGAGGATATGATGCCCTGACCACCACATCCACCTTTGCCTGTGGACACATTTGTTGTTGCCCCCCTTAGAGTGCTAAGGGAACGTCTGCCTCTCCTTGTTGTCCTCCTAGACATTATTGGGAGGGAGGGGGCGGTGCTTATAAGCAAATGTAAAGAAAAAGTGGAAATCTGTACGTAGATGCACTTTAATCAATGAAAAAGGGGTGTTTGGTGCCCTTTAATTTGAATACTCACACTACACAAACACACTCCATGGGTACATTATAATATACTGCAATATAATGCACAAAACGTACAGTGATGCACAGAAGTAAATGGCGTAAACTTGCAGTAACGCACACAGAAGTAAATGCCGTTAAACTTGCAGAAACGCACACAGAAGTAAATGGCGTAAACTTGCAGTAACACACACAGAAGTAAATGGCGTTAAACTGGCAGTAACGCACACAGAAGTAAATGGCGTTAAACTTGCAGTAACGCACAAAACTATATGGCATTAAACTGGCAGTAACGCATACAGAACTATATGGCGTTAAACTGGCAGTAACGCACACAGAACTATATGGCGTTAAACTGGCAGTAATGCACACAGAACTATATGGCGTTAAACTGGCAGTAACGCACATGAAACTATATGGCGTTAAACTGGCAGTAACGCACACAGAACTATATGGCGTTAAACTGGCAGTAACGCACACAGAACTATATGGCATTAATTTGGCAGTAATGCACATAGAACTATATGGCGTTAAAATGGCAGTAACGCACACAAAACTATATGGCGTTAAACTGGCTGTAATGCACACAGAACTATATGGCGTTAAACTGGTCGTAACGCACACAAAACTATATGCTGTTAAACTGGCAGTAACACACACAGAAGTAAATGGCGTTAAAACTTGCAGTAACGCACAAAACTATATGGTGTTAAACTGGCAGTAATGCACACAGAACTATATGGCGTTAAACTGGCAGTAACGCACACAGCACTATATGGTGTTAAACTAGCAGTAACGCACACAAAACTATATGGCGTTAAACTGGCAGTAACACACACAGAACTATATGGCATTAAACTGGCAGTAACGCACACAAAACTATATGGCGTTAAACTGGCAGTAACGCACACAGAACTATATGGCGTTAAACTGGCCGTAACACACACAAAACTATATGCTGTTAAACTGTCAGTAACACACACAGAAGTAAATGGCATTAAACTTGCAGTAACGCACAAAACTATATAGCGTTAAACTGGCAGTAATGCACAAAAATCTATATGGCGTTAAACTGGCAGTAACGCACACAGAACTATATGGCGTTAAACTGGCAGTAACGAACACAGAACTATATGGCGTTAAACTGGCAGTAATGCACACAAAACTATATGGTGTTAAACTGGCAGTAACGCACACAGCAGTAAATGGCATTAAACTTGCAGTAACGCACAAGACTATATGGTGTTAAACTGGCAGTAACGCACACAGAACTATATGGCATTAAACTGGCAGTAACGCACACAGAAGTAAATGGCGGTAAACTGGCAGTAATGCACACAGAAGTAGACGCAGCAGTAGTAACACAATCAAATAGGTGTTCAAACCGTCACTACACTGACACTATCTTAACTGTCCCTACTCTAGCTATGCACTAATGTCAAGATTACTGACACGGTCTCACTACACTACAGTGAAACTATCTGAGCTGTCCCTACTCTAGCTGCACACTATGCAAAGCTGAATGATGGTCCTCCTCACTACACTCACACTATCCCTAGCCTAACACTAAACTAATATTCTACACTGACATTTGAAGCTAAATAGCACAGTATAGCACACTAACTAACTAATAGCACTGAACAGAGCCCTGTTCTGTCTCTCTCCACGCCAAAATCACACTGAAAATGGCTGCCATTGAAAGAATACTTTTATACTGTGGGGCGGGAATGAGCCATGATTGGATAAAGTCATGATGACAGTGTCCAATCATGACTCTGACAGTGCTCTGTGCCCTGATTATCTGAAGCTTTCACTGCTTCAGCCAATCAGGGCTTGCGATGCACTGTTCAGCGCTGCAATGCATTGTAGTCGGTTCGGGGGGGCGAACATATGTTTGAACGACCCGTTTGTTCGGCTATTCGCCGAGCGTCCGAACAATGAAAGTTCGGCCCGAACTTATGCTCGGGCTGAACCGTTCACCCATCCCTACTTGTGAGTGGCGTTAACCTTATGGCAGTGATTTAAGGGAAGAGTTGACACAATTTCTCTTTTAATTGCTAACGAGTATCTAGCAGTTACAACATTGTGTCATTCCTTCTACAAAGTTCAACTCTGTATGGTAAGGTACTCATACAAATTAGTAACAAGAGATACATACAGGAGCTTGCTCGAGGCGTGCATCCCTAAAGTGGAGCTAAACTCCCTTGCCAGCTCTAGCATTTTCTACCCAGCTGCGTATGCGCAGGAGTGCAGTCATCCCAGCACAGACACTGTGCCACAATGTAAACTTGTGCAGCTCAGTGTGTAGGCAGGTGCACTCTATTTTCTGCACTGCAAGTGGCGCACAACCGCAGCAGCAGTGCAGAGGGAGAGGAAATCAAGAAGAACATGGTTCCTCTATGGGTTTCCTGGGTCACTGGGGCAGCGATCCAGTTGGATGCTGACAGCCATGTGACTCTGGAGGTCATCTTCGGTCAGGTGGAGTCTATAGAAGACCCTGGCTCCTAAATTTGACACCATTTATTTTATTTTTTTCTGTAAATTATTGTTATTATAAGCTATTAGAGTGTAATACAAGACAGAGCCTATTGGGCATACCCAGGCTCAAAATAAGACAAAGACCAACATAAAATACACAGTTATAAAACATAACTCAAGCAATCAAAATAGAGCATTTACGGTATCATTATTCACAAATCCGGTTCTTACGGATGAAGGAAGAAGGTAAACTGGACACCTTCCTAGATATAATCACCTAGCAAAGTAATATAACACAAATAAGAGTGCCAGTACATTAAAGCTCATGTTATTCACTAGAATAAAGGTCAATCAGACGTGTCAGGGCCAATATTCGAGTTTACCCCAATATCTTACACTTTATGAACTTTTTTAGGGAAGCCACAAGATAAATAAGTGGCCTTATACAGTGGCAAAATCAGTGCTGCGCTACTTAAAACCATGCATAATCCGTGAACAATAAACTGTGTAAATAAAATATATTGAAATGTCGCACTTAAATTAATACAATAATAATAATAATGCTCAAATCCTTAAGTGAAAATATCTAAAATGAAAGTTCATGTGAAAATATTTGATTGAAGAGGATCCTTCCATAAATCAATTCACCAAATAGTGCAAACAAGGATGAGTGCTCTCCACCACCAGTTTCACAGGCTGCTCACTTCATAACAAAGAAAAATCAGCAGTTATCCCCTCTGGGGAAATGATGACACCTGGCGTGCTGTGGATCACAGACCTCCTTTGGATAAATAGCTCCTCAATAGGGCTCTAAGAACCCCGATCGTCTTGCTCAATAGAGTAGTTATATGTAAAAGAAAGGTAACATCTAGTGCTCTCTGTTTCCAAAAGATTTAATGGTATAAAGATAAATAGGTACACTTACAAGAAAAGCACAATCGGCTTGTGCAAATTGCAAGGCATAGCAAACACCTGTATCGCTACCCCCGGAGGAGCCACTTAATGTATATTTGGTTCTGTACTCTGGTTGCGATCTTTCTTGGTCTACCTGACCTTGACTTGGTATCAAAGGAGCCCCTAATTTTCTACTTCTTGATAAGTGATTAAACAGTACTGACTGGCATATTCAAGGCTTTTGATATCTTTTTATATCCTTTTTCATCTTTGTAAAGTTTCATTACCTTGTTACACAGGTCTTTTGCCTGTTCTTTTCTACCTCCTCATGGCTCAGTGTCTAGCCTGCTTAGTGCATCCATGTGAGAGCTAACAAACACATTGACTATTTATACACCATCACTAATTGTGATTTAAACAAATGTGGGAAATTAACCCTTAATTGCCATTTTAACCTGTGTGTGCCACCTTCTGTGTCTGTACAAAGGCCAAACATTTCAGGGTATGTAAACTTTTGATCAGGGACATTTGGGTAGTTTCTGTTGTCAATATGATATTCAGTCAGTTGATATTCTCTGAAAAATGGCCAAGAAATCATAAATTCTGCCAGGGTATGTAAACATATGAGCACAACTGTATATATATATATATCTATATCTATATAGATATAGATATAGATATATATCTATATCTATATCTATATAGATATATATTTATATATAGATATATATATATATCTATATCTATATAGATATATATATATCTATATATATATAGATATATATATATCTATATATATAGCATAAACATGTACGTCAGATGAAAATCTTAGTTTAGGTGACAAATTACTATTAATGATGATAAAGACCAGGCCTCTTATTCAGACTTGGTGTTTACAAGTTAAAAACAAGTTTTTTTGCTAGAAAATTACTTAAAACCCCCAAACATTATACATTTTTTTTCTAACACCCTAGAGAATAAAATGGCGGTTATTGCAATACAGCGGTCTTAAAAACGCACTTTTTTTGGAAAAAATTCACTTTTTTGAATAAAAAAATAAGACAACAGTAAAGTTAGCCCATTTTTTTTATATTGTGAAAGATATTGTTTGTAAATTGATACCCAACATGTCATGCTTTAAAATTGCGCCCGCTCGTGGAATGGCGTCAAACTTTTACCCTTAAAAATTACCATAGGTGACATTTAAAAAATTCTACAGGTTGCATGTTTTGAGTTACAGAGGAGGTCTAAGGCTAGAATTATTGCTCTCACTCTAATGATTGCAGTGATACCTCACATGTGTGGTTTGACCACCGTCTTCATATACGGGTGCTACTCACGTATGCGTTCGCTTATGCGCGTGAGCTCGTCGGGACGGGGTGCTTTAAACATTTTTTTTCTTATTTATTTTACTTGATTTTATTTTTTCACAGTTTTTTTAAAAAAAAAATTGTTCACTTTTATTCCTATTACAAGGAATGTAAACATCCCTTGTAATAGAAAAAAAGCATGACAGGTCCACTTAAATATGAGATCTGGGGTCAAAAAGACCTCAGATCTCATATTTGGACTTAAATGCAATAATAATAAAAAAAAATTGTCATTTGAAAAAATTACAACAGAAAAATGGCCCTTTAAGACGTATGGGCGGAAGTGACGTTTTGATGTCGCTTCCACCCTGCTATAGTATGGAGACGGGTGGGGGCCATTTTCCCCTCACTCGTCTCCATACCCAGTCACGGACAGGTCCCAATCACCTCTGCTGCTGCCAACGGCTCCGGTAAGCGTCGGAGGAAGCGGGAGAGAGGCAGGAGGGGCGTGGCCCCTCTCCCGCTGCCGATAACAGTGATCTCGCTGCGAATCCGCTGCAGAGATCACCATTATCATAAACAGAACCGCCGGCTCTAAAGATGGATACATCAGTTGTGGCAGCAGCTTCTGCCGTTACCGAGATATCCATCTTCAAACTGCTGACGTATATGTACAGGAGCCGGTCGGCAAGTGACACAACAGAACCTCAGCTCACACTATTGATACCTATGTGAACAGGTAGTTGAGAGGCAGAGGACTGACCCTTTTAAGCTGTGTCAAACCTCTCCTCCCTGTTCCCCAATCCACAGGCCAACAACAAGGCAAATAACAAACATTTAGTAAGAACAATTATAACCGTGGCTTGTTTGGCTCCTTCTAAACAGAGTCCAGCTACCTGAAGGATCACCTTTATTAGGCAACAACAGTCTGTTGTGAAACGATAAGGAAGAGCGAAAGGGAGTTAACAGTAACTCCATAGTAAAGATGAATCTTGTGGTCTTCAGCTAGCACTTTAAGAAACTGTAATCCTGAATAGTAGAACAAAGCAGTTGTGAGGTAGCAAGTAAGGTAGGATGGATATTGGTAATGACTGCTGGACAATAATGAACTTCTGGTATGCGAGTTTATTCCATTCTTTTAGCTAGTAAGAATGGACACTCCTGGCCCGACTCGTGTCTATCACGCCAAGAAGTGCCCCTACAGACAAATTCAGTTGTACATATAACTTCCATTACATTACGTCACAAGCGTACAGACAATACATTTCCGTTATAAGACATTTTTAACCTCTTAACCTTTGTAAGCATTTAACCTACTCTTATGGTTGCAAAGCAGTTAGCAAAGCAAATTCCTTTTGTACTCTTGCAGTTTGCAGATTCTTGCCTTTGCGGTTTCCTTATCTTACTTACTAATCAGCTTGACATTTGCTAACTTATAGGAAAGCGTACGTCAGTGTGCTAAACACAGGTGTCTGTGTTAAGGGGGGTGAGAGGGTGAATTCAGTGTCTTTAACCACAGCCTGTAACATATTTTACAGAGCTCATAAACTGTTCTTAGCATAGTATATACAAGAATGGCTTCTTAGCTGAAATTCTAAATCAGCCTTACTGCACACATAACCATGGCCATATAAACTGACCCCCGTTCCTACTTCATTCCCCCCTTTGATCATAATCATAGCGATTAATATGAGCGAGATTAAGCATCATTAAATACCATACCGTTCTGCTTTCTAATGGATCAGAGCCCAATGTTACTGAGATTTTTATTTAGTCTTGGGGAGTTAATGGCTGGTATTTCCACATAGCCATAATATGGGTCGCAGCCTTTCTTTCTACGGTGGCCTCAATGAAACTCTGGATCATTCTAGTCCCAAGAGGAATCAGACAGGGTAACAGCAGACATGCTACAAGTATTACTACAACGATCCCCAATATAGCCTTTACCCCATATACACTGGGGAAACCCCAATCCCCGAACCAGCTACCAGCATTGAGACCATCCTATGTCTGGACTGGCACATGAGCTAACTTTTTCATTCTACCAGTGATTTCTTCAACTACTTTTCCTGTGTTGTCCACTTCTAAACAACAATTACTCAGATTAAATTTTCCACAGACACCACCCTCAGTAGCTAACAGATAGTCTAAGGCAAGTCTATTCTGATACACATGAGCACGTAAATTAGTTCCTTGTTTAGCAAGCAAATTTAAGGCAACAGCAGTTTCGTTAGTAATTATTTCTAGTACAGCCTGTAACCTTATAATTCGATTAAGCATATAAATTGGTGTTCTATAACTGTAACTGCCATCTTCGGCCCATGTGGCTGGACCATAATACTGGACAATACGTTCTGGGGGCCATTCATTGTCTTTCCAGTTTCCTATCTTCAAGCTAGACGATCTCCGCTTCCTCTTTGGACCTGTGTATACCGGGACTCCCAATTCTTCCCTATTCCCCAGTGGAAGAAGGAAAAATGAGGGTTTTAAGGTACCTAAGACACAGGCTCCTGACCAGTCTTGAGGGAGCTCTGAATAGGCTTTGTTCCCACAAATCCAATACAAGTTTTCTGGGGCCTTCCAGTTAGATTCTTTGGTGAGATTTTCCCATAGCCCTTTTAGATGAGTGAAATTGGTAAAGGGGTGTGGGTCAGGCACGGGTACGTTTGAATCACTCCACCAGGATGTATTTTTAGAAGTGTTGTTATAAAACTGTTGTCCTAAACAGGCCATTTCTCCTACATGTGTTCTATACTGGGGACCCGACCTGGCTATACAATATTTCCCAATTATTGATGTTTTCAGGTGCCATTCTGACCTTATTCGTTCAGGAGGCTGCTCAGAGGTGGCACTGAATGGCACATCATAATCTTTTTCCCTGGCTTCCCAAGGCCATTGGTCTCCCATGGTAGTTCCTCCGCACACATAGCAATCTGTCACTTGTAAATTGTCAGCCACACTTTCTGCCAGTTCAATGAACAGGTTCTTTGTGCTAGGAGGCATCTCCATACCAGTGGCCAGTTCTTCATAAAGGGAATGAAATAGCTGATGATTAACACTCTTTGTTAGTTCAGTTTCTAGTGAGACATACACAATTGTACCGGGGTCTGATCCTTTACCATAAATATGAACTCCAAACTTATTTCCCCATTGTGCTAAAAACCGGACAGGGTTATGTATGGTAAAATTCACAGGGGTGCAACTTCCCACTGTGCAGCTGGATGAACTAGCTAAGGATTGTAGGATTGCATCCTGATTTTTCATCCCCCATGTTCCCCAAGCAGCACACCCCCAGGTGGGGCAGTAGTTCCATTCCTCATTTGCACAGCTAGGTCCCAGTTTCCCTGAACAGATGTACCTATCATTTCTCAAATACTCTCTCTCCCATTCCAATCCCCCACACCCTCCTCTTGGGAAGGGGTTGAGGTTGATCGCAGCACACGCATCAAAAGTTAGGCTTGCTGCAGTGCTGGGGTCAGTGATCAATGTACGGTTTATAAGCTTCCCGGTAGAGCTAAAGCTCCGGACGGTTAGCCAGGTTTTGTAAGGTGCATAAGTGGGATCATAGCAGGTTATCTGATCTTCCACAGAGCACATTGAATAGGTAGTCCCATTATGTATGCAGGTACCAGTGTCTGTACCCTTGCATTGATAATGGGAGTGCCACAGTAACATCTTGGTAGTCACAGATCCTACTCTGGTGGTTTTTATACAAGGGTCACATGAGTTACTCTCCCCCTCTTTTAACCCGGTCAGTATCACTATTATGGCTATCAACAGTCTCATTATAACGATTTTTTTTTTTTTTTTTTTTTTTTGTAAACACTACACCGACGTATATCCTCAGGCTTCAGCTTGTGCGTAGACCAACCAGCGTCCGGGGTGTGGTTGGAGCAGAGCTTAGTAGATATCCTTTATCTTCCGCCGTGCGTTGAGCCAGCAGCTTCCAGGAGTGTGTTGGCCGCAGGGCTGCAGTTTGTCTATCTTCTGCCGTGCGTAAATTCAGCAGCTTCCAGGGGTGTGCTGAACACAGGGCTGGAGTTCTTCCTTCTGATTTCTCTGGTCAATCTCAGTCTCAAAGGATCTTGGGGATCTACTGTACTGTGCCAGGAGTCTGTGAGGTCAGCAGCTCGCTTTACCCTAGAGTGGTGTATCCAGGGTGTCACCTCGGCTACCTTAATGGCTGTTGGGGTAGATAGCAGAACAGTGTAAGGACCTCTCCATTTTGGCCCTAGTGGGGTTAGGTTCCACTCCTTTACCCACACTGTATCTCCTGGTTTAAAAGGGTGTACTGGGTTCGACAAACTTATGGGAAGTTTCTCTTGAACCCATTTCCCTATGTTATACAACACTGCATACTTTCCCCAAGTTTCTGTATCAGTTCACGGTTAACTACCCCTCCTATCTGATGCAAGTCTCCTCTTATCCCTCTAATGATAGGTGGGGGCCTACCATACAGTACCTCAAAAGGGGACAGATTTGTCCTCTTTGTTGGGGTACTCCGAATTCTCAGTAAAGCAATAGGCAACATCAAGGTCCACTTCATTTGGGTTTCCTGACAGAGCTTAGCCAGTTGTGACTTGAGTGTGCAGTTCATCCGTTCAACTTTTCCAGAACTTTGTGGCCTATATGCGGTATGTAGTTTCCAAGTAATCTTAAGTGCTGTTGCTAATTCCTGGAGGCACTTGTGGACAAAGTCGGGGCCATTGTCTGAGTCTATATCTGGGGATAAACATCTTTTACAAAACTGCTTCCGTCAGTAAAGTACTCAACGTTTGGATTTTCCAAGGGGCTGTCTTTCAAGTCTGGTCGGCTTGCATATCCATTACCCGGAGACTGTCATGAGTTAGGGGTTCCTGTGAGGTGGGGAGCAGAGTGGCTGGGTTTAAAGTGTTTACAGTCTCTAAGTGGATACGAGGATTTTCACACAGCATAGCTTGATATTTAACCATTCGACTGTTAGTAAACCAGTGATTTCCCTTGTAATCCATTAGTGCCTGTACCTGGTGAGGGACTCGGACATAAGTCTCCTGACCTAATGACAACTTGTCAGCTTCGACCACAAGGAGGGCTGTTGCTGCGATGGCCCGCAGGCAGGATGACCATCCCTGAACTACAGTGTCCAGTTGTTTTGAAAGGTATGCTACAGGGCGCTGCCAAGACCCAGAGTGTTGTGTCAGGACTCCTACTACTATTACTTGTTTTTCACTGACATACAAATAGGAGACTTTTTGGCTATCCGGCAAGCCCAGCGCAGGAGTCTGCATTAGGGAGACCTTAATGTCTTAATGCTCTGTTTTGCTGTTCTCCCCATTGGAAGGGTTCCTTTTCTCCCCCCTTTGTGGATTCATAGAGGGGTCTGGCTTTTATGGCAAAGTCCGGTATCCAGATTCAGCAGAATCCTGCCACCCCCAGGAATTCACATACTTGCCGTCTGGTAGTCAGGGTGGGAATCTGACAAACAGCTTCTTTCCTGCCTTCTCCCAATTGTCTCTGTCCTTGTGATACTCTGAATCCCAGGTACTTTACAGTCTCTTGTCAAAATTGCACCTTTCTCCGGGACACCTTATAACCTGCCTCCCACAGTAATTGTAACAGTTCATTAGTGACCGCTGGGTGCATGGTCATTACAGCCTGATTGACCGCTCTGAGGTCTTGAACAGGACAACAGTGAGCTGTTTCGGGTTTCTGCGCTGGAAGTAGAGGTGTATTCCAGGGAGACTGACAGGGTTTTAGAATTCCATAATGTAGGAATTTGTTTAAGTACTTTTGTATTCCTACTAGGGCTTTTCGAGGGACTGGGTACTGTTTCAGGCTGACTGGAGTGGCTCCTGATTTTAATTCGATAAGGATTGGGGGAACATGTCTGGCTAATCCTGGTAGGTTGTCTTCTGCCCATAGTCCCGGGATGTCTTGCAGTATGCGGGCTTCAAAGGGATGGGGCAATTTTAGGATAGCCTATCCCTATCCATCAGATTGGAAGTATATGTGTGCTCTGAGTTTAGCAAGTAAGTCTCTGCCCAGCGAGGGAATAGGGGAATCCGACATGTACAGGAACTGATGTTGGACTTGATGCCCCCCCCAAAAACTACAAAGTCTTTCTAATAGGAAGGGTCTTTTGCCTTTATACTTCTGCACTGCTTGGTTAATTCTGTGTCTTTCTTCAGTATTAAAAAGGGTCAATAAAAGTTGCTGGCAGTCCGACCAAGTGGGGTTATTGACCAGAGCAAATCTGTGATGGCTTGGGGCTTCTCAGAGTAGGCAGGGTTATGAATCTTCCAGTTCAGTAAATCTGTTGTGTTAAAAAGGGGTGTAAACTAGAGTCCGATATTCCTCCACCGCCTGTTCTCTTAAGGGCATTTGCAGGGGTATGTTGAAAGACGGGCAAAGGTCCGGCTATTTGCATCAGGATTTCTCGGAGTGGAAGTGGACACTTGATTGGGGAGCCCATTGACTACTACTGAGTTCCCTATTTCTGTCCTGCCTATACCCAGAGTGTTACGGTCAGGAGTATATTTACTGAGATTTGGCATTGAAATACTGACTGAATCTGATGTAGGTGGACAACAGCTTGAGTCCTCTTGTCCACTGGACGGGGCATTTGGACATGGCTCTGACCTGTCTCTATCTGAGGTCTGTTCATCTACATACGGGGGAGGTTGATCTGTCTCTTCGGGTTGAGAATATATGTTTTGTTTGTTTTGTCAGTGGCACTACTCTTTGTCATAACCATAATTCTACACTGTTCCTCTTTTTGTGGCTTCTATCCACTGGAGGTCTTTATCTCCCATTTGTCCAAAGGATGCACAATCATCCAGACGGACGTTTTCTCCTAGCTGACTGACTGACTGACTGGCTGAGGATTTGTCCGAAAGATGCGCAATCATCTGGACGAACATTCCTCCTGACTGACTGGCTGAGGAGTTATCCGAGAGATGCACAATCATCTGGACGGATATTCCTCCTGACTGGCTGAGGATTTATTCGAGGGATGCACAATCACCCGAACGAACAGTCCTCCTGGTAGGTACGTCTTGGTCATGTTTCTGTGAGTCTGACATAATATTCTCAAATAATCAGTCAATGGTCTCTAAGTCAAGGGTTCCCTGTGGGGGCCACCGCGCTCCATAACAGGGCCAATCTTTCTCACACAATGTTATCAATTTCTCAAGGCTAAGTTTTAAATTACAGTTCTTAGAAAATCCCTTCCTAAAGTTGGAGATCATGGTTTGTAGGGGGGATTCAACACTATGTTTCCCACCCATTCTTATAACCTAACAGACACCAAGACAGACACAGAGGGTAGGGTAGATGATGAGAATTCAGTAAGGGGTCTGAATCCTCGACACAAGTAGGAACAATAGACAACGCTTCCCTCGGTCAGTGGCCTGGACGTGGTCTCCCAGCCAGAAAACGCACTTAAAAGAGGACACGGTCACTTCACCACAAAGTGATGTCTCATACACACATCAATCATACCAGACACTCCCACCCAAAAATTACTGACTGACTGAGAATTCGTCCGAAAGATGCACAATCATCTAAACGGAGGTCTCTTCTCGGAAGGTGATCAGGCTTCCCTTCTCTCGATCCGTCGAGAGGCCGACCGACTGGCTGTCTGACAGTTATCCCAAAACCAAAAGTAAAAAGCTCTCACCTGTTCCCGTTGGAGCTCCAGCTATCTACTGCTCGGATTCCCAGGTCCTTTTGACGCTACGAAGGTCATCCACAGCAGGCCACCAAATGGGACACAGCGCAGTCTCCTAGATAACAGTTCTAGAAGGCGCCTTTTGAGACTACGATATAACCCACAGGGCTGGCCTCTCGGACCATTCCTTGTAGGTCTGGTGGAAAACAGTGCCACCTGCCTCAACAGGTCACACCGATATTCCCCCCTTACGGCCAATGCACCAAATGAGGTAGCAAGTAAGGTAGGATGGATATTGGTAATGACTGCTGGACAATAATGAACTTCTGGTATGCGAGTTTATTCCATTCTTTTAGCTAGTAAGAATGGACACTCCTGGCCCGACTCGTGTCTATCACGCCAAGAAGTGCCCCTACAGACAAATTCAGTTGTACATATAACTTCCATTACATTACGTCACAAGCGTACAGACAATACATTTCCGTTATAAGACATTTTTAACCTCTTAACCTTTGTAAGCATTTAACCTACTCTTATGGTTGCAAAGCAGTTAGCAAAGCAAATTCCTTTTGTACTCTTGCAGTTTGCAGATTCTTGCCTTTGCGGTTTCCTTATCTTACTTACTAATCAGCTTGACATTTGCTAACTTATAGGAAAGCGTACGTCAGTGTGCTAAACACAGGTGTCTGTGTTAAGGGGGGTGAGAGGGTGAATTCAGTGTCTTTAACCACAGCCTGTAACATATTTTACAGAGCTCATAAACTGTTCTTAGCATAGTATATACAAGAATGGCTTCTTAGCTGAAATTCTAAATCAGCCTTACTGCACACATAACCATGGCCATATAAACTGACCCCCGTTCCTACTTCAGTTGAGCTAATATGAACTTAGCCAGAAGACAATGCTGGATCTTCCTGTGTAAGCTAAACACAAGGTGGAGCTGTGACTGCTTGCTGGAAAGATATTGTATCCAGAGGGGCTGTAAATACCAGCAGTATGGAATATAGATGGCTGTATACAGTGTCAATGAGGTTAACTGATGTCTGAAAGCAGTGTCCTAATACAATTAGATGGGCTATGTCTGCTCACCACTCTGGACCCAAATACAGCTGGAGAAGATGTAGGTGATGAAGAAGACTCTATCAGGAATGTTCTCTGTATCCTGGCTCTGGTAAATGGCGTCTGTCGCACCACGCTTCGGCCTACTTGGATCTGAAGTGCAGGCGTCTCAGGATGGAACACCCCCTGGTCCGCTGTAGGGAAGAAACAATGCTGTCCACAGAGGTCCCTCTGGGTATAGCTGAACAGCTCCCCGCTGTGTAGGCCGCAACTTAACAGCAGCTCACTGTCACACAGACCTCCTGATGGCAGAGTCAAACAGTGTCCCGAGAGATAGATCTAGACCTCAATCCATCCTTCTTATAGTCTCCCCCAGCAGTCTGTTCTTCTCTCCCCTGCAATCTTGAAGTTGTAGTCTATAAACAGTGAAATCCTAATGTGAAACTTGAGTCCTGGAACTACAATTCCCTGTATGTTTTGCTTCCTGGTATTCAGTCTGCTAGCAGGATGTGATGACACAGATGACACAGTTATTGCTGCCACTAGAGGGAAACAGTTTCACTGTAGAAATGTTACAGAGTGTCTTCTGATTTCAGGAATATATCCATATCGAGCTCCCTGCTACACATCCAATTCTCGAGATGGCTGCGATAGTGACTTCAGTGTACAAGCCCCGCCCCTAGACACGTGCTGTCAGGGCGTGGACTTCTTCAGAAAGGCGTGGAGCCATAACGTCAATGCACAGGCTTAAAGAATCCCCTCTCCTCCCTACAAACGTGCGCAGCTCCTTAGCCAGCAATCACGCTTGCTAACACGTTTTTTGGCACATTATATTGTTTATAGCTGGAAGTGAAATCACTTAAAGTGACAGTGGCTACTTTCATGATTATATTCTCACAGTTATTTTCATAGTATATTGCGCCAATTGATTTATTCAACATTATACAGTGGCAAGGCTGGATTGACCAACCGCTTCCAGAAGTTTAGCGAAGGAGCTGAGGATGATTTCCATCTAAGTACAATGGCTTTTTGTGCATAGAAAAGTAATAAACCCAAGAGAGTTCTAGAGGCCCTATGGAAAGAGAGAGTTCACCAGTCCCAGCAGAGACACATCAACTATTAGCGGCACCTGGATAGTGGTAACAGAAATCACAGCCGCCCAGAATGCTTGAATCTGGGGACACAACCAAAAAACTGAGATGTATTTTACTGAGGCTGACAAACACCTCCATTAGGCACCTGGTACAGGTGTTTATTTCCTGTGCAAACGCATAGGAGTAAGGTTGACTCTGTGGAGAATTTTAAATTGATTTGGTCTATCCCTGGCAATTACCAATTGTAAAAAGTAGCATTCCCACATATGCTCCCAATCCTCTTCATCCAAAGCAGAGAAGTCAGCAAGCCATTTATTTCTGAGGTACTCAAGGCCAGTCTTTGTAGGGATGAGCCAAACACCCCCCAGTTCGGGTCGCGGCCAGAACATGCAAACAGACCAAAAATTTGTGCGAACACGTGAACCCCGTTAAAGTCTATGGGACTCGAACGTGAAAAATCAAAAGTGCTAATTTTAAAGGCTTATATGCAAGTTGTTGTCATAAAAAGTGTTTGGGGACCCGGGTCATGCCCCAGGGGACATGAATCAATGCAAAAAAAAGTTTTAAAAACAGTGCAGTGATTTTAATAATGCTTAAAGTGAAACAATAAAAGTGAAATATTCCTTTAAATATCTTCCCTGGGGGGTGTCTATAGTATGCCTGTATGGCACATTTTTCCCATGTTTAGAACAGTCCCTGCACAAAATGAAATTTCTAAAGGAATAAAAGTCATTTAAAACTGCTTGCGGTTGTAATGTAATGTTGCCCCTCCAGCCCATTACCAGGCCCTTTGGGTCTGGTATGCATATTAAGGTGAACCCCGCACCCAAATTAAAAAAAAAAAAGGCGTGGGGCCCCCTGGCCCTTTATACTCTGAACAGCAGTATACAGGCGGTCCCCGGGTTACAAACAAGATAGGGATTGTAGTTTTGTTCCTAAGTTGAATCTGTTTGTAATTTAGAACAGGTACATTTTGTAAGTGTAGCTCCAGCCCAAAAAATCTATTTTTAAGCTTTTTTGGATAACATAGGGAAGGGTTATCATCACCCCTGTAACATTTGTTTTGCTGTCTGTGCCCTTGTTTAGAAGATTTCACCTCCCTTTTTGTCCCAATGACAATTGGATTTTGAAAATTTTGGGTCATTAGGGAAACAAGGATTGGTGATAAAACATCAGTGGGGAGACACCTTTTTCCCATATTAACTCTTACAGGAGAGAATTTCCCTTCCTAGGGTTAGATTTCCTCTCACTTCCTGTTGATCCCTCCATTTGTAAGTAGGAGTTGTTTGTAAGTCGGATGTTTGAAAATAGGGGACCGCCTGTATATACTATACGGCCTGCCCTATACACTCTGGGGAAAATTGGGCCTTAGGTGTTGGTGGTGCCAGAACACTGTAAGACCTCACAGTTACTCTTGGTGGGTGCAGGAATGGGCCCTGCTGTGAAATATTATATCAAGAATTGTAATTACATACCCCTGTTAAACAGGGGCAGAAAAATTGGGCCTTAGGCGGTGGTGGTGTTGGTGGTGGCACAACACTGTAAAGCCTCACAGATACTTTTGTTGAGCGCAGGAACAGGCCCTGCTGTGAAATATTAGATAAAAAATTGTAATTACGCGCCCCTGTTAAACAGGGGCAGAAAAATTGGGCCTTAGGCAGTGGTGGTGGTGCCACAACACTGCAACTCCTCACAGATACTCTTGTTGAGCGCAGGAACGAGCCCTGCTGTTAAATATTTTATCAAAAATTGTAATTACATGCCCCTGTTAAACGGGGCAGAAAAATTGGGCCTTAGGCAGTGGTGGTGGTGCCACAACACTGCAACCCCTCACAGATACTCTTGTTGACCACAGGAATGAGCCCTGCTGTTAAATATTTGATCAAAAATTGTAATTACATGCCCCTGTTAAACAGGGGCAGAAAAATTGGGCCTTAGGCAGTGGTGGTGGTGCCACAACACTGCAACCCCTCACAGATACTCTCGTTGAGCGCAGGAACGAGCCCTGCTGTTAAATATTTGATCAAAAATTGTAATTACGCACCCCTGTTAAACAGGGGCAGAAAAAAGGGCCTTAGGTAGTGGTGGTGGTGCCCTGAACCGAAAATATTCTTAGAAGCTATCATCATGAAAATTGAGGAGGAATAGGATAGTCACTCAGCATAATAGGATAGGCACTCAGCATATACAGTCTTCAAGGGATCCCACATCCATAGAAAAATCAATTGGTTACATCAGCATCAGGTGCTTGGTAGCTGGTGATCCAAGACTGATTCATTTTTATGAATGTGAGCCGATCAACAGAGTCTGTGGACAGGCGCACCCTGTGATCGGTTACAAAGCCTCCAGCAGCACTGAATATGCGTTCAGAAAGAACGCTGGATGCAGGAGAGGCCAGTAGCTCAATTGCATATTGAGCAAGCTCTGGTCAGTGGTCCAAGACCCAGTAAACCAGTGGACGTTCTGGTGGAAAAGTCTCCAAGTCTGATCTTGCCCCTAGATGTTCCTGCACCATGGAATTCAGATGCTGGCAATGGTTGCTGGAACTGATCAGACCTGGGTGCTGAGTACTGAAGAATTGCCTGAAGGCATCAGTCAGCCGGCCACCTTCTCCACCGCTCTTTCTGTGACTGAACGAAGCCTCAGCAACACGTTGTCCAGCACCAGGAAATTGTAACCTCCCAGGCTCTGGAAACGCATTGCACAAACCTTTCTGCAAGGCCTCCCGAAGATGTTTCATCCTCTGCTCCCTCCGTGAAGGTTGGATACGTTCTGCAACCTTACCCTTGTAACGTGGATCAAGAAGGGTTGCCAGCCAGTAATGATCCCTCTCCCTGATACCACGAATCCTAGGGTCCTTTCGCAGACTTTGCAGGATCAGGGAGGCCATGCAGCGTAGGTTTGCAGAGGCATTTGATCCTAAGTCCTCTGGGTCACTAAGGATCACATGATCCTCAACCACCTCCTCCCAGCCACGAACAACTCCATGGGTTTCTGGGGACTGCAAACGATCCCTGAAGACTGCTGCTGCTGATGCTGAGTGTTATCTTCCACCTCCATGCTGACACAATCCTCCTCCTCCTTCTCCTCCTCTTCCTGTGTGATCGGCAGGCCTGCAGGAATACTAGTATCTTGATAAAGGGGGCCTTGAGAGGTAAGGAAGTCCTCCTCTTCCTCCCGCTATTCTGCCTCAAGTGCCCTGTCCATTATTCCATGAAGTGTGTGCTCCAACAGGAAGACAAGAGTGACAGTATCACTGATGCATGCACTGTCACTCACCATCCTCATGGCCTCCTCAAATGGTGACAGGGCAGTGCATGCATGCTTGATCAGTAGCCACTGGCGTGGCGAAAAAACCCAGTTCCCCTGACCCTGTCCTGGTGCCATACTCACACAGGTGCTCATTGATGGCCCTCTGCTGCGTGTGCAGTCGCTGCAGCATTGCCAACGTTGAGTTCCACCTGGTGGGCAAATGAGGCGGTTCTTGGGCAGGTTGCATTCTCTTTGAATGTCAGCCAGCCGAGCACTGGCATTATATGACCGGTGGAAATGACCACAGACTTTCCTGGAATGCCTCAGGAGATCCTGTAACCCTGAGTACCTGCTCAAGAACCGCTGCACCACCAAATTCAGGATGTGAGCCAAACAGGGAACATGGGTCAAGTGTCCCTGTCGGAGGGCAGAGAGGAGGTTGGTGCCATTGTCGCATACAACCATTCCTGGCTGAAGCTAGCGTGGCGTCAACCACCTCTGAGCCTGCCCCTGTAGAACTGACAGAATCTCTGCCCCAGTGTGGCTCCTGTCCCCTAAGCAGACCAACTCAAGCACCGCATGGCATCTTTTTCCCTGAGTGCTTGCGTAGCCCCTTGAACTCCTACGGAGCACCGCTGATTCAGAGGAGAAATCTGCAGAGGAAGAGGCCATAGAGGAAGAAGAAGAGGAGGGGGTGGAGGAGAGAGCTGTGGCAGAATCACCACTAGCATTTTGGATATGTGGAGGCGGAACAAGCTCCAACAATACTGAACCCTGTCCTGCATCCTTCCCAGCTGCCAGCAGAGTTACCCAGTGCGCCGTGAAAGAAAGGTAACGTCCCTGTCCATGCCTGCTGGATCATGAGTCAGCAGTAATATGCACCTTACTGCTGACCACCCTGTCCAACGAGGCCAAGACATTGCCTTCCACATGCTGGTAGAGAGCCGGAATGGCCTTCCGTGAAAAGAAATTGCATTTGGGAACCTGCCACTGAGGTACCACACATTCCACAAATTCACGAAAGGGGGCAGAGTCTACCAGTTGAAAAAGCAGCAGTTGCAATGCTAGCAATTTGGCCAAGCTAGCATTCAGACTCTGAGCATGTGGATGGCTGGGACCAAATTTCTTTTGACGGTTTAGCAACTGGGGTAAGGAAATTTGCCTGCTAAAATCTGATGTTAGTGTACCGCTAGCAGATTGGCCGCAAGTACTTGGGACACCTATTTATATACCTTCATTCCTCTCAGTGCAGGTTTCTGAGAGGACTGGAGGTATAGTGGGGTTGGAGATCCCAGCTTATGAGGAGCAAGGTGGTGGTGCCCAAGCGGCTGCTGTTTTGGCCACACTTGATACGCTTCAGACATATGTTGCAAACAGCAACAATGCAATCTGCTGCACACGTGTCAAAAAAGGCCCACACCAAAGAACTTTTCAAAATATGCGGGGAGTCAGCAGCGCCCTGCACCTGCTTAGCTATGCAATGTGATGCAATAGGGTGACTGCCATTAAGCTGCCCCCTGGAGAGCATCCTACCTCGTTGGAGATGTGCCTCCTCCTCTCTAAACTTGGCAGTATGCTGCAGCTGGGGGAACATGACTGCCAGTTTCTTGACCTTCTTGGGCACCCCCTCTCTCTAGGCTGACGTTACTCCCTTCCTCAACCTGGGTACCTTCATCGGAGCCTTCACAACGCTGCGCATCCTCCTGCAGCACTGTGGTCGAATAGTTCGAGGGACTCCTCCGTGCATGATAGTGGGGCTAGGGAAAGAGTGACTGTTGACATGGAGCCGATGGATTAGGCCACTTTGGCAGCTGCATTGGCAGGCAAACTACTCTGAGCCTGGGTGACAGAGGATGAGAAGGATGAGGACGGCTTTGTTATCCATTCCACCAACTCTTCTGCATGTTGTGGCTCAATAACACGGCCAGCTGCAGGAAAAAAGGACAAGCATGCCACATGACCACATGCTGAGGATGCACAGTGTCCACGACCAGCACTGTTGACAGTAGACACAGAGCCTGCTTGCCCTCTTTTAGTGACCTGTGAGCATCTGCCTCTTCTTTTTGGCCTTCCGGACATGCTGTAAATTTTGGGGAACAGAGTGATTTCGCGCACAACAATGACATCAGTGACAATGCTTACAGCAAAAACAACAGAATAAATAACAATGTGAAAAAATAGGTGAATGAATCACAGTGCTAAAAGCGAAGCTCTAAACTATAAGTCAGTGTAATCACGTGAAAACGTGGAGTGATAGTGAAGTGTCAGGAAATCACTGTTAAAAGGTGAACAAATGATGGAAATCACAGTGAAAGATAATGAATAAAATTGATCAATGAATGAGTCCAAAAAATAATTAGGCATAAATGTTCATGAATCTTCTCCATACATATGGTAGCTAGTGTGGGCAATAATGGATGGTATCTGTACAGGAATGTGCTACAGGCATAGGCATTTACCAACAGAGTTATAATAACAACTATGGGTGCACTGTATGTATTGTGTACACCACCAGGAAAGTAGTAGCAACTACACTAGGGGTGCACGGTACTGTGTACACCAACAGAAGTGTAATAACAACTATGGGTGCACTGTATGTATTGTGTACACCACCAGGAAAGTAGTAACAACTGCACTATGGGTGCACAGTAGTGTGCACACCAACAGAAGTATAATAACAACTATGGGTACACTGTATGTATTGTGTACACCACCAGGAAAGTAGTAGCAACTGCACTAGGGGTGCACAGTACTGTGTACACCAACAGAAGTGTAATAACAACTATGGGTGCACTGTATGTATTGTGTACACCACCAGGAAAGTAGTAGCAACTGCACTATGGGTGCACAGTACTGTGTACACCAACAGAAGTATAATAACAACTATGGGTGCACTGTATGTATTGTGTACACCACCAGGAAAGTAGTAGCAACTGCACTATGGGTGCACAGTACTGTGTACACAAACAGAAGTTTAATAACAACTATGGGTGTTCTGTATTGACCACCAGAAAAGTATGAGCAACTGCACTATGGGTGCACAGCACTGTATACTGTGTACACCGCCTGAAGTATATTAGAAACAGTACACCAGGAATGGCCTGCAGTCAGATATAGCTAAACTGGATACAGGGGAGATATATATATATATATATATATATATATATATATATATATATATATATATACCGTCAGGTCCATAAATATTGGGACATCGACACAATTCTAATCTTTTTGGCTCTATACACCAACACAATGGATTTGAAATGAAACTAACAAGATGTGCTTGAACTGCAGACATTCAGCTTTAATTTGAGGGTATTTACCTTCAAATCAGGTGAACGGTGTAGAAATTACAACAGTTTGTATATGTGCCTCCCACTTTTTAAGGGACCAAAAGTAATGGGACAAGTGGCTGCTCAGCTGTTCCATGGCCAGGTGTGTGTTATTCCCTCATTATCCCATTTGCAAGGAGAAGATAAAAGGTCCAGAGTTAATTTCAAGTGTGCTATTTACATTTGGAATCTGTTGCTGTCAACTCTCAATATGAGATCCAAAGAGCTGTCACTATCAGTGAAGCAAGCCATCATTAGGCTTAAAAAACAAAACAAACCCATCAGAGAGATAGCAAAAAACATTAGGTGTGGTCAAATCAACTGTTTGGAACATCCTTAAAAAGAAAGAACGCACCGGTGAGCTCAGCAACACCAAAAGACCCAGAAGACCATGGAAAACAACTGTGGTGGATGACTGAAGAAATCTTTCCCTGGTGAAGAAAACACCCTTCACAACAGTTGGCCAGATCAAGAACACTCTCCAGGAGGTAGGTGTATGTGTGTCAAAGTCAACAATCAAGGGAGGACTTCACCAGAGTGAATACAGAGGGTTCACCACAAGATGTAAACCATTGGTGAACCTCAAAAACAGGAAGGCCAGATTAGAGTTTGCCAAACAACATCTAAAAAAGCCTTCACATAGTGGAGGAGTTTGGGAAGCTTTCAGGCTTGGTAATTAACTGGGAGAAATCGGCTCTGATGCCTGTAGACACAATAGATCTTTCCCCACCCTCGGTCGGCAACTAAGGGTAGCAGACAAGATGAAGTATTTAGGAGTATGGTTAACAAGGGACCCAGGTCAGTATATTGAGGATAATCTTGCTCCCCTTCTACTTAAATTTAAGCGGAAGTGTGATATCTGGAGTCGTCTTCCTCTGTTAGCAGCTGGAAGAATTAATCTCATTAAAATGATCTGGATGCCCCAACTCTTGTATCAGCTACATAATTCTCCAGTTTGGATCGGAATGAGATGGTTCAAAAAAATTGAAACAATCTGGAAGAAGGGGCAGGCTCGTATTAGCTTACAGATACTACAGCTACCAATAAAAGAGGGAGGAGCGGCAGTTCCACACCCGCGCAGTTATTTTTTGGCTGCCCAGCTGCAGCATCTCAGGGGATGTAATATACCAGGGGAGAGTAATAAAAATGCACGAATGATGCTGCAGGGAGCCTTGCATAGCAGTTTGATGGAAGCTCTGGAAGCGGACTTCCTACTCACTGGATGCCCCACATTAAAACTAATAACAAAAGTATGGCAGGCAGCCAGGGTAGTAATGAGATACAGGGGGTTAACAGAATATACCCCAATTTGGGACAACAAGTGTAATGTACCTGGTAGTTGAGCCTGACTGGTAGAAGGAGACCTCTCTTAAACGCTGGTTCAGGAGCCGCTGGAAGTGGGAACAGTGGTCTCCTGAGCGCAGTGGGTAGGAGGGCCTGATGCAGATTCCAGCAGAAGCAGTCACCGGAACTGGAAGGATGTCCCTCAGGGATGGCTGAACTGCGGATGCAGTTAAACTGGTGCAGGCCGGAGGGCAGGCGGACAGATGCGATGACAGCAGCTGGATGCAAAACAAGCAGGCTGGAAGCAGCGTCACAGGACACAGGCAAACAAGGTCAGACTGTCCGTTTTGGCAGGAGATCAGGCAGGTATAAACAGGAGGGATGATCCAAGGATAGTCAGACAGGCAGGAGTTCGGCAACAGGTAACAGAATAAGCAAGGTCAGGCAAGCCGGGTCGGATTGGAGACTGGAGAGAGGTCAGACGTAGCCGGGTCAATAGCAAACAACAGATAAGCAGATACAGGAACTTTCAGGTGCAGAGCTGCAGACGAACAGCACCTGACATGAGCACCTGTCACCCTTTTAAAGGCCCCTTGGCGCCAAACGGCGCTAGCGCGACCGGGCGCGCGCACGGGCACGCGCGCGCACCCGCGAACGCGCGTACGGGCACACGCGGGAGCGCGCCGGCGCCCCCTGGTGGGGAATTTAGCTGAATTCGCCTAGAAACATTCCTTGTGGACCTGCGTGCATGCAGATTCACCCGACGACTGCTGACATATCCCTGACATTGCCCCCTCCCAACGGGCAGCCTCCGGATGCCCAGATGACTTTTCTTTTCAGGATGGGCAGAGAAATAGGCATGAATCAAACGTTTGGCATGAATATTACAGTCAGGTTCCCATGAGTTGTTTTCCGGACCATACCCCTTCCATTTAATTAAAAACTGTACTTGCCCAGACCTCTTTCTGCAGTCAAGGATGGATTCCACTTCATACTCTTCATTGCCGTCTACCAGAACTGGTTCAGGGACCCTGGTGCCCCTATCAGGAAAAGGGTCATCTACAGCAGGCTTTAAGAGTGACACGTGAAACACAGGGTGTATCTTAAGTGAGTCAGGTAAGCATAATTCATAAGATACCTCGTTAATTTTCCTTTTCACAGGGAAAGGCCCAATAAATTTAGGGGCAAGCTTCTTGGAAGGACATGTCAATCTAATATTATTGGTAGACAGCCATACCTTGTCGCCAAGCTGAAGGTCTAGATCTCCTCTTCTTTTCTGATCAAAGAACCTCTTATTGTCCGCTTGTGCCTTGGATACCGCTTCCTGCAAGATCCGGTTATTATGATTGAGGAACTGCACTGTGTCCTGGACCGCTGGAACTGAGGATTCTGAAAGAAAATCTGGTAAAAAAGATGCATGAAACCCATAATTGGCAAAGAAAGGGGATTGACCGGTGGCAGAGTGGCTGGCATTGTTATAAGCAAATTCCGCTAGGGACAGCAGGGACACCCAATCATCTTGCACAAAAGATGTGAAACACCTAATGTATTGTTCCAGAGTCTGATTTGTCCTTTCAGTTTGCCCATTTGTTTGGGGGTGGTATGCTGAGGACAGAGCTAGTTCAATTTTCAGATTTTCACAAAGGGCTCTCCAAAAGCGTGAAGTAAACTGTACCCCCCTATCAGACACTATATTTGCGGGGATCCCATGTAACCTGACAATTTCCTTAATGAACACACGGGCCGTCTCCACAGCAGAAGGTGTTCCCTTTAGGGGCACAAAGTGGGCCATTTTGGATAGCCGGTCAACGACCACAAGGATCGCCGAACATCCCTCAGAACATGGCAATTCAACTATAAAGTCCATTGCTATCATCCTCCAGGGCCTATCTGGTATAGGCAATGGTCTTAGTAGTCCCCAAGCTCTGTTCCTGGGAGTTTTATTCTGGATGCAGACAGAGCAGGAGTTAACATATCTTCTGCAAAATTCCTTTAGGTTAGGCCACCAAAAGGTGCGCTGCACCAACTCAAGGGTCTTACGGACCCCAAAATGTCCTGCAAGTGGATGGTCATGCAAGAGTGTCAGCACCTTGACTCGGACGTTCTCTGGTACAAAAATTTGACTTCCCCTCCATAATAGTCCATCTCGAGGTGTTAAAGAGGCCCCCTGGAGACTTGAAGGTTCTGGGGATGCTTCTCGGATCATGGATAGAAGATCTGTTTGAAGGAGAAGGAAACTGTTTGCCGGCAGAATAGTGTCAGGTACAGAAGAGTCTTTAGGATTATCAAACATGCGCGACAGCGCGTCTGGCTTTACATTCTTCGATCCCGGCCGGTAGGTGATATGAAAGCAAAACCGTGTAAAGAATAGAGCCCAATGGGCCTGTCTGGGTTTTAGTCTTTTAGCAGATCTTAAATATTCCAGATTCTTGTGATCCGTTTAAATTAGTACTGGATGGACTGCACCTTCAAGCAAATATCTCCATTCTTCCAAGGCTGTCTTGATAGCAAGTAACTCCCGGTCCCCCACATCGTAGTTCCGCTCAGCCGGCGAAAGTTTCCTAGAGAAGAACCCTACAGGATGCATCAGGTCCTTGTTGCCTTGTCGTTGGGAGATAATAGCACCCACAGCTACTTCGGAGGCATCAACCTCTAGGATAAAGGACAAAGATGGGTCAGGATGGCTAAGAATCGGAGCCGACGTGAAACACCTCTTTAACTCTTCAAAGGCCTCCTGAGCTTCCAGGTTCCAGTGGAAACGAAGATTCTGCTTGGTAAGCTGTGTGATGGGGGAGATGATGGCAGAGAACCCCCTGATAAACTTCCTGTAAAAGTTTGCAAATCCAATGAAGCGTTGTACGCCCTTCTTGTCCATGGGTGCTGGCCATTCTAACACAGCAGACACTTTCTGAGGGTCCATTTTGATGCCGGTTGGGGAGATAACTAACCCCAGAAACTGAATCTCCTTTTGTTCAAATTCGCACTTCTCCGCCTTGGCATACAATCTGTGCAGGCGGAGTCGGGCCAGGACTTTACGGACATGTTCCCTATGTTGCTCGAGTGAACTGGAGAAAATTAAAATATCGTCCAAGTAGACAATTAGAAAGATGTCCAGGAAATCCTTAAACACATCGTTGACCAGATGCTGAAAGGTGGCAGGAGCATTGCAAAGGCCGAAGGGCATGACTAAATATTCATAGTGTCCGAAAGGGGTCCGGAAGGCCGTCTTCCATTCATCCCCAGCCCGAATGCGGACCAGATTGTAGGCCCCTCTCAAATCCAATTTGGTAAAGATGATGGCGGACCTTAATTTTTGAAACAGTTCAGATATTAGAGGCAACGGGTAACGGTTCTTGACCGTGATTTTGTTTAGCTCCCGATAGTCCACACAAGGGCGAAGCGTAAGGTCTTTCTTGGAGACAAAAAATATTCCCGCCCCGGCTGGTGAAGTGGACTGTCGAATGAAGCCTTTTTCAAGATTTTCGTTGATGTAAACCTTAAGTGCCTCTTGTTCCTTTTCGGATAGCAGAAAGATGCGCCCAAAAGGAATCTCAGCTCCAGGAAGCAGCTCAATTGGACAGTCATAGGGACGATGGGGTGGCAGAGAGTCTGCTCCCTTCTTACTGAATACATCTGCAAAGTCCTGATAGACCTCTGGTATATTTTGAAGCAGATCTGGGTCAATGTCCATACACAGTAAGGTAGTAGCAGAATTGACAGGTTCAGGTAGACAATGTTTTTGGCAATAGGGTGACTGAAACTTGATCTCGCCCGTGGCCCAGTTAACAAGAGGATTGTGGGCTTAAAGCCAGGGCATACCCAAAATGATTGGGAAAAGTGGTGAGGAGATAACGTCCAGGACTAGGATTTCTCGGTGCTGAGATGAGCAGATAGCAGACAGAGGAAGGGTTTCTTGAGAGACCTGTCCAGAAAAATTGAAAGTCTATGTGTCTTATCCTTTAAAGGAAGATCTTGTTGAGTAGCAAAAACAGAGTCAACAAAGCAGCTGCATGCCCCGGAATCAACAATGGCGTTGACTTGAATTGTTCTTCCCTGGAGCTGTAATGAGAGAGGGAGGACAAGTTGAGTGGCATTGGCTGTTAAAGCGGATAAACTGGTTGGAGTTGAAGGAAAACACTTACGGATCTTTACTGGGCAGTTGTTCACATAGTGGCCCGTCCCGCCACAATAGAGACAAAGGTTCAGTTGGCGTCTGCGTGCCCGTTCTTCAGGGGTCAGAGTAGTACGCATAAGACCCAGTTGCATAGGTTCAGAGGCATCAGTTGTTTGGTTGACTGGACTTGGCCCGGCAGAAGGTAGATACCGGGAGGCAGGCAGCGGGGCTCTTGTGGTCATCCACATAGGCCGTGTTTGTTGAGAGGATCGTTCAGACCGGCGCTCACGAAGGCGTCGGTCAATTTGGATTGTAATGGCAATAAGCTCCTCCAAGGTGTCAGGCATTCCCACCTGGGCAAGTTCATCCTTAAGACCCTCAGATAGCCCCATGCGGAACTGGTGGCGTAGGGCTGCGTTGTTCCATTGAGTGTCCGCGCTCCGGCGTTGAAAGTCCATGACATAGTCCTCGGCCGGCCTACGGCCTTGCTGGAGCGCGAACAAAGCTGCCTCAGCGGTGGCAGCCCGCTGAGGGTCCTCATAAATCTGGGCCATGGCTTCAAAGAAGGCGGGTAAAGACTGGATCTGTACAGCGTTGGATTCAAGCAAGCGGTGGGCCCAGGCCTGGGGTTCCCCCTGGAGGAGGGATATGACAAATCCCACCTTGGTGACTTCCAAGGAAAAAGTCAGTGGCTGTAAGCCGAAGTAAAGTTGACAAGCGCTGCGGAAAGCCAAAAACTTGGTTCGGTCACCAGAAAACTTTTCAGGAACAGGGACTCTTGGTTCCGGTGGAAGCATGACCACGGAGGGTGGTGCAGCAGCCTGTACTGGAGCGGCTGCGGGAGCAGGAGCCACACCACCGGGACCACTGAGGTTTAACACTTGACCCTCTAGTCTGTTATAGCTGTCCTGTAAAGTCTTTACTGCTTGGGTGAGGGCTGCCAAGTGCGTACAGATCTCCTTAATGGGAGAGGTCTCTCCTGCAGGCTCAGTCATGGCTGTTCGTACTGTAATGTACCTGGTAGTTGAGCCTGACTGGTAGAAGGAGACCTCTCTTAAACGCTGGTTCAGGAGCCGCTGGAAGTGGGAACAGTGGTCTTCTGAGCGCAGTGGGTAGGAGGGCCTGATGCAGATTCCAGCAGAAGCAGTCACCGGAACTGGAAGGATGTTCCTCAGGGATGGCTGAACTGCGGATGCAGGTAAACTGGTGCAGGTCGGAGGGCAGGCGGACAGATGCGATGACAGCAGCTGGATGCAAAACAAGCAGGCTGGAAGCAGCATCACAGGACACAGGCAAACAAGGTCAGACAGTCCGTTTTGGCAGGAGATCAGGCAGGTATAAACAGGAGGGATGATCCAAGGATAGTCAGACAGGCAGGAGTTCGGCAACAGGTAACAGAATAAGCAAGGTAAGGCAAGCCAGGTCGGATTGGAGACTGGAGAGAGGTCAGACGTAGCCGGGTCAATAGCAAACAACAGATAAGCAGATACAGGAACTTTCAGGTGCAGAGCTGCAGACGAACAGCATCTGACATGAGCACCTGTCACCCTTTTAAAGGCCCCATTGGCGCCAAACGGCGCTAGCGCGACCGGGCGCGCGCTCGGCGCGCGCGCGCACCCGCGAGTGCGCGAACGCGCGTACGGCCACACGCGGGAGCGCGCCGGCGCCCCCTGGTGGGGAATTTAGCTGAATTCGCCTAGAAACATTCCTTGTGGACCTGCGTGCACGCAGATTCACCCGACGACTGCTGACATGTCCCTGACAACAAGCAATTTCCAGATTTGATCCCCTGGGGTAAAATAAATGAGTGGGAGGTTTGTGGTATCAGAAAACTCACGCAACTATATGATGGGAGTACATTGAAATCATTAGAGGAGTTGAGGGGTGAGTATGGTATCCCAAACCAATCATTCTACTGGTATCTTCAAATTAGACACGCATTAAATGCCCACTTTAAAATACAAAGGGTGGAATGGTGTAAAGTACCTCTTATACAAAAATGGCTATGACGGGATCCTCCAAAGGCTTAATATCAGAGATATATGAACAGATATGTAGTAAAACCATTAATGGGGAAAGACTGGCTAAAAATAGGAAGGGATAGGAAGAGGACCTGGGGGAAAAAATAAAAGGAGAACAATGGAGAAGGATATTGGACTTGAGCTCCCAGGTGAGGACAAATGCCCAAGGTGTCAAGGAATAGGGGATTTGATTCATATGATGTGGAGGTGCCCAAAACTACTCAGGTACTGGACAGAGATACTGGAGGATATTAATAGCTTAAGCTAGACCTGAATGGTGCTAGATGTCTGTTGGGGAAAATAGAGGAAAATACTGTGCCCAAAAATAGTAAAATTGCAGTAATAAGATGTTTATTCCAAGCTCGAAAGATAGCAGCTCAGAACTGGCAATCAGTGAGACCCCCGACATCAGAAGAATGAACTAAAGTGATAGATGCCACAGTATGGAGGGAAAAAGTGGTATTTGTTAGACGGAGGAAACTGGACAAATTCTTAATGATGTGGAAGCCCTGGTTAAATAAAATGGGATGTCCCCTTTAAAGGGAATAACTAGGGAGAGGAGATCATATTCAAAGACTAGGAGGATATTATCAGGAAAATAAGGGGGGTAGTGGAGAGGACGAAGGGAAGTGGCAAATAAGAGTGAGAAGAGAGAAATAAGAATACATAATTATATCTGTTACTTAACCACTTCCGGACCGCCGCACGCCGATGTACGTCCAAACTTTGAAGGGGGATATCATTGTTATGGCAGCAGCTAGCTGCCATAACCCCGGTATCCCCGTTTTCGTGCGGCGGTCCGCTTTCTGATAAAAGTGGTCCCTGTGGCGGATTCGTTGCGAGATCACTTTTATCGGTGGCGGGAGAGGGCCCCCCCTCCCACCGCGATCCGGTGCCCTCCGGAGGCGGTCATGTCCGTCTCCCTCCTGTGCCTGGAGACGAGTGAGGCTAAGATGGTGCCCACTCGTCTCCATGACACTGCTGGACGGAAGTGACGTCAAAACGTCAATTCCGCCCAGGCCTCTTAAAGGCATATTTTTTTCAATGTCATTTTTTTAAAAGAAACAAAAGTGTAGCGCTATATATCACATCCACAGCCGTGTGTATTACAACAAAGACATATGTAAACGGTGAATATTACCAAAATATGTATGACCATAATATGGATAGTGTCAAATAATTAATCAGTGTTGATCACATGTAAGGTAAATAGACAATAATACTTAGTTATCAGATGTGCCAGTGATTAGTAAAAACCCGTGCTGGTTCCATAAACCAAACACCAAACATAAAAAATATTAGAACTTAACAGTCCATAAAAAATGTGTAGAAAAATAGTGAAGAAAACATCAGCAGAGTTCAATGGGGGTGATGCATGGCCAGATGGTATTCACAGATGTATGATTACACCGAATCTGGTGAGTAGACAGAAGGAAGACCACAAGTGTGTGTAGATTGTACATCAGTGCCGGGGCCAACACCAGAAGTAGAGGAGGCTTACCGGAAAGAATTGACCTGAAATGGCGTACGCCAGACAAGTCAAAAAGGCTTAATAACCACTGGTTCTGAGAAATGCGTCTTGTCAGATGTCATCAACAGATGGTGGAAAGAAAAAGGGGGTGCCTGCACGGCTTCCTCTCCCATAGGTAATCCAGCATAAGCCAAACGTGTAGTTCATATGTCATACAATTCATACAATACAATTCTAGCTCTTGACCTCCTCTGTAATGCAAAACATGCAACCTGTAGAATTTTTTAAACGTCGTCTATGGAGATTTTTGAGGGTAAAAGTTTGACGCCATTCCACGAGCGGGAGCAATTTTGAAGCGTGACATGTTGGGTATCAATTTACTTGGCGTAACATTATATTTCACAATATAAAAAAAATTGGGCTAACTTTACTGTTGTCTTATTTTTTTTATTCAAAAAAGTGAATTTTTTCCAAAAAAAGTGCGCTTATAAGACCGCTGTGCAAATACGGTGCAAAAAAAGTATTGCAACGACCGCCATTTTATTCTCTAGGGTGTTAGAAAAAAAAACATATAAAATGTTTGGGGGTTCTAAGTAATTTTCAAGCAAAAAAACCTGTTTTAAACATGTAAACACCTAAAATCCAAAATGAGGCTGGTCCTTAAATGGTTAAATAGACACGGTGTATGGAAGGGACAGTTGCACTTTATTAAAAAAGATTAGGGAGGGAAGAGAGGGGAGGGAGGGGTTATAAAAGGATAGTGGGGTCACAAAAGGTTAGAGAACCATAGAGGAGAGGGAGCTGAGGTATTGGTAGTAGTTGTGTGTCTTCTAAATGTTCTTTTTTTTTCCCCTTTTAAAGGAAGTAAATACAAACTGGGTATTGAAGGTTATTTAAGTGTGAATTTTATACACGACATTGTAAAGATGTTATAATAGTATGTATACGAGGTGCCTCTCGATCAGTGGTATATGTTTTTGTAAAAATTTATAAAAATAAACGAGTAAAAAAAAAAAAAAAAAAAGCCTTCACAGTTCTGGAACAACATCCTATGGACAGATGAGACAAAGATCAACTTGTACCAGAGTGATGGGAAGAGAAGAGTATGGAGAAGGAAAGGAACTGTTCATGATCCAAAGCATACCACCTCATCACTGAAGCATGATGATGGTAGTGTCATGGCGTGGGCATGTATGGCTGCCAATGGAACTGGTTCTCTTATATTTATTGATGATGTGACTGCTGACAAAAGCAGCAGGATGAATTCTGAAGTGTTTTGGGCAATATTATCTGCTCATATTCAGCAAAATGCTTCAGAACTCATTGGACGGCGCTTCACAGTGCAGATGGACAATGACCCGAAGCATACTGCAAAAGCAACCAAAGACTTTTTTAAGAGAAAGAAGTGGAATGTTATGCAATGGCCAAGTCAATCACCTGACCTAAATCCGATTGAGCATGCATTTCACGTGCTGAAGACAAAACTGAATGGAAAATGCCCCAAGAACAACCAGGAACTGAAGACAGTTGCAGTAGAGGCCTGGCAGAGCATCACCAGGGATGAAACCCAGCGTCTGGTGATGTCTATGCGTTCCAGACTTCAGGCTGTAATTGACTGCAAAGGATTTGCAGCCAAGTATTAAAAAGTGAAAGTTTGATGGATGGTTGTTAATCTGTCCCATTACTTTTGGTCCCTTAAAAAGTGGGAGGCACATATACAAACTGTTGTAATTCCTACACCGTTCACCTGATTTGGATGTAAATACCCTCAAATTAAAGCTGAATGTCTGCAGTTAAAGCACATCTTGTTCGCTTCATTTCAAATCCATTGTGGTGGTGTATAGAGCCAAAAAGATTAGAATTGTGTCGATGTCCCAATATTTATGGACCTGACTGTATATATTTAATACATTGCAGCTAACTGAATCACCTGCCTGCCTGAAGTATATTAGAAACAGTACACCAGGAACGGACTGCAGTCAGATCTAGCTAAACTGGATACAGTGGATATATATATACAGTATCTCACAAAAGTGAGTACATCCCTCACATTTTTGTAAATATTTTATTATATCTTTTCAAGTGACATCACTGAAGACATGACACTTTGCTACAATGTAAAGTAGAGTGAGTGTACAGCTTGTATAACAGTGTAAATTTGCTGTCCCCTCAAAATAACTCAACACACAGCCATTAATGTCTAAACCGCTGGCAACAAAAGTGACCCCTAAGTGAAAATGTCCAAATAGGGCCCAATTATCCATTTTGCCACCCCGGTGTCATGTGACTCGTTAGTGTTACAAGGTCTCAGGCGTGAATGGGGAGTGGGTGTGTTAAATTTTGGCTCCCACTCTCTCATACTGGTCACTGGAAGTTCAAAATGGCACCTCAAGGCAAAGAACTCTCTGAAGATTCGAAAAAAAAGAATTGTTGTTCTACATAAAGATGGCCTAAGCTATAAGAAGATTGCCAAAACCCTGAAACTGAGCTGCAGCCCCATGGCCAAGACCATACAGCAGTTTAACAGGACAGGTTCCACTTAGAACAGGCCTCGTTATGGTCGACCAAAGAAGTTGAGTGCATGTGCTCAGCGTCATATCCAGAGGTTGTCTTTGGGAAGTAGACGTATGAGTGCTGCCAGCATTGCTGCAGAGGTTGAAGGGGTGGGGGGTCAGCCAGTGCTCAGACTATACGCCGCACACTGCATCAACTTGGTCTGCATGGCTGTCGTTCCAGAAGGAAGCATCTTCTAAATATGATGCACAAGAAAGAGCGCAAACAGTTTGCTGAAGACAAACAGACTAAGGACATGGATTTCTGGAACCATGTCCTGTGGTCTGATGAGACCAAGATAAACTTATTTGGTTCAGATGGTGTCAAGCGTGTGTGGCGGCACCCAGTTGAGGACTACAAAGACAAGTGTGTCTTGCCTACAGTCAAGCATGGTGGTGGGAGTGTCATGGTCTGGGGCTGCATGAGTGCTGCCGGCACTGGGGAGCTACAGTTCATTGATGGAACCATGAATGCCAACATGTACTATGACATACTAAAGCAGAGCATGATCCCCTCCCTTTGGAGACTGGGCCGCAGTGCAGTATTCCAACATAATAACGACCCCAAACACACCTGCATGACGACCACTGCCTTACTAAAGAAGCTGAGGGTAAAGGTGGTGGACTGGCCAAGCATCTCCAAGTCTCCAGACCTAAACCCTATTAAGCATCTGTGGGGCATCCTCAAACAGAAGGTGGAGGAGCGCAAGGTCTCTAACATCAACCAGCTCTGTGATGTCATCATGGTGGAGTGGAAGAGGACTCCAGTGGCAACCTGTGAAGCTCTGGTGAACTCCATGCCCAAGAAGGTTAAGGCAGTGCTGGCAAATAATGGTGGCCACACAAAATATTGACACTTTGGGCCCAATTTGGACATTTTCACTTAGGGTGTACTCACTTTTGTAGCCAGCGGTTTAGACATTAATGGCTGTGTGTTGAGTTATTTTGAGGGGACAGCAAATTTACACTGTTATACAAGCTCTATACTCACTACTTTACATTGCAGCAGTGTCATTTCTTCAGTGTTGTCACATGAAAAGATATAGTAAAATATTTACAAAAATGTGAGGGGTGTACTCACTTTTGTAAGATAATATATATATATATATATATATATATATATATATATATATATATATATATATATACACGAGACTGACTGTATATATGTATTAAATACACTGCAGCTAACTGAATAATCTGCCTGCCTGCCTGCTCAATCTAAATGACACTCTCTCTCCGTTCACGCCGACACACCACACGAGGCCGACGTGCAGGTGGCCTTATATAGTGTAGGGTGTGGACTTAGTCCCCCTGAGCCATGTTTCATAAAAGGCACCCTGCTTTTGGCCAATTATGGCTCTCTTAGCCGAGGGTGCTGTGATTGGCCAAAGCATGCAGGTCATGGTGCATGCTCTGGCCAATCATCATACAGCAATGCACTGTGCTCCCGCAGTGCATTATGGGCTGTTACGCGCCCGCTCGAATGTGGAGCGAACGGCCCATAATGTGCGGTTTTCGACGAACGGGTGAACAGCTAATGTTTGAGTCAAACTCATGTTCGACCCGAACAGAAAGCTCATCCCTATTTGTAAGTAGTGGATTGAGGTATGACCATGGTACCATCCCTAGGCAGATTTTCAAGTGTAGAGTTATAGAGAACCACTGACTGATTGCTAAATAGAGTGTAGAAGGCATGCTTAACTGTAGATATCTAAACAAATGTGAATTAGGTAGGTCATACTGTTGCTTCAAACTGTGGAATGTCTGCAACGTTCCCCTAACACAAATCTGATTAAGGTATTTAATGCCTCTTGTTGCCCCATATGTGCGGATCAGGGATTGACATAAATTCCGACATCTCAGAATTAAAACATAAGGGGGGTATGCGGGGGGACATGCCCAGGTGGATCAGGGCTAGCTGCTTTAATAACAGACCAAGCCTTCAGCACAGTTTTCATAGCTTGCAAAATTGTGTTCAAGTGTTCAGACATTAGGATTTGTTTTACCATCTGTCATGAAGTGGTTAGAGAGTACAGTCCCTGGCATTACATCACATGGTAAACACCTGCAGGTAAATAAAACAAAGAGACAGAGCAGCATTAAACTAAATATTTGAATTGTCATATTCAGAATACTCAGCAGTCGTAAGTTCTCCGGTGTGTTGTAGAAAATCAGTCTTGGCCCAAAAGTAGTTTAAAAAGTGACGCGTTTTAATTTAATTTACAAATCAAAGAGACAACATGTGCAAAGGAAAGTCTGTGTAGCAGAGTCAGGTTTTATATTCTACTTAGGCATGGTTCACACTGATGCAATTTCAAATGAGACTTGGGTCACACTAAATCGCATGACAATGGAAATAACATTACTTCCAATGATGCCCTTTCACATCAGTGCAGTGCGGCTGCGATACAACCTTGGGGAAGGGTCCTGTGCTACTTTGGCATACATGCCAACAGTCCAGATTTTTCCGGGACAATCCCAAAAATTGGACCCTCGTCCCAATCTAAACGCATCCTGATCAAAATCCAGATTTTTTTGCCTTTGTCCCGGACATCAGGACTTTTTTTTTTGGGAGTGTCACCGGCTATAAAAACATAGCCACGAGATCTCCTTCCGGCTAGCAGGTCTCTTTCCCCTGTGTTCAGCTAACTGGCATCAATGTACAAGCAAATTGTCTACTTGTACATTGAAGAAAGAAGCCAGTTAGCTGTCCAGATCGGAGGCCCTCCCCTCTCCACTAAACACAGGGGAAAAAGACCTGCTAACCAGAAGGAGATCTCGCGGCCATGTTTTCATAGCCAGAAGCTGCTGGACGGTGGTCGGCCAGTGACAGATTGCCTAATGTATACTGGGAGATCCCGCGGGCACCACAGAGCTGCCATCTGTTCAATTCTTAGCTGACAGCCAGAGGTGCAGGAGATGCTGCAGGCACCAGTGACCATAGTTGCAGGTGAGTGGCCATGGGGTGATCTGCTGGATATTCGGCGTGTTGGGGGAGTACAGAGCTGGCGCTGCATCTGGTGACAAGTGACTTGGCAGGTGACAAGCTGCATCTGGTGGCAGGCGACGTGGCAAGTGACAATCCACATCTGGTGGCCGGCGACGTGGTAAGTGACAATTCGCATCTGGTGGCAGGAGACGTGGCAAGTTACAATCCGCATCTGGTGGCAGACGATGTGGCAAGTGACATGTGGCATCTGGTGGCATGCGACGTGGCAAGTGACAAACTGCATCTGGTGACAAGTGACGTGGCAAGTGACACACTGCATCTGGTGGCAGGCGACAGTGGCAAGTGACAATCCGCATCTGGTGGCCGGCGACGGTGGCAAGTGACAGGCTGCATGTGATGGCAGGCGACAGTGGCAAGTGACACGCTCAGGGCTCCCACTGATGCTGCATCTACCTAGGTAAGTATGAATAGGCAAAAAACCCCAAACCCATACTTTTCCTTTAAAGCAACGCCTATGGTGATTTTTGGGCACCATAGTTTTGGCAATATCGCGGGCACACACCATTTTAGAACATGGAATGTTAGGTATCTATTTACTCGATGCAACCTCATCTTTTATACTTTAGCCAAAGATGGGTATTATATGGTGTGATTATGCACTAAAATTCATTTTATTATATTTTTTCCGGAAAATTTGCGTTTAAAAAACAGTTGTCGAAATATCACGTCAAAAATTTTTTTTCAGCTATCACCTTTTTCTTCTACAGGGCCTCTGCTTTGAGAAACAAACAAACAAAAAACACACATATATATATATATATATATATATATATATATATATATATATATATATATATATGTTTAAAAAAAAATTTAAAAAACAATTAAATAATAATAAAATATATTCAAATTTAAAAAAAATTTGCCACAACCCCTATTGCCCGCACACCTGCGCAAACGTGAATGTACACCCAGGGTGTGTACATGTATGTAAACCGCGGTCCCACCACACATGTGATATATCGCTGCAAACGTCAGAATGAGAACAATAATTATAGCAAAAGAGTTCCTAGTTAACTCTAAATTTATGAGCTGTAATGGTTTTTAAAGTGTCACCTATGGTGATTTTTGGGCGCCATCGTTTTTGGTATTGCGGCCGCATGCAATTTTAAAACATGGAATGTTCAATATTTACTCACTCGATGCAACTTAATCTTTTATATTTTAACCAAAAATGTGTATTATATGGCGTGGTTTTGCATTCAAATTCTTTTTATTATATTTTTTTCCAGAAAATTTGCGTTTAAAAAACAGTTGTGCAAATATCACAAGAAACAAAAATTTGTAACTATCACCTTTTTATTCTACAGGGCCTCTGCTTTCACTAAATATATAATGTTCTGGGGGTTTATGTAATTTTTTTGCCAAAAATTTGGATTTTTACATGTATGCGACAAAGAAATAATGTCTCTGGTGCTGAACTGGTTAAGGATCCTGCACCTGCTGGAGTCCTAACAACAATGAGTCATCCCTGCTGTCAGTGAATAGCAGAATTTAAACAAAAGAGCTGACATAAAAAATGAGGACAAAAAAAAAAACAGAAAAATAGCGTGCAGGTCCCTCCTCCCCCATTTGTTAGAGGGAGAGGGGTGGCGGGGTCTCCATACAGAACATTACGCAAAACCTCAAATAACCCAAACAGGAAGCATCCAAAATCACTGATGCTTTAGAATTATCCACAAGCAGACAGTTTTGAGCATGCAATAATATGGCAGCCCAAAAATATTTATGAAGATCAGGTCAGGCTGCCCTGATGTCAGGGTCATTGGGGGGACCGCTAATTTAAACCTTGGCTGACTCGAGCCCCACAGAAACAAAACTAAGACGGAGTGAATAAGCTGAAAATATTACTTGGGTATCCATTCAGGGTAATGTCTAAGTACCTATAAAAAAGCAGGCAGAAGTTCATTTTTGAAAAGAATGATTTGCCCAACCAAGGTGAGGGGGAGATACAACCAGGCCTTCAATCTAGTTTTCATACTTTGCAGCAGTGGAGATACTTCTTTTTGACACAAAAAATAACAGCCTAAATTTAAATACTGGTTTCCTTACCCATTATACTACAGTTTTATGACCCCCTCTGTAACTGCATCCCCCCCCAGTTTATAGCTCTCCCTCTGTCTTATCTCACTAACTCTGCTACTAGCTTTATTACCATTGCCATATACATTGATTTGTATCTGTTTGTTTTTCTTTTTTTTCCTTTCCCCTTAGAGCCCATTCACACAGGGACGACTTGTCAGGCGACCTAGTCGCCTGACAAGTCGCCTCCCGTTCTGTGCTATGGAACCGTTCTAAGGGGAGCGACGCAAGTCGCTCCGACTTAGAAAAAGGTTCCTGTACGACTTCGGGGGCGACTTGGGGCGACTTGCATAGACTTCTATACAGAAGTCGTTTTGCAAGTCGCCCGGGCAGTCGTGTTCAGGTCGCCTCTGTGAGGCGACCTGCAAGTCGTGTTGCCCCTGTGTGAATGGGGTCGTAAAGATTGCATTTTTTTTTTGTTGTAACATTTTAACATTCTGCTAAAACTTTTGTGAATCAGTACTGTTTGGACCTTGAAGAAGGGGACATACAATGAAAGCTTGTCCTGAAAAATTGTATGTTAGTGCAAATAAAAAAATTATCACGGACAGTACTCAATTTTCTCTAGCAGTGCAGCCAAATTTAATGAATAATAATCTGATGTAGAGGGACAGACAAAAATACCTAGGTATTTGATCTTATTTGTCCATACTAAGGGAAGTGATCTTATTTGTCCATACTAAGGGAAGGGTCAGGTCTGCCTACTGCTGTGCCTCTGGATTTATCCCAATTTACTTTCAACCTGGAGAATTCAGAGAAACCGGAGAGAATATGCAAACGGAAAGTCAGGGATTGTTAAGAAATAAAATAAGGTCATCTGCATACATAACTAGCTTTTCTTCTAGAGTATCAACACAGATATCCACTACTGCGGTTAAAAGTCTAAGAGCCGAGGCCAGCCCCTCCATCATCAGGGCAAATAGGGCCGAGGACAGTGGACAACCTTGCCTCATACCTCTCTCTACCGAAAAGGAAGATGAGAGATCACCCCCCCAATTTAATCTAAGCTGTCGGAGACCTATAAAGTATTTCAATCCACTTATCAAACTCCACACCAAACCCCATAGCCTCCAATACAAAGAACATGTAGGGCCAGGCAACTGAATCAAAAGCTTTCTCAGTGTCCAGTGCCACCAATACTCTAGTGGAGGAGTCAGCCGAGGGAAACTGCAGATGAGGAAAAGCCTTCTTAGGTTAACATTGGTCGACTTTCCTGGCATAAAACCAGTTTGGTTGGAAGGATCTTCAACAATCTAGTACAGGGGTCTCCAAACTATGGCCCTCCAGTTGTTCAGGAACTAGAATTCCCATCATGCCTAGACATGTCTGTGAATGTCAGAATTTTACAATGCCTCATGGGATGTGTTGTTCCGCAACAGCTGGAGGGCCAAAGTTTGGAGATCCCTGAGAGTAGCTACGATTTTTGTTATATTTTGTTAATATTTTTAAATCATAATTGAGTAGAGACATTGGTCTGTAAGAGGACCATTGGGACCAATCCTTACCAGGTTTGGGGATAAGAACAATGTAGGCTTGGTACACTGAATGAGGCTATGACATTTGCTTTTTACAATCAGCTGCAGTAGTCTAGGTGCAATTACAGAACTATACGTCCTGCACCACTCCCCAGGGAGACTGCCCTGACCCAGCATTTTACAGCTGGGAAAGAAGTGGATAGGCGCCTCAGCTTCTTCGACTGTAAAGTCTCCATCCAGCTCCATGAGTTCATCAGCTGAGAGAGTGGGCATATGCAAGGCACCAAGATGTTTGGCACACATTTAGTGTGTGGGTAGTGTAGGGACAGGTCACCCGTCTCTCAGGGACAGCAATAGCGGCAGAGAAAGGTTCCAGACAAGTAGGGAAAGCCTAGGGATCCGCCACTGTTCCTGGAAACCTCCCTGCTTGGGTACAGACTGGCCAGGCTGCTTTCTGCCCCTCAAAACAGACACTGTCAATTTGGCGGAAGTCTGCTCTGCTACAATCTGCTGTTCATCCATGAGTGTTCCTGATCGGGCTGCCTTCCTGCCAGGCTTATTGTGAACTGTTATACTCTGACTACAATACAGGTTCTTTCTATCACATCTGGACTGTGTGTTTAACTGCTGCTGCACTGCACTGCACCCACTCACAAGTGTACATTCCAAAGCAGACTGCAAGCTGGCAGGTAGGTTTCTTTTGCAGAAGTGACATTTTCATAAAGATCCTGCCTGCTCACAGTTTTTGAAAGCAGGACTTTAGTTCTGATTTAAGCCTGTACCTATCAGGCTTTACAAAGGTGATATTCATAAAAAATATCTGTCCTAGCCAGTGCAAAGCACAGAACTGCACCAGGCCAGAAGACTGGAAATGAGCTTAGGGGGGATTTACTAAAACCTGAGCACTCAGAATCTGGTGTAGCTGCGAATGGTAGCCAATCAGCTTCTAACTTCAGCTTGTTCAATAAGGCCGGGTTCACACTCGTATGAAAAACCCTCCAATATTGGGAGCTCATGTCGCATGATGTGTGTAAATCATTGTTTCCCTATGGGAGCCGTCTTGACTGGTCCGACTTTGAAAAAACACCCTGCACTACCTTGGTCCGACTTTGATCCTACTTCAGCCCATTGAATATCACTGAAGTCGGATCAAAGTCAGATCGCCGTCCTAACTGATCCAACTTTGGCATGCGACTTGTGCTCTGATGATCTTGAAGGGAACTTCACGCCAAATTAAAAAAAAAAAAATGGGGTCCCCCCCAAAATCCATACCAGACCTTTATCCGAGCACACAGCCTGGCAGGTCATGAAAGGGGGTGGGGACGAGCGAGCAGCCCCCCTCCTGAACCGTACCAGGCCACATGCCCTCAACATGGGGGATGGGTGCTTTGGGGCAGGGGGGAACCCAAAGCACCTTGTCCCCATGTTGATGAGGACAAGGGCCTCTTCCCAACAACCCTGGCCGTTGGTTGTCGAGGTCTGCAGGCGGGGGCTTATCGGAATCTGGAAGCCCCCCACCCTATGTGAATGAGTATGGGGTACATCGTACCCCTACCCATTCACCTAAAAAAATGTCAAAAATAAAACACATTACACATGTTTTTAAAGTATTTTATTAAGGCAGCTCCGTCATCTCTTCTGATCCCTTCTTCCCTCTCCGGCTCTTCTGCCTCCTCCACTGACGTCTTCTGCCTCTGCCGGTTCTTCTCCCTCTGTCCGCTGTCTTCTGCCTCTGCTGGGTCTTCTCTGCTATCTTTTTGCTCTTTTGCCGGGTCTTCTCTGCTGTGTTCTCCCTCTGTTCTTCTTCCAATGTTGACGCAAGCTCTCTCCCGCTCTAATGCTGGGTGCGCGGTGTGCCACTACTTATATTGGTATGGGGCAGGGTCATCGGGTGATGTCATCCAGAAGCCCCACATCTTATGACGTCAACGCTCGGGGCATGATGGGGCGGTGACGTCATAAGGGACGGGCCTCCGGTGACCCCACCCCATGCCAATATAAGTAGTGGCACACAGTGCACCCAGCATTAGAGCAGGAGAGAGCATCAAGTCAACATCGGAAGAAGAACTATTTTTCCCTGTTATGGAGTAGTTTAATAACCTTTAACCTAGTAGGTATCTATTCCCATGTACACTCAATTTGTCTGAACAATAGTATATGTCAGCCAAATAAATAGTAATTATGTGAAATCAAGATATACAATGTATTATAGATATGTTTACCACTATACAAATAACTAAACCCTTATTCCACACATACTTCATTTAAAGTCCCGCACTTTCTGTTCTCTCCTTATTATACAAATATAGGGATGGAGGTAATTGACTACGTCACTACCTCATTTAAAGTCCCACCCTATCTCTCTCAATTATAACCAAATTAGGGATGGAAGTATGTGTTCTGGGACTTCAATTTTATTATTAAGCCTTTGCTTACATTCAATGTTGTTATTTATTGGTCCCTATTTTCTTTATGTGTTTATTTGTTATTTTGTTCATTATGTGTTTTGATGAGTCATTTTATTTGATTGCCCTCCAATTGTCCGGCTCATTCACTTATTTCAGTACGGGTTCCCTTTGCGCTGGGGCTTGTGAGTTGTGCTGCCGTATGCCCCTTGCGGGCTTTGTCTTTCCTACATGGGGGCTGCGACTTGCACTGCCCGCGTTCCCTCTTCCCCTCCCTAACTGGCAGGGGCAGTTGGGTGGGCACTGCGTGTCGACGTCATACCTTTTGTGCCAAACAGAGTATTGGTAACTGTCCATATATAACAGGAGATATAAAAGGCTGAGCAACTTAGTCCATAGGGGACAGGCTGGAAGTTCAAGGGTTAAGTGGTAACCGGTAATGTAATGGTTAAAGTAGGCTGGTAGGCTAGGCGGCTGCTGTTTCCTCAGAGAGCTGGCTCTGTGATGGATGAGAGAGGGGTAGAGAAGGAAGCGCCACCTGAGTGTAGTATTAACAAATGATGTTTAATGACACCAGGTAAAAACACACTTACAGGATAAAAACATATAAAAGGCTCATCTGTATGGGTATGTGGTCCTCGGTGTTCCCTCTGATCCTGTGGTGGTGACGCTGCAGGGATGCTGGGCTGCAGAAGGTGGATTACCAGCCGGGAGCTCCTTCTGTGGCCATCAGGAAGAGAGGTTGTCTCAACCTCTCTGCTAGCCCTCCTCCCTGGACGATCCCTCCCCTGGATACCAAACCCGGAAGCAGACGGACGACCTGTGACGTCATGCACGCTTCACGTGCGCTCCACGCCGGCCCCTAGTCTCTTCCTGATGGCCACAGAAGGAGCTCCCGGCTGGTAATCCACCTTCTGCAGCCCAGCATCCCTGCAGCGTCACCACCACAGGATCAGAGGGAACACCAAGGACCACATACCCATACAGATGAGCCTTTTATATGTTTTTATCCTGTAAGTGTGTTTTTACCTGGTGTCATTAAACATCATTTGTTAATACTACACTCAGGTGGCGCTTCCTTCTCTACCCCTCTCTCATACCTTTTGTGCCGATGGTGTGGGTTCACTTAGTGTGGCCCTGTCACGCCGTCTCACATTCCATCTACGAGCGGTGGGGTTGATGTTTTGGCGCCAAGCCATCAGGTGGCTCTTCTGCTTTGGGTTAGGCGCCTCCCTTCCCCCACTGCTCGCGTGTGTGACGTTGACAGGGTCCCTGGGCAGCGGCACCCATATATATGGGCACTATCCATGGGCTGTTCAGGCATTTGGCTATTCCTCACGTCCCAGATCAACACTAATCACATGTCCTCTAGATCCCTATACAGGTAACCTTACCTCACATAGGTCTCTGCCCCTCTGTTTATACTTCATTCCCTCCCCTGTGGTTTGTTTTTGTTGGCTGTGTTTAGTATTTCATGTGCCTTTTGAATGTGCTTAGTGTAATGTCACATACCCCATCCCACCTATACATAATATTAGTTTAACATGCACTTTTAGTTTTACACTTCATCATTACCATGTTCACTATTATACTTTCCCCTTTTTTTTGACCTACATTTTTACTCATCATTATATTTCATTTATTCACAGCCACATCAATAGCCTGATGCCTGTCTACCCTGGGTATGCCCTGTATGGGTTGCCTGTCGTTCGGGTCTCCCGTCTCAGCTCCCGGGGGGGAGCGGTGCCCGCATTTGGTGGCATTGTTGGCCCGACTCCCAGGCCAGCAGTACATGGACACCCTCTAAGTACCAGCTGGGACTCTGACCTTGTGTTCATTGTCCCCTAAACATGTGAATGTCCTGGATCAATTTGTAATTTTACCCTTGTCATTTCAGAGATACAATACACGTTTTCTCCTGATGAGCGACAAAAAGTCGCGAAAAGCGTAGAGCCAACAGATAATGTGTGTTCAACTATGTGTCATTACCAGTATTTCCATATTGCATCATCAATATTTTTTGTCTATGTATTGCTGTTTATTATTATTTTTTTTTTCATTACTGCGTGGACTTGTTTTGTAGCATACACCAATTTTATTTTATATTTAAACATGTAGTGCTGGTAGATTTTTAATCTACCGCTGATAGGTAAATCTTGTGGGTTACTTGTTAGAGGAAGTTAGATTTGCCTCTGTTCCAGCTTTGCTGAGTTGCGTGTAGTTCCACACTGCGCCGGTGGGTGTCGTTGTCCCCGTGGGCTGGTGTTGGAAAGGCAACGTGTTGAAGCGTATGAGTGCTCCTCTGTCCCGGAGACAACTCGGTGGAGGTGGTCCTCCGAGTTGCATTCTGGGAGAGGGTATTTATGGGACAGACACCATGCTTAGAGGTTCGTTTTCAGCCACCTGCTGGCCCTCCTGGCCGACAGGTATGCGTTAAGAGTACCACCTAGTGGTCCTCCGTTCCAGAGGCACAAGTCGCTGTGGCGTGTGGGTGGGCCCAGAAGCCTGTCTGGGGCCTACCACAGCAGCAGAGGAATGGTCCTGAGCTGTCTATCCTGAGTGAAGAAGCTGGACAACCGAGGAGATCCCAGGGGAGGACCCGTCATGGAAGGTTAATGCATAGTGCTGGTCTGGAGAGGGGCCTGGTGACTCGGTTGGAGGATGTATCCTGAAGTAATCTTACTGCATAGTACTGCCGGGTCGGCTTAAAGGTTCAAGTACTGTGTCGGACATTCATCGCAAACCAATACATCCTGTGGCAGAGGATCATACGGGTTTTAGTCCAAACAAGTCTGTGGCAGAGACTTTTGTTCGTGCTGCGTACTGGCTGCTAGGCAAGTGAGAGAGGCCTATCCAGGCGGGCAAAGATTGAATCCAACAAGGGGAGTGCATTCAACTACAAGTGTTCAATTCCAAAGAATGTTCTAAAGAATACTAAGGAAAGGTATTTGAGCTTCCCTGCAACTTTCCTTCTGCCTCTTTTCTGCTACTTCCTTTATTACTTGTTCATTAAAGCATTGGAAAATATACTCAAGTGCTTGGTGCTTATATCGTCCAGAGGTAAACTCAACGGGATCCTAGACTCGGTGCCGGTGAAACAGAGGTATCGAGAGTGAAGGTAACAGCCCGCTTTAAACCAGCAGCTCCACCGAGAGTTAGTGCTACAAACAATAAAGCTGTTAAATTTTAATTCTGTATACTTTTCTATTTTCTCCTGTTATGGAGTAGTTTAATAACCTTTAGCCTAGTAGGTATCTATAATTCCCATGTACACTTACGAATTTGTCTGAACAATAGTATATGTCAGCCAAATAAATATTAATCATGTGAAATCAAGATATACAATGTATTATAGATATGTTTACTACTATACAAATAACTAAACCCTTATCCCACACATACTTCATTTAAAATCCCGCCCTTTCTGTTCTCTCCTTATACTGAGAACTCTGATGTACGGAGAGGACTATGATGTATGTACGGAGAGGACTCTGATGTAAGGGGGAACACTGAGAACTCTGATGTATGGAGAAGACTCTGATGTAAGGGGGAACACTGAGAACTCTGATGTATGGAGAAGACTCTGATGTAAGGGGGAACACTGTGGCCTCTGGTGTAAAGGGGAACTCTGATGTAAGGGGTGACCTGAGAACCCTGATTTACCTTAGTAGACTCACTCAGAGGCAGGAGAGAGAAGGGGGAGACTTCAGTCACAGACAGGGACAGGGACAGTCACTCACCCCTTGGCAGTTAGCACCTCTCATCTAGATGTATCTGAGGCTGCAGGACTTCAAATTTCCAGCCCCCACTTTCCTTTTCTGAGGCACAGTGCCGGGGATTGGAGTGTGGGCAGACACAGAGGGGTAGGGGTGGGAGGAAGAGGTGCAGATCGAGCCCTCTCTCCTCTCTTGTCTGTGTGTGTGTTTAGGGGGGGATTGTTAGTGCTGGCTTTGGGCAGCATGAAAGAGAGTGCAACAGACACTCTCAGCTTAGACAACTACAACCAGCAATCCTGCTGGGAAGGCATAGTCAAGTCTGAATAATGTGTCCGGGTTTCGGGCAGTCTGAAACCCGGACGCATGATTCCAAACCCGAACTGTCCGGGTGAATCCCAGTCAGGTGGCAATCCTATCATCGGTGGAAGTGCACTTGCGTGATCAAAGCGCACATCAATTATACTCATTGTTACTGGATGATCATCAAGCAATTAATCTGTACTATTTACAACAGTTGTTCACACTTTATGGACACTTGTTTATTCAATATCTATGTTTAGCGTGGCATTATTTTTTTATTGTTTCATTATTATAAGTCTCCCTTAGATCCCTTTCACACTGCCAGCGTTTTTCAAGCGCTACAGCGCTAAAAATAGCGCCTGTATAAAGTGGCTCCTTTTACTCCAGTGTGAAAGCCCGAGGGCTTTCACACTGGAACGGTGCGCTGGCAGGGCGTCACAAAAAGTCCCAGCAGCTTCCTTGGAGCGGTGAACTCACCGCTCCTCCACCGCTGCTCCCCATTGAAATCAATGGGGCAACGCTACAATACCGCTGGCAAAACGCCTCTCCGGCGGTGTTTTGCGGGCGGATTTAACCTCTTTTCGGCCAATGGGAGGTTAAAACCGCCCCGCTAGTGCCGCTAAAACGACGGTAAAGCGGCGCTAACAATAGCGCCGCTGTACCACCAACGCCACCCGCGGCTCGGTGTGAAAGGGCTATTATGTTACGCAAAGTGAAAGAAAAGTTTTGCCTTTAGTTCAACATTGATTAAATATTTTAGTCATGTGGGCTTTGTTAACGTTTTCAAGTAGATTCCCAGTGTATCTTCCTGATAAATTAAAGTTATCAACGTTCTAAGGTGAATTACAAAGTAAAAGGAACGATAGTATTGTTCTTATAGGATTTGTTTATAACCAGAGAAGGCGGGGCCGGTAACACCGGAAGTAGAGTCATGGCAGGGAGCCGACGCTCGTCGCAGCTTAGTGACGTGTGCTGTGCGGCTCGCCATGTCGGCTCAAGCGCTGCAGGAACATTTCCGAGGAAACAGCAAGACCCGAGAATTCCCGGCACACAGCGCCAAGGTGCACTCGGTGGCCTGGAGCTGCGATGGGCGCCGCCTTGCTTCCGGCTCCTTCGACAAGACGGCCAGCGTGTTTGTTCTGGAGAAAGACCGACTGGTGAGAGGGCAGGAACCTGAGCATATACTGCACGGTGCCCAGCTGGTAGCCCTGTCATATGATAGGACCGTTCATTGTCAGCCCAGTGTTCTATGTGCCTATCTCTCCGCTCAGGTGTCTACACACTGAGCTTGTGTTTGAGCCTTCTGATTATTTGTACATCAGAGAATGTTTGAAGGCACTGTTTGCATTAAACAAAAAAAAGTGAAGGCGAAAGTGTTGACCTTAAGAGCCTAATGATCAAGGTGCATTTATGGCTTTTGCATTGAAGCTTGTGTAGCATTGAGTCAGTGTGTGGGGGGGGGGGGGAGTGTACAGGCTCTTGCAGTGTTTACCCCAAGCCATTGGTCAGTGTGGGCCAGTTCATGCAGGAACGCGTTGTATGTTCCTGTGCGATTCACACTGCATGCAAAATGCACCACATTTGCAGTCTCCAGCCGGTGACAATACGAGGTTAACGACACCCCAAAAGCAGGTGGCAAACACAGTGCATTTGCCTCGCACTGGATCGCATGGTACTTTTGTACCGTGCAATTGGGGTGCAGTGCGGTTTTAACCGCTTCAGCCCCAGAAGATTTGGCTGCTCAATGACCAGGCCGTTTTTCTGCAACTCGGCACTGCGTTGCTTTAATTGACAATTGCGCGGTCGTGCGACGTTACACCCAAACAAAATTGACATTCTTTTTTCCACACAAATTGAGCTTTCGTTTGGTGGTATTTGATCATCTCTGCGGTTTTTATTTTTTGCGCTATAAACACAAAAGGAGCTTCAATTTTGAAAAAAAAAACACTATTTTTTACTTTTTGCTATAATATCCCCAATTTTTTTTTAAAAATAGCAAATTTTTTCCTCAGTTTGGGACGATATTTATTCTTCTACATATTTTTGGTAATAAAAATCACAATAAACGTATATTGATTTGCGCAAAAGTTATAGCATCTACAAAATAGGGGAAAGATTTATGGCATTTTTATTATTAATTTTTTTTTTTTACTAGTAATGGCGGCGATCTGCGATTTTTATCGGGACTGCAACATTATGGCAGACAGATCGGAAAACTTTTGACACATTTTTTAGACCATTGGCATTTATACAACGATCAGTGCTATAAAAATGCACTGATTACTGTGTAAATGTCACTGGCAGGAAAGGGGTTAACTGTGTTACCTAGGGAGTAATTCTATCTGGGGGCGGTGGGGACTGCCTGGGTGAGGAGAGCGATCTCTGTTCATACCTGGTATGAACAACAGATCGCTCCCCTCACCCCTGACAGCATGAAGATCTTTCTGTTTACATTGACAGATCTCTCTTCTGTCTCTGTGTGGAGCAGTCGCGGGTGCCCGACGGTCATCGCGATCGCTGGGCAAATGCATCAGCTTTGGCGTGGTGCCGTAGGCGTGCCCTCTAGTGGTCAAAAGGTGACCCGGCGTATAGCTATGACGGTTCGCCCAGGGGAGCCAACCTGCTGCAGTATAACTGTGGCGGCTGGTTGGTAAGTAGCGCATGCACTACTGTTGGTGCAGAGCAATTTTTAGCCCATTTAAAATGAATGGGCTGAAATCGCACTGAACCCCACAGCCCCTAAGGAAATTTTCTCTGGTATTTGCATGCATGTGCTTTGGAGTTTTTGTATTCATCAATAGAGAAAACTATCATCTATTACCTCGTTTGTTGGTATGTGTTTGTTTTCAGCTGCTTTAAAAACGCACAAATCTGCCCAAATTGAGGTACAAAAGTAGCTCCAAATTGACCTTCATGCGCATCGGGGGCATGTGTTGTGGGTAGAGGAAGACAAAGACAGCATTATAATCCTGACATAGAATCTAATCATTACTACGTTACAAAAAAGGTGTTTTTATTGCTGTCTTAGTGCGTATTGAGGAGATTTTCCCCAGTCGTGTTCCGACAGCCCTTGAGAGATGGAGCTCCTCCCATCGCCACAGGAAAGGCGCCCAGGCCCAAGGTCAATCATTTGTGTTTCCTCCGTCGGAGAAACATGTTGCTGAGGGACCAGGAAAGGAAGGACTACATCTCTCAGGGGCTGCCTGAAGGGAGAGGAGATTGTACAGGGGGACTGGGTCCTATCGGTGCTCTATTTAGATCCTTACCATTTGATCTTTTGGCCCAGGTACTGTCCAGCAGACAGGAGCAGACCGTCACCCCCTCCTTCCAATGCCTGGTGAGGGCCAGTGGCAGGGTGATGCAGGTTCCCCAAGGGTGCGACTGTGCAGCGCAGGTGAGGTGGCGTGCAACATCCATTTAATCTCCTGGCTGTTCAGTCGTGGTGGGGCTGGAGACGGCGTTCGTGTCATTTCCGGTGGAACTGCGTCATCACTGCGCTCCGAGACATCCGGGTCTCCAGGGCACAAGGGGAAGGGGAAGGCCAGGCTGGGCCTAGAAAACGCCCGTCCAGCTAAACCGGACTAGCAGCGGGATCTGGAGTAGAGTGGGTACCATGAAGGTGAATCCCCAGGACACTCCGGCCGAAGCACCAGCCAAGCACAGGTAGGCTGCTGGGCAAGCCCCATACTGTGCTATTTACCATGTGTGGTGGTGGTTGTAGGGCTGGATTAGGGAACTCCATGATGGTGGACCCCTAACTGTCCCGGGAATCTGCAGCAATGGTGATGTGCAGCAAGGGTGTAAGGGGAGGGGGGAGCTTGGTAGCTAACACCCCCTACCCATTTTTTCTGTGTTGCAGGCAAAGGAGACACCCAGGGAGGACAAGTCTGGCAGCAAAAAGTGCCCAAACTGTGGGAACAAACTCATCAAGCTCTAATAGAGCCTTGTGCAGGCGGTGTATTGCAAACCTGCTTAAATCAGAAGCAGACTCCCCCCCGGCAAAGTTTCTCAGCTCTTTAAAGGATGAGGTGGCATCAACTTTTAAATCCCCTAGAGAGATAATTTCAGATGTGAACACATCCACATCTAACAGTAACGCAGCTGCAATTCCTGCTTCGCCAGGCCCTACAACCTCCAGCTCAGGGGAGCCCCGAAGAGTCAGGGAGCATAGCCCCGCTTTAGTTAGGCCTGAATCTTCTGACTCTGATCAGGATGAAGATCAGGCCGTAGCTAACATAACTACTAAATACAAACTGTCCCTTGAAGAAGTGGACGATTTGTTAGGCGCAATATATGACACTCTGGACAATTTCCTCTGGACAACTTCCTCTTCATTAATTTCTAAACATGATAAAATGTACGAGGCCCTGGGGAAAAAGAAGGCGAAAGTATTTCCAATACATAACATACTTTCTGTCCTTCGAAAAGAATGGGTGGAGCCCGATAAAAAAGCCTTTTTCTCTAATTCTCTAAAAAGGTTTCCTTTTCACGAGAACCCAGAAGCCATTTGGAATAAAAATCCTACACTAGACGCACCCCTTTCTAAAGTATCAAAGCAGTCTGACTTGGCCTTTGAGGACATGGGGCATTTAAAGGACGCAATGGACAGGAGAACAGACATAGTCTTGAAAATGGCCTGGGATGCGCGATGGCCAACGCTAGCCACAACATGCGTAGCTAGGAATCTAGAATTCTGGCTATCACAACTGCAAGAGCATTTGGTACTGATTGGGGAGATGGTGGATCAAGATGTATTGGTGCCAGTCCCAGCTCAGGAAGAGGGGGGCGGTTTCTATACGTACATGTTTGTGATAAAAAAGCCATCTGGAAAGTTCAGACTAATTATGAGCCTCCCGGCCTCTGAGCTTATCCATCTGATACAAAAAAATTTGCATGGAGTCCATTTATTCGATAAAAAATCTTCTGCAGAAAGAAGTTTTTATGGCAACTTTGTATCTAAAAAGATGCCTATCTACATATTCCAATAAAGAGGGAATGTCAAAAATTCCTTTGTCTGGCAATTCAAATTGATGACAATTTATCACTTCCAGTGCAGAACACTTCCCTTCGGACTGTCGTCATCCCTGAGAATTTTCATCAAAGTTTTGGCCGAAGCACTAGTCCCTTTTGAGACTCCAGTCCATCTCGATTGTACCATATTTGGACGATCTACTCCTCATGGCCCACTCAGAGAAGCAGCTTCGTCAGGATTTGGAGATAACACAACTCGGCCTACAACGTTTGGGGTGGATAATAAATCAAGAAAAATCCAAACCAACCCATTCTCTTTTTGGGCTACAACATTCAATCCAGAGATCAGAAGATAGTGCTGCCAGAAGGGAAGATATCCAACCTGAAACTGAGGATGTCTTGTATTCAATCCAGTCGCAGCTGCACAGTAAGAGAGGCGATGTCAGCATTAGGACTTATGACGGCATCAATACCAGCCATACAATGGGCCCGCTTCCACCAAAGAAGCCTACAGAGGTTTCTGCTGGAAGAACTAAAAGACAAAGACCTAGAAGAGTACATAACGATTCCCACCAGAGTAAAGCGATCTCTATGGTGGTGGAAGGACAAGGAGAACCTTCAAAAAGGGGTACATTGGATACTACCCATAACATCCATACTGACCACAGACACTAGCAGTTGGGGATGGGGAGCCCATCTCAACTTGCGCTGGGCTCAAGGCGAGATGGGGAGCTAATCTCAACTCGCGCTGGGCTCAAGGCAAGTGCACTCCAGAGAAGAAAGATATCTTCTCCAACTGGAAAGAGCTGACAGCTTTTTCCAGAGCTTTACTAGTCTTTCAGGAAATGGTCCAGGGTCACCACCTTCAGGTCCGTTCCAACAATGTGACAGCTGTAGCGTATATCAACAAACGGGGGTACCAGGAGTCCCCGGCTGATGTTGGCAGCCGAGTACATTTTTTCAGTGGGCAGAAAACAACCTCAAATCCATCTCTGCGGTACATCTGAAAGGGAGAGCAGAACGATACTGCAGACTTCTTGTGTCGACAACAAGTTTCGAATCAAGAGTGGTCTCTGCATCCAGAAGTATTCGATCACATAGTGGCTTACTGGAGGAAACCAGAGGATTTCTTTTCACTATGCCCAGGAGATCAACCCCTGGCAGTGGATGCTCTGCAGGACCCCTGGATCTTGGCCTGGCATACTCATTTCTACCCCTCCACCTGAGACGAGTTTAACCTTGGTAGCGCCATTCTGGCCCAAGAGACCGTAGTTTACAATGTTTCTAAAGCTAGCAGATCAACCTCCTCTGAGGCTACCCATCAGACATGACCTTCTTTCACAGGGACCTCTACGGCATCCACAAACTGCCACATTAAAACTTTCAGCATGGCTACTGAGGAAGAAATTCTCAGGAACAAGGGACTATCAGAGAGGGTTATATGAACTCTACTTCAGAGTCAAAAACCAGTCACCCGAGCTATCTATGGTAAAATCTGGAAAAAGTTTAATTCCTGGTTAGATAGTAGAGGGGAAGAAAGCAAGGACACAACGGGTATCCTAGAGTTACTTCAAGAAAGGATAGATCGGGGGTTGTCGCTAAGTACAATTAAAGTACAGGTCGCTGCCTTGAGTGTGTACCTAGAAAAACGCTCACAGGAAGATCTACTTATCGCAAGATTCTGTAAAGCAGTCACAAGACACAGACCAGTCCAGATTCACAAGCCCCCAACCTGGGACCTATCGGTTATCCTCAGAGCCTTTCTGGGGGTGCTGTTCGAACCAATCTCAAGGGCCTCTTTAAGACTGCTCACACTTAAGACAGTACTCCTAATTGCGATCACTGCAGCCCATAGGGTGAGTGAAATGCAAGCTCTTTCCATCAGAGAGCCCTTCCTCCAGATCTTGGATGATAGTCATCCTAAGGACAGATCCTGGACTCCTGCCAAAAGCGGCATCTAAATTTCATAAGTCCCAGGAAATTGTCGTTCTGTCAAGATGCCTCAAATGACAAAGTAAAGCAATTTCACTTGCTGGATGTGAGATGTATTTAGAAGCAACCAAGACAATTAGAGTGGATTTACTTTTTGTCCTGTTCTCTGGGAAGCATAAGGGTCAAAAGCCTCGAAAGTCACTCTAGCTAGATGGCTCAAGTTAGCTATTACGGAGGGGTATAGAATACTAGAATACTAGATAACCTCCTGGGGGTATTAAGACACTCCAAGAGCATGCTTGGCGTCCTGGGTGGAAAAGGCTGGTGCCACCCCCAGAGCAGATCTGCAAAGCAGCCACATGGTCAAGCTTTACCACCTTTTACAAGGCATTACTGACTAGACCAGTGGTTCTCAACTCCAGTCCTCGGGACCCACCAACAGGCCAGATTTTAAGTATTACCTTGGGGAGTTGCAGAGTAGAATACTGCAATCACTGAGCAGCAAGTGATATCACCTGTGATGTATTTCAGCTATCTTGCAAACCTGGCCTGTTGGTGGGTCCTGAGGACTGGAGTTGAGAACCACTGGACTAGACCTACTGTCTAGTCAGGACCGTGCTTTTGGGAGGAAGGTCCTCCAAGCTGTGCTCCACCCCCCCCCCACAATCTGGTGAGTACTTGGACATCCTCTCAAGGGCTGTCCTGGAAGACGACTGGGGAAAACCGGAGTTAGACTTACCGGTATTTCCAGTAGTCTTCCAGGACAGCACGATCCCACCCTTGAATTAAGTTGGTGATATTACATGTTCTGATTTTATGTTTTTCAGTTCCATCCTTCAGTTCTTGGTGATGACTGACCATGGGCCTGAGGGACCGCCTTTTGAACTGAATGGCAACGTGTTTCCTGTGGCGATGGGAGGAGCTCAATCTCTCAAGGGCTGTCCTGGAAGACTACTGGACATAGTTACCGGTAAGTCTAACGCCTGTTTTTCGTCCCTTTCTGTCTGACACGTTTATCAGGATTTTATTGCTGGGTTGCAGCTCATTATTTACAGAGGTTCTAAACTTTCAACACTGCAAAATTAAAAAGACAGTTTTGGCTAGAGTTGAATTTCGTAGCTGCTGCTTTTAGTCATTTTGTTGTAGTGGGACTAACAATTTCCCTGTGGCCATGAACAGATTCCTTGGCTTCCTTATAGTACCAGATGTTACATTTTACTTACGGCGGGGACGGAAAGTATTCAGACCCCCTTACATTTTTCACTCTTTGTTATATTGCAGCCATTTGCTAAAATCATTTCAGTTCATTTTTTTTCCCTCATTAATGTACACACAGCACCCCATATTGACAGAAAAACACAGAATTGTTGACATTTTTGCAGATTTATTAAAAAAGAAAAACTGAAATATCACATGGTCCTAAGTATTCAGACCCTTTGCTCAGTATTTAGTATAAGCACCCTTTTGATCGAATACAGCCACGAGTCTTTTTGGGAAAGATGCAACAAGTTTTTCACACCTGGATTTGGGAATCCTCTGCCATTCCTCCTCGCAGATCCTCTCCAGTTCTGTCAGGTTGGATGGTAAACGATGGTGGACAGCCATTTTTAGGTCTCTCCAGAGATGCTCAATTGGGTTTAAGTCAGGGCTCTGGCTGGGCCATTCAAGAACAGTCACGGAGTTGTTGTGAAGCCACTCCTTCATTAATTTATCTGTGTGCTTAGGGTCATTGTCTTGTTGGAAGGTAAACCTTCGGCCCAGTCTGAGGTCCTGAGCACTCTGGAGAAGGTTTTCGTCCAGGATATCCCTGTACTTGGCTGCATTCATCTTTCCCTCGATTGCAACCAGTTGTCCTGTCCCTGCAGCTGTTGGGACTGTATTGGACAGGTGATGAGCAGTGCCTGGTTTTCTCCACACATACCGCTTAGAATTAAGGCCAAAAAGTTCTATCTTGGTCTCATCAGACCAGAGAATCTTATTTCTCACCATCTTGGAGTACTTCAGGTGTTTTTTTTTAGCAAACTCCATGCGCGCTTTCATGTGTCTTTCACTGAGAAGAGGCTTCCGTCGGGCCACTCTGCCATAAAGCCCCGACTGGCGGAGGGCTGCAGTGATGGTTGACTTTCTACAACTTTCTCCCATTTCCCGACTGCATCTCTGGAGCTCAGCCACAGTGATCTTTGGGTTCTTCTTTACCTCTCTCACCAAGGCTCTTCTCCCCCGATAGCTCAGTTTAGCCGGACGGCCAGCTCTAGGAAGGTTTCTGGTCGTCCCAAACGTTTTCTATTTAAGGATTATGGAGGCCACTGTGCTCTTAGGAACCTTAAGTGCAACAGAAATTTTTTTGTAACCTTGGCCAGATCGGTGTCTTACCACAATTCTGTCTCTGAGCTCTTCAGGCAGTTCCTTTTGACCTCATGATTCTTATTTGCTCTGACATGCACTGTGAGCTGTAAGGTCTTATATAGACAGGTGTGTGGCTTTCCTTATCAAGTCCAATCAGTATAATCAAACACAGCTGGACTCAAATGAAGGTGTAGAACCATCTCAAGGATGATCAGAAGAAATGGACAGCACCTGAGTGTCACAGCAAAGGGTCTGAATACTTAGGACCATGTGATATTTCAGTTTTTCTTTTTTTAATCTGCAAAAATGTCTACAATTCTGTGTTTTTCTGTCAATATGGGGTGCTGTATGTACATTAATGAGGAAAAAAATGAACTTAAATGATTTTAGCAAATGGCTGCAATATAACAAAGAGTGAAAAATTTAAGGGGGTCTGAATACTTTCCGTCCCCACTGTATATAGCAGTTCACTCCAGCATTCTTTAGAATAGTGGATCTCAACCCTGTCATCAAGTACCCCCAACAGGCCACGTTTGCAGATTTTCCTTTATCTTGCACAGGTGCTTTAAATCAGTCAATCGCTTGATATATTGGACAGCTATTTTATCTAAGAGAAATTCCCATAACATGGCCCGTTGGGGGTACTTGAGGACCGGGTTGAGAACCACTGCCCTAGAGCACATGTCGCAAACACCAGGCCTGCGGGCTGAATCTGGCCCATCAGGCCATTTCACGTGGCCCTCGCACCCCCGCGGAAGGGTTTCTCTGTCTCCCCCCAGCCCCCCCCCCCCCCCCCCCAAATCTCCGCAATTGGCAGCAGAAAGGAGGACAAAACTCCTACAGATCCTGTGCAGCTGCAACACCCCCTCATCTCCACCTCCCCTGTTCTCGGCATTCAGTAGTTTCTGGTATTTTACTCCAGCCCTCCTGTGATCCTCCTCCAGACTCGGCACTTTTTACTTCCAAGCTTCGCCACTAGCTTTTTCCAGGCGCAGCACAAGGAAAGGGAGGTGTAATGTAAGGGTGGGTGGGGGACTCTTGACTTCTGATGATGGGGGGGGTTCTTTGCATGATGTATGTGGGGGGGGGGGTTGCTCTGGACATCTGCTTATAATTATGAGAATAATACAGTTCTATGCCAGTTGAAAAGGAGGTTCGCACACAACTGGTATCCACAAGAAATTTTATTGGAGACTGCTCAGGCTGAACACCACAGCAGAACCATGTTCTGTCTGAGCAGTCTCCAAAAAAAGTTTATTGTGGATGATACCAGCGGAATGCGACCCTCCTTTTCAGACTTGCATCATCTGCTATAGGAGTGTGAGTGGGCTCCATTCTAGTCTGCACCTGCCCTTCATAAATCAAGTCTAGGCCTCAAGCACACTGGACGTTATAAAAACGCCAGTAGCTTTGCAGTGAGTTTTTCAACATTTTTGCAATAGCGGTTTTCTGCATTTTAGCATTTTTTAGCTTTTTTTTTTTTTTTCAATGGATCAAAAGTCAGATGCTGGTGAGCTGCGTTTTTGAGCGTTTATCAGCGTTTTTTGACGTTGGAGTGTTTTTACAGATGAAAACAGCTGAAAACCTGCTCTCAGAACCCACTGTTTTGGGGTTTTTTTTTTAGCCAAAAAACGCTCCAGCCAAAAACTAACAGCCTATGTGTGCATGGACACATAGGATAACATGATGGGGAGTTTGACTGTAGAAAAAAAAGTCTGAAGCCAAAAACAGCTGCTGTAAAAATGTCCAAAAACATCAAGTGTGCATGACGTCTTAAAGTGATTGTACCTTTTTAAGGTATTACTAAAACCAGTAATCGAACGCAGAGGCAATTATTTAATATGATAGAGTAGGTACATTTATATATTCTTACAGATGCAACCGGCCCTTTGAGAGCAACCATAATACTGATGAGCCCACAATGAAATTGAGTTTGACACCCCTTATCTGGAATCTTTCTGATCAGATTTATTGATTTCCTGCATCATTCCTCAGCTCCATTTACTGGCATTATGCAGTATTTTTTACATATACTATATGGTTAGGAAGAAAAATCTCTAATCCACTCTGAGAATAACAGACCGAAGAGCTACTGTATATACTATTAGAGGTTGAATCTGGTAAATATCATCAGACTCAGAAAACCTTTTTTTTTTAGTTAAAGGAAAAAAAAAAAATTAACCACTTGCCGACTAGCCGCCGCCATTATACTGCGGCATGTCGGCACGATCCCGCGAACTGTCGTAGCTGTATGTTGGTCGCTATGGCCACCGGCCACACGCAATTGGGGGCACGAGAGCCAGGCGTGTGTGTGTGTGTGTGTATGTAAACACACGAATCCCTGTTCGTGAGGAGAGGCGAGACAGATCGTGAGTTCCTACTAGCTAGGAACAATGATTTGTCATCTCCTCTAGTCACTCCCATCCCCCTACAGTTGGAACACACACGAGGGAACACAGTAAACCCCTTGATTGCCCCCAGCGTTAATCCCTTCCCTGCCAGTGACATTTATACAGTAATCCGTGCATTTGTATAGCACTGATCGCTGTATAATTGTCAATGGTCCCAAAAAATATGTTAAAAGTGTCCGACCTGTCTGCCATAATGTTGCAGTCCCGATTAAAAATCGCTGATCATCGCCATTACTAGTAAAAAATAATAAAAATGCCATAAATCTTTCCCCTATTTTGTAGACGCTATAACTTTTGCGCAAACCAATCAATATACGATTAGTGCGATTTTTGTTTTTTTGTTAGCGCAAAAAATAAAAACCGCAGAGATGATCTAATACCACCAAAAGAAAGCTCTATTTGTGGGAAAAAGCTGAAAGAGCTGTATGTGTGCTGCATTGTGTCTTCTGACATGTATGGACTGTGTACTGAGCTGTATGTGTGCTGCATTGTATTTCCTCATGTAAACAAATAATGCATTCTTTATGCAGGCCAACTAATCAGCTGGCCGATTAATCGATTAGGAAAATAGTTGTCAACTATTTTCCTAATCGATTAGTTGTTTCGGCCCTAATATGTCTATCTCACTGATATGTAAATGAATCTGTCACAATTTGGGCTATTTGTTACATGGATGGGAAACGGATTCTCTAATGAGTTTCTGTGACATATATAAAAGTGTAAATCCAGGTCACAATTTTGGTTAGAGTGGGACTTGCTGCCTGTCAAGTTTATTTTGGATGTCTGTGTAATTTGTTAGGCTTGATGTACATGGGACATTTTTACAACCTCTCCTGAATGATTGAACTTGACATACAGTAACCCATGTTTAAAACGTTTTGCTGCATTTACATGCCGTGTTTAGCCGCGTTTTGCATTTAGAAGCATTTTTTTTTTAAAATAGCCAAAAATCAAAAACACCTGTAAACGAAACGTGGCTAAATGCAAGTTACCGCGTGTAGCCGCTTGAAATGCCTCTAAACTCAGCTTTTGAACCCTTCTTTTTTTGCATTCCAAAAAAAGCCTCTAAACTCAACTGCATGTGTACATGTACTGATCAGATAACACAGAGGAAAGTTCAGGAGCAGTTGGAAAAAAAAAAACCCAACTGCTCCTTATACAAAAGAAAATTTGGATAACTTTACTGTTTAGTTTTTTTTAATTCATTAAAGTGTATTATTTTTTTCCCCCAAAAAATTGCATTTAAGAGTGCTGCGCAAATAGTGACATAAAATATTGCAAAAACCATCATTTTATTCCCTAGGGTCTCTGCTAAAAAAAAATATATATATCATGTTTGGGGGTTCTAAGTAATTTTCTAACAAAAAATAATTATTTTAACTTGAAACCAGTAAATGTACTGTAATATAACAAGTGCCTAATTTTCCAGGTGGTTGGTGGCAATTAAAGCTAGGAACCTAGCACTGTAGGCTAAATTGCTGCCCAACTGCCCAGGCGGAATGCATTTAATATAAGACTGCCCTTCATTTTATATTGTAGGTAAAAGAACTTAATTACCGTGGCCATGGAGACAGTGTGGACCAGCTGTGCTGGCACCCCTCAAACCCAGATCTCTTTGTCACTGCTTCAGGAGATAAGACGATACGCATATGGGATGTTAGATCTGAAAGGTGCGTCACAACTGTTACAACAAAAGGTGAGCAACCTCTACTTTTAGTTTGTAGCTGTCTAGGAGTTTTGCATTACCAGAGAAAACATTCCAAACATTTAAAAATGCAACACAGCCACACCTCTATGTCACACCTAGCAAACCTGCTTTTCTGCAATATATTAAAGATTTTTTCTTTATTTGAACAGTTGGGAGCAAAGGGCACACAGCAGATGACTCATGGGGTAAAACAATTCATATTGTGTTATCTATTGGTTGATGCATTTTAGAAAGTTGTTGTTTCAATCCTTGATTTTATTGTGATTTTGATTGATCATATGGCGCTGCGATGGCCTGTGATTGATCAACCAAAGCTGCATTTGTTTGTGATCTTGTGGAAATGTTGATTTTTTTTTTTTTTTTTTTTTTTTTATTCCAAATAAGTAGCTATGACATTTTGGGGTTGATTTACTAAAGCTGAAGTATGCAAAATCTGGTGCAGCACTGCCTATAAACCAATCGACTTCCAGGTTTTATTGTCAGAGCTCAATTGAAGCTGATTGGTTACAATGCACTGGGGCACCAGATTTTGCTCTCTCCAGTTTTAGTAAATTAGGGCATTTTGAGTACACTTTTACCATGCCTGAAAGTCTTTAACACCGAAAGTCTTGGGTCACGACTCACTTCTGAAATGAGCTTAAAGAGGAGCTCCACCTTATAAAAAAATTATTAAAAGCCAGCAGCTACAAATACTGCAGCTGCTGACTTTTAATAAATTGACACTTACCTGTCCAGGGTGCCCTCGATGTCAGCAGCAGATGACGAGCAATCGCTCGGTTCTGGGCTGCCCCCGCCGCCATCCTCGGTCAGGGAATCGGGAAGTGAAGCGTTGCGGCTTCACTGCCCTGTTCAATACTGCGCATGCGCGAGTCGTGCTGCGCGTCTTCACTGGTCCCCATGGTGTTGTGGGAACTGTGTGTTTCCCAGAACACAATGGGGGGGGGGGCGGGTTTGAGGGTATTCCCGGAAGTGGGTCCAAATACCTGTATTATACCCCTCCCCCCGAAAGGTGCCAATTGTGGCACCGGAGGGGGGGAGGAATCGGGATTTATATTCCTCCATAGTCAGGGCTTGAAGATGAGGTACTGAGAGGAAGGAAGTTCAAGATGTGTTATATGATGTTCATTAGCAGTCCAAACTTGAGACTTGCAGGCTCTGAAAAGTGTTGCCACTCTCCTTTTCCTGTGTAGTCATGTGTAGCATTAGTCATGACTTTTCTCTGTCAGGTAGAACAATTCCTACATATGTTTTAATTGTTTAACACTGTTTGACTGGAAATTTCGTTTAAAGCCCCAACTCTGGCTTAAACATAGAGTGGAGAGGGGTTTAGCACTTCTGAATGTATTTGGGAGATTACCCCTTACCTCCTAACAACTTGGAGACCAATGGTAATAGAGTAATGCCCTGTACACACGAGCGGAATGTCCGACAGAAAAAGTCTGACGGAAGCTTTTCATCGTCTATTCCGATCGTGTGTAGGCCTCATCGGACTTCTTTTAAAAATTCTGACGGACCTAGAAATGGAACATGTTTTAAATATTTCCGACGGAACCAATTCCTATCGGGAAAACCGCTGGTCTGTATGCTGTTCCGACAGACCAAAAACAACGCATGCTGTGAAGCAAGTACGAGACGGAAGCTATTGGCTACTGGCTTTTGAACTTCCTTTTTCTAGTCCCGTCGTAAGTGTTGTACGGCACTGCGTTCTGGATGGTCGGAATTTGGGTTGACCGTGTGTAGGCAAGACAGTTTGAATGGAATTCCGTCGGAGAAACCTTTGGAGTTTATTCCGACGGCTAAACCAGTCGTGTGTACGTGGCATAAGGGGAAGTTTCCTCAGCAGGCGCACAACATGTTTGCTTTTTTCTTTACATAGCACAAGTTCAGTTTCAATTTTGTAAGTTTACTGGATATTTAAAAAAATATATATATTTTGCAGAAAACTATTTACTGTAAGGGAAAAATAAAGGTTGCCTCTAAAAAATGTTTGCACTGTACTACAGTTATCCCTGTCTTATCTCTATTTGTGTGCTTGCTTATAGGTGAAAACATAAATATCTGCTGGAGCCCAGATGGTCAGACTATTGCAGTAGGCAATAAGGATGATGTAGTCACTTTTATAGATGTGAAAACGTACCGCCCCAGAGCAGAGGAGCAGTTCAAATTTGAGGTTAATGAAATCTCGTGGAACAATGATAACAATATGTTCTTCCTCACAAATGGGAATGGCTGCATCAACATTCTGAGGTATGTGACCTACCACTGTTTATACCCTCTTCACATGGTGACTTTTTGAGACTGAGCAATGCAGTTGCAACCAGCCCTAGAGCAGGGGAAAAAATGTGCCTTTTTATCCAGAGTTCATCTGGAAAAATTTCAATGCTCTTCTAGTATATATATATATGTGTGTGTGTGTGTGTGTGTGTGTGTGTGTGTGTGTGTGTATCTGCACTGTGAGAATTAAGGCACTGCTAGTCTCAGGATATTTTTTATAAATGTTTGTGCTATATTTATGAAATAAAGTAAATCTTTTATAATGCAATGGCATTGAGCTAATTTAAAAAAAAAAACAGATTCTATGATGGGTCTGGTTTTGAGTCCAAAACTAGTGTCTTCCTTTATTTTTTTTTGTTATTTTATGGAATATTTGCTAGGGACTCCCAAACCTGGATTATATGTATGAAGGCTTGTTGAATATGGAGCCAGGCTTTTAAAGGGACCTAGAGGAAATTTTTGTGCGTTTTTTAGTCTCGGATATCTGGAGTGAGATTTAGTATTGTCACTACTGTGCTGCTCAATGTTCTCATTGCTGGAGGCTCTGACAAGAGCCCCGCCTCTACCAAGATGGCTGCCTCAACAGAGACACAAAACAAGGGGTGGTAAATGCGGGAAAGGTCAGCTTCAGGGAGAGCACAGGCAATTATAATGAACTACCCAAATCATCACTGGTGCAGACAATTCTTTTGACCCCTTTCACACTGAGGCGTTTTTCAGATACTTTTGGGCTAAAAATAGGGCTTGTAAAGCGGCTCCCCTGCAGTCTGTGTGAAAGCCGGAGGGCTTTCACACTGAGGCGATGCGCTGGCAGGACGTTAAAAAAAAACTCCTGCAAGCAGCATCTTTGGAGCGGTGTATACATCGCTCCTGCCCATAGAAATGAATGGGCACTGCTGCCGAACCGCCTGCAAAGCGCCACTGCAGCAGTGATTTGCGGGTCGCTTTAACCCTTTTTTGGCCGCTAGTGGAGGTTAAATGCACCCCGCTATCGGGCGAAAAAACACCTGCAAAAACGACGGTTTAGCGGCGCTTTACCGCCGACGCCCCAGTGTGAAAGGGGTCTTTCCAAAGCTGCAGAATTAGGTAAATTGTTTTTTCAGTGTACTGCATATGCACAATTGGCATTTCTACAATTTCCCTGTAATGCAGCAAATCTTCATTTTTGAGTTCAGTTCAACTTCCACAGGGGTTTATGTAGTATGTTATTTTTTTTCTTTTTGTTTCAATGTAATTTACATAATTAGTAGTGATTTTTCTTCTTTGACATGGTAATATCTTTTTTTTTTTTTTTTTTTTTTTTTTTTTTTTTTTCTGTAGCTACCCAGAGTTAAAACCAATTCAGTCGATCAACGCGCACCCATCCAATTGCATCTGCATAAAGTTTGATCCTACAGGAAAATACTTTGCAACAGGCAGTGCCGATGCCCTGGTCAGTTTATGGGATATAGAAGAGCTAGTGTGTGTACGCTGCTTTTCACGGTATGTCTCTGAGCTCCGAGAGCACAGTTACGAATAGACAGTTATACTCATGTTCACATGCTGAGAATAATTAACTTGTGAAGCATAAAGAATGTATTATCTCAATTCTCTAAGCTATAACGCATGTTATTTCCCATAATGACTTTTAGCTCTCATTACTAAAAACACAAACATTTGCTGTAGCTTAGTGAATTGCTGTTTTTGTTAACTTAGCTATACTTGTTAGAAATCTTATTAAAGTGATCCTAAAGGTGAACATTTTTTAAATTTAAAATAAAAAAATCATGTTCTACTTGGAGCACCTGCTCTTTGTAATAGTATTGCACAGAGCAGTACCTTACCTCCTCTTCTGGAGTCCCCAGCTGGTGCTGTGCTGCTCCTCTCCCCTGAGTGCCCCCTCAGCAAGCCGTTTCCATAGACACATGCAGTGTGGCTTGGCCATGCCCTCTGCTCCCTCCTCACAGGATTTGATTGACTATAGTTCCCGCTGCTCTTGGAGTCTCATGTGAGACTAGCAGGAGGGAGCAGTGGTGCTTCGGGTGATGCAGTGGTGGATCGATGCATTAAGGTAAAGAAACTATTTGCTTTAGAACCACTTTAAGTACTGAGGTACAAACGTAGAATACGTTTGCAGTTCTGACTTCAGTCTTTATTCACATGCTTGTTCCTGTTCTAGCAGTGGAAGTTCCTGTATTTTTTCCTCGAGCAGAAAGTTGGCAGCTAAAAGTAAAGCTGTATGTACCATAAGGTAAAAGACCATACCTGCAGGCCACTTTTAAGCACTTCAATACCAAGGGCGTCATATGACATCCTTTACTTTGTTAGGGGATATCTGAATGATGCCTGCAACTACAGGCATCATCCAGATATCATTCTTTTCAGCCGGCGATTCTGTGCATGATAAGAGAGCTCATAGCGGCAGTTCCGCTGCTTGATCGTTCTTATAGGCGACGGGAGGGGACCCCCCTCCCCTCCTGCCGCCATCCGGTGCTTCTCTGGGCTCTCCCTTGCCATCGGGGGCCCGGAGAAAGAATCGACAGGCGCCGAATGATGACGATAGAGATTTCCGGTGACCAGATGGTCACCAGCATCTCTATGACCGTCGGAGGCCCGGGCGTGGCGTTATGACGTCACGCCCGGGTTCCCGGAAATAAACAAAGCCGCGATCGCGGCTGTCAGCGTGAGATCAGTGATTTTTTTTTTTTTTTTTTTTACGATCTCATGCTTTCCAGCCTGGAGGAGAGATGTGGGGTCTTATTGACCCCACATCTCTTAATAAAGAGGACCTGTCACAATAGATTCCTATTACAAGGGATGTTTACGTTCCTTGTAATAGGAATAAAAGTGATTAAAAAAAGTGTAAAAAAAAAAAAAAAAAAAAAAAAAAAAATTTAAAAGGCCCCTGTCCCCGGTAGCTCACGTTCAGAAGCAAACGCACATGTAAGCCCCGCCCACATATGTAAATGCCATTCAAACCACACATATGAGGTATCGCCACGTTCGTTACAGCATGTGCAATAATTCTAGCACTAGACCTCCTCTGTAACTCTAAACTGGTAACCTGTAAAGTTTTCAAAGCGTCGCCTATGGAGATATTTAAGTACCGAAGTTTGGCGCCATTCCATGAGTGTACGCAATTTTAAAGCGTGACATGTTAGGTATCTATTTGTTTGGCGTAACATCATCTTTCACATTATACAAAAAAATTGGGCTAACTTTACTGTTTTGTTATTTTTTAATTCATGAAACCGTTTCTTTTCCAAAAAAAAGGCGTTTGAAAAATTATTGTGCAAATACAGTGCAATATAAAAAGTTGCAATGACCGCCATTTTATTCCCTAGGGTGTCTGCTAAAAAAAAAAAAAAAAAAATAATTAGGGGTTCTGAGTAATTTTCTAGCAAAAAAAATGATGATTTTTACATGTAGGAAAGAAGTGCCAGAATAGGCCCGGTATTGAAGTGGTTCATAAGCCCCTACAGCAAGGGTCTTCAAACTATGGCCCTCCACTTGTTCAGGAACTACAATTCCCATCATGACTAATCATGTCTGTGAATGTCAGAGTTTTACAATGCCTCATGGGATGTGTAGTTCCACAACAGCTGGAGGGCCGTAGTTTGAGGATCCCTGCCCTACAGCATTAAAAAAATTAAATTGCAGGGTAACATAAGTTTGTGTCCCTGCCCTAACCCACATTGCAGTGCTCGGTGTTTCAATGAATTGTCAAAAAGCCTAAGTGCTGTTGTTGGGGGTAGGCTCTACTGAAGTGTATGCAAAATACCAATACCAACTTTCAGAAAGCGATTGCTTTGTCTATTATTTATTTAATTCAGTGACCTGTAACCGCAAAATTCTTCTCATATAAAATGACTTTGGGGTTTTTCTTGAAGAATTGTGCTAAATGATGTTAACTGTCCTTCCCTTGTTTATAGTTTGGATTGGCCTGTGAGAACACTAAGTTTTAGCTATGATGGGAAAATGCTGGCGTCTGCTTCTGAGGACCATTTCATTGACATCGCCCATGTTGAAACAGGTATTGTACAAATGGTTTTTCAACATATTTATACAGAAAAACTGAGCAGAGAATCATAAAAAGTTTTATTTTGGGGTTGCTGTTTAGGAATCCAGTATGTATTTATATGCCTTTTTAAAACATGAATTCAAGTTCTGCTCAAACATAGTCCTTATCAACTTATATGTTGTATGTTTTATGAAGCCAACGAGGTTCTTCAGCCCAAGGGTTGCAATCTCCTGAAATACTTGGCAGATTAGGCGCTAAGCTGCAAATTTTAAGTGCTCCATCCTAAATTAAATCTTTTCCCAATGGACTGAATCTTTAGCATACCGGCACTTGAACTGATTTGTTTGGGCTGCCTACTGTCCTCTTATACCTTGCTTGTGGCTTTGGATTACCTTATTTATTTAGATTAAATAGTTCTAGATTATTTACCCAGTGCAGTGATAGGGCTCTTTCAAACTGTTTTCCGATCAGTTTCGCCTGTCAGTTTTACAGGCGGACCTGATCAGAGCCTCCATTCACTCTTATGGAGCAATGGATGTCAGCGGTGCACTGTCAGCTAACACCCGCTGCTATCCGATCCTGTGAAATCCAGACAGTTGGTGACCCTATTTTCCATCAGTCTAGCTGATCGGATGAAAACGGACAGGCGGTCCGTTTTCATCCAATCTCCCCATAGAGGATAGCGGGACTCTGACAGATCCGTCTCAGCACAGGGAGCGGAGACGGACCTGTCATGCACCTGTTCAGTGGGGATCAGCGTATCGATTCCCCCACTGAGCAAAGCGGAGTCGGCTGCTGTTGAAGTCCTGCCTCCTGGACCGGCTCCTATGATAGACAGCACACTGATTACATTTCCTGACATAGAACAGTGGTCCAATCTATCATAGGAGCCAGTCCAGGAGGCGGGACTTTGACGGTAGCCAGCATTTCAAATCCATGCTGTGTCACAGCGGGAGATCGTCTGTGTGATCCAGCTGGCTCTCCTCCTGACAGTTTCCTGGCTGATTGCTTCTGGCAGAAGCGAAGCAGGCTTTTTTTTTTTTTTTACAGGACATTGGAGCAGGCAGGTGGACAATTGCCTCCCTGCCCCCTGGCCCAGTCCCTCCTACTCCACACTCACCCTCAGCTTATTTCCACTTCTCAAGTGCGAGCAGGCGAGCGGAAAATTTTAGGGCTGCTTCTTGTATAATATTGCAATCACTTCACTTCAATACAGGGCACTTTCACCCCCTTCCTGCCCATGCCAATTTTCAGCTTTCAGTGCTGTCGCATTTTGAATGACAGTTGCGCGGTCATGCAACACTGTAAGAAAATTTTTACCATTTTTTTTTTTTCCCCCCACAAATAGAGCTTTCTTTTGGTGGTATTTGATCACTACTGGAGTTTTTATTTTTTTGCGCTTTGTAAGTTTTCTCCTTCTATGACGGGCACCGATAGGTGGCACTGATAGGCAGTACTGTTCAGGAAGCACTAGCAGGCATCACTGATGGGCACAGAGTGCCATCCCTAATAGGCACTGATTGGCATCCCTGGTGGTCTCCAGTGGGCATCCTTGATGGGTCTGCACTGATAATCAATTCGCTGATTATCAACGCAGACCCCCCTGTCAGGAGAGCAGCCAATAGGCTCTCCTCTACTCGCGCCTGTTAGCGCGAATATAGGAAAAGCCGATAAATGGCACTTCCTGGTTACCATGTGGTCAGCTGTGATTGGACACTGATCACATGGTAAAGAGCCTATGTCACACCTAAATCAGAGATGCGATGTGTCAGACTGACACACTGCACTACCGATTGCCACGATGCACACCCCCGTGGCTTATCCTGCTGGACGTCATATGATGTCCAGTCAGGATAATACAACCACTTTACATCCGCCATTTTGCTATATTGTGGGCTGGAAGTGGTTAACGTGAATCTGTCAGGTCTTAAAAGGGTGTCTATGTAAACAAAGCTATTGATTTGTTTTATTCTTAAAAACTATTTTTATGCACCTAGAAAGCATTTAATCCCGAATGCTGTATATTCCAATGCCTCAATGACCTGTTATTGAACATTGGACTGTTGAAAAAAGTAGCCTTGTGGTTGTGTGGGCTAGTGTCCTGTGTACAGTGTGTGCTTAACGTGATAAAGTCTTTTGGGGTTTTTTTTTTTTTTTTTTTTTTTTTTTTTTTTTTTTTTTTTTTTTGGTTAAAGATAACAAACATGTCATACTTGCCTGCTCTGTGCAGGATTTGCACAGAACAGCCCAGATCCTCCTCCTTGTCTCAGTTCCCTGCCAGCGCTCTTGGCTCCTCCCGAGTGCCCCCAGAGCAAACCGCTTGCTATGGGTGCACCCAAGCCGCTGCTCTGTGTCTGTTCAGACAGAGCCACAATCTCTCTCTCTCTCTCTCTCTCTCTCTCTCTCTCTCTCTCTCTCTCTCTGCGCACTGACTTTGACAGCAGCATTTACAAGTGCAGTTACTCTCGATTTCTCTGCTCTGAAAAGCAGAAGGCAGAGAGCTGATTGGAGGGAAAGGACACACGCTCCTCTACACAGGAACAGAGCTGAGGCTGTCAATCAGCTGGAGCTCCCTTGTCACACTTTTTCTCGGTGTCAGGAAAGCTCATCAAAAGTGACTCATGTTTATAGCAGAGGAAGGAGGCAGCAGACAGAAATGACACTTGGTGCTCTGGATTGAGACAAGTACACACTATAGGGGGATATGCTTTGTTCATATTTCATGTCTAAGATTTACAACCACTTTTAACAGTCATGATATATATTTTTAAATACAGCTATTAAATTATACTGAAATGTGTCTGCTAAATGAGCTTCCATTCAGTGGGAGTGCATGTTTTGTATAAATAAGGATAGGGAAAAGAGGTACATTTTGTAATCTATCCAGAGAGGAGTCTTCAGTGTGATGGCATTCAACAAACACTGTCCCTTTGCACATTCAAGGCAAAGCAACTTGCTGGCTGACCAGGCAATTATACTTGCTGTGCCTAGCTCTCCATACCACTAAAACTCTTGCTGTGCCGCCAATCACTATGTCATCCCAAAGTAAAAGCCAATGCCAACGTTTTTAGAGAGGTTGGGATACTGCAGTGGGGAGACCATGAGGGATCATGGTTGTAGAAGTATAAAATCTTTGGGGGATGAGCTATCTGTAGACACTGTTGTTTTTCTGTTGTTGGGAAAAGTGATAATCTTTCAGTAGCACTTCAAAAAGCACATGGGAGAGGCAGGCTTTAGCAGAGTCTATAGAATTTGAATCTCCTAAAGACTGTGATATTTGTTATACTATGCACTTGTGTAGTGTGACAAGGGTAGTATTTAGCTGTTTTGTCAAAGTTACCACTTAGTATGTATTGAGGCCTCATTCACATAGGACGTTATAAAAACGCCAGTGGCGTTAGCTGTAGAATGAGTTTTGCAGAGTTTCTGCAATAGCGTTCTTTAGCAAAACTACACTCTCACAAAAGCTTATGGCTCAAAAATGCTGCATAGCCAAGTTTTTCAGCGTTTTTAAGCTTTTATCAGAGTTGGAACATTTTTACAACTGAAAAACTCCTCTCATCCCACTAGTTCTGGGGGTTTTTTTCCGGCCAAAAAAGGCTGATAGCCTATGTGTGCATGGCCACATAGGATAACATGCTGGGGAGATTACTGGCTGCAGGAAAAAAAATGCCTCAATGAATGAAGGCCTAAGAAATTATTATTTATTTTTTTTAAAGGATTATGTATTTTTATATATATGTGTGTTAATGTTTGGACATGTTTGCAGGTGAAAAGTTATGTGAAGTTCAGTGTGAATCTCCCACTTTCACAGTGGCCTGGCACCCGAAGAGATATCTTCTAGCCTTTGCTTGTGATGACAAGGATGGCAAGTATGACAGTAGCCGTGAAGCTGGCACTGTGAAGTTGTTTGGTCTTCCTAATGACTCTTGAGGGTCAGTGATATCCACCTGCTAAAGAAAGAAAGAAAGAAAAAAAAAAAGCTGTGCTTGCCATCGGGCACCAGTTGGATGGATGTACCACCTACAAACTGACATGGCTGAAGAAATGCCCAGGCTGTGATTGAACTGTACCCTTTCCTTTTAACAAAGTGACTCTGGACTTTTTGTAACCATGATTGAGTGAAAACTTTTTTTTATGGAAATATTTTAGTGTTAAAATTTTGTATTCAACTGCTTGTGTTTTATTTTATTTTAGATCATTTGTTATGAAAAGACAAATGAAAATTTACCGACATTGAAGTATTAGTGAGTTTCAGTTTGTTGGTACACTTACATTGTGTATCTAAAACCTACAGCATGATACAAATGATTGAGCCCCTCACCAAAAATTTTGTTTTAGCATTTACTTTCCTATATTAACTTTAAGAGGCGGTTCACACCATGCACACATATGAATCGCACAGGAACACGCGGGCACATGCAGTTTTGTGTGATATCAGCCCATTAATTTTGAATGGGCTACAATCGTACCGCAAAAAATCGTGCATGCACTACTTTTTTTAAGACTTGCTGTAACAGGATCGCATGGTGCAAAAGTACTGACACCCGCTGCAGATTGCAAATGGAGTGAATTTTGCATGCAGTCTGAATCGCACAAGAACGCACAGTGCGTTCTTGTGATTCATGTGCAGGCATGGTATGAACCAGCCCTATATTAAATTGAAATTAATCTGGTATTCCAGTTTAGACCAATGTAACAATGCATTTACCATACCAATGGGATCCTTCTTGAATCTGGAAATTGCTGTAGTAGACAAAGCTATACTACAATGATCACCACTAGCTTCTGTGTTCCATGTCAAACAGCTGCCTTATGAACATAGGAGGTTGGCCGCTCAGTCACCATGACTCAGATCACGTTGCATGTACTCATATAATGCAAAGCGTTCTGTGTTTGGACAAGAATAGAGAGCATGATGCCACTGCTGTGCTTTCTCTACCTTGTCCAATCAGAGAATGCTTAGCATTAATTGAGAAAATGCAACATGATCTCTGGCTTCCATGCTCAGTGGCTGTTTACAATGCAGCAGGGCAGCTGCTTGTCACAGGAAGCTAGTGGAGATCATTGGAGTAGTGCTGTCTACTACAGTTGTTTGCAGCTTCTAGCAGGATCCCACATGTATGGTGTATGCTCCAGCTTGGACCAATGTAACCATGCAATGTGACCATGTACAAACTGCCATACTCTGAGTTCTTAACAGAAATACATTATTTAGAAAGTTAAAATCATGAGTTATAGCACTTTGAGAAGTATTTTGATAAAACAGAAATATATCAAAAGAGAAGTATGGCTCAGCATTCCATTGAGTGCTGGAGGGGCAGAACGGGGAGTGGTGAGTTAGTTACCGCTCTCCATACTGAGCATACCGAGAACTGAGAGATCAGTGGTCATGAGCTCAGAGCTGATGTGGGACAGCTGCAGCATAGAGGTGAGTGTTTGCTTTTTTTTTTTATTCTACAACCCCCCAACTCCTCCTCCAACTTTCATTTAAATATACTACCTATTGCCCACCAAATGCCTCTGCAAACCTTATTACTTTGAAAGTAGAAGTGACATCATCACTGTCCTGTGCAGAAAGCAGAGCTGTGGGAGTAACTCAGCTGGTGCAACCACTGCAAGGTGCCTGCAGCAATTTAGAAGAGGGGCTGACACAAGACCAGTCACCTTGCTTAAGGAGAGAGAGCAGCAATGACCCGTCTGTATTATAGGAGACTCCTGCATAATGACAGTTTTGCACTCCAAAAGTTTGCACAAAGGTGTCAAAGAAAAACACAAAGCATGCTAACTAATATCCTGGAGTTGGACTCTAAAGTGGCTATGAGCCCTGACTGACATTTAGCTTGCTAAAATGTTGGAGTATTTACTAAGACTGGAACACACAGGATGCCTATGTGATAGGCTGACATAGGCAGGGGCACAACTGGGAGACAGACAGTGTTGTCGCAATAGGGTTTATTTACTAAGGCTAGCTTCTGCATAGAAACCAATCGGCTTCCAGGTTTTATTGCCAAATCTTAATTGAACAAGCTGCGGTTAGAAGCTGATTGGTTTCTATGCAGAAGTGAGTCTGATTAATCACTCTCCAGCTTTAGTAAATAAACCCCATTGTTCCTAAACAAGATTTTTATGGCATGATAACCAGGTATCTCGTTACTTTAAATCATATTAAGATGTTAAACCTTATAGAGATGGTAGCTAGTGGTCGGGTTTGCATTTACTTTGTGCTCATAATTAACTGTGAACTTGTCCTTAAAGTGGTGTAAAGCTAAATTTTATTTTATTTTTTTTAAATAAATATACCGTATTTATCAGCGTATAACACGCACCCCAATATTTAGGAGGGAAGTTTAAGGAAAAAAAAAAAAACTTACATTTGAAGTGTGTATCTGCAGCCCTCCCCAGTGTCCAGCCTTGCCCAGTGTCCATCTGTAGCCTTGCCCAAAATTGCAGCATTATCCTTTTTATAAATGATTGCGCCGCTCATCTTGCAGTCCCGCCCCTTGGCCTGGCTCCTATGATGGACACATCACCGGTCCAATGGCGGGACGTAAAGGCTAGGAGGCTTGTCTGCGAGCGGAGCCGAGTCTTTTTCGGCGACGCTCGCTCCTCTTCCACTCAGACGGCAGGACGGCGTGACTGCAAGCACAGCCAAGAGGTACACTCGGCTCGGCTCGGTCTTTTTCGGCGGCACTTGCTCCTCTTCCCCTCACAAACAGTGGGGATCGGCGTATAACACGCACCCACAATTTACCCCTGATTTTAAGGTGTGTTATACGCCGATAAATACAGTACTTACCTGCTCTTTGCAATTGTATCGCACAGAGCGGCCCTGAACCTCCCCTTCTGTGGGCTCCTCCTCTTCTTGATGCTCTGCCATAGGAAGCTGCTTCCTCTGTAAGTGCACCAGTGGGCTCGCTACACACACACACACACACTCTGCTACACCCCTGCTCCCTACTCGGAGGATTTGATTGACAGCAGCAGGAGCCAATGGCTCCCGCCACTCTTGCGTCCTGTGGGGAGAGGAGAGAACAGTGCTGCTGCACTCGCACAGCGCTGGATCGAGATAGGGATTATGCCTTTAGAACCACTTTTATATTATTATTCAGGATTTACGGTATATAGCGCCAACACTTTGCGTATATCTTTACATTAAAAAGGGAGACAGTACAGTTACAATAAAATAAGCAAGGGTAAAGAGGGCCCTGCTGAATAAGTGTTTACAATCCAATAGGGTGGGGCATGTTGAACAAAATGTAATAACTGTGAGGAATGAGCTGATGCAAGCATTAAAAGTTCAGTTGTTAGGTGGAGGTGGGATAGGCTTCCCTGAAGAGATGCATTTTCTGGAATCACCTAAAGGTGGCCAGAGTAGGAGATTGGGGACAGATTGAGGTAGAGTTCCAGAGGATGGAAGAGGCTCTGGAGGAGTCATGGAGGCGAGCATGTGATCTAGAGAGCAGGAGGTCTTGAGAGGAGCAGAGAGGACGGTTTGGGTATTCTTTTAAGACAAGATTTGTGATCTAGCTTGGGGCGGAGTCATGAATGGCTATGGATGTTGATATTTTGTATTTGTTGTGACTGAAGTTTACCAGCTGCTATTAAATTCTAAGAAGCTTAGTAAATTCGTATTAAGGGTACTAAAAACTACCCAGCACTAAACTACAGAAAAATTGAAAGTTTCCCAGGCAGCGCTTCAGCATGCGTTGGGGAGAATTTCAGAAAGCAAGCTTTTTTCCATCCAATCAAGACAAGGCTGGTGAAACTTGACCAGAGAAATTGCAACTAACTTCTTTTTGAAAGATCAGCATCTGTATGAAAGATTCCAAGCCAGCTAATCAAATAAGACTTTAGCGCTGTAGAACTTATGCACACAAGGTCAGCTTCTATAAGGGCATTGTGTGCAGCAAGCTTTTGCATTGAAACTTTTAGCAAACATCAAACAGCTTTGCTGAACCCTTTCACAGCGTTTTGCTCTCATACCTTTTATATCCCTTATGTACTAGAGTAATTTTTACATTTCCAATAGGTGCCTCCTTTTTTTTTTTTTTTTTGGCTAACTGTGCCATTACTTTAGATAATAAATACATTGTTTCTTGGAGACAAACGGCTTTGTTTTTGAAATTATTGTTTTCCAAAATTTTATTTTATTTTTTGTCATTTGTAGACAGACATTGAATCGAAAAAATGTGTTTTTCTATTTGTCCACTGAGGGACACAACTTGAAAATAAACAATTTAGGGGGTTTCGCTACTGCCTACTGGAGCAGTGTTACTGTCTCTGATAACTTATGATTGTAAGTACCTAGCAGGCTTATGTTGCATTGATTTTGTTCCTCTATTTGGCACAGAGGCTGTGTGTGGTGTTTGATACAGAGGCAGCTGTAGCCCTGGCCACTTTGTATAGAAGGGCTTGCCTTACACTTTTATGCCATTTGGAAGCTGGCCATTACATACTCTGATGCTTTGGGCAGTTGGCACTGTCTATGTCAGGACTGCCATTTTAAACTTCCTGCCACCTTCTTCGGGAGTTTGATGATTCAGCCCCTAAGCACTTCTCTGGCAGACTTACCAGCATTTTCTCTTTGCTGTTTCAGCTCACAATGCTTTAAAGCGGGGTTCCACCCAAATTTTGAACAATATCTGTATGTATTCTCTTCCTTGCCTAGATGCTGACATGCCGTTTAAAAAAATTTAAATCGCCGTAATTACCTTTTATTTTTCTATTCTTCTTTGCACTTCCTGGTTCTCCTCCCGTGGGAGTAGGCGTGTTTCTAGCCTCTCCCAGACTCCTGGGAGCTAGTCTCAGGCTTCCCAGGATGCCACTGGGCATGTGTGGCGATGAGCGGTGAATGCTGGGAGCACAGCATTCACCACATCCAGGAAATAAATGCTTGTGGGCTTCAAATGCCCACAATGAAGATGGAAACCGCCTGCAGTGAATAATATAAGTTATTCTTTCCGACGAAATCTGACGCAGGCGGACATATTACACACAATATGTGAGTATGTAATGCTGAGAAGAAAAGTTTGTGAATGAACTCAAAAAAAAAAAAGGTTGGTAGGTGGACCCCCGCTTTAAGCAGCTCACATTCAGGGAACAGCACCTCTACAACCTTCTGTGCACTAATACAGAACCTCTTGATAGTGAACACAATACAATTTTCCTACAGTGCTGCCTGCAATAAGTGGTCATAAATCCATTACTGATTTTACCCTGGTATCCCACTGAGCTTGGGTCTATGGGTATTCCTGGGGGCTTTGGGTTCTTTTTTTCTTTAAGGTACAAACCCTTTTGGTTATAAGGAACATGTTTGACACCAAACGGAAGGGTGGTTGCCCTGCAGTTGTGGGTGAACATTTTAATGAAGACCTAATTTGCACCATGTAAGTTTGAGTTTGGCGCGGAATAAATTGTGCTTTTTTTTTTTTTTTTTTAATACATTCTATGTATTAAGATCTAGGGGGTCTGCTGCACCCAGAAGCCTTTTTAATATTTAGCGAAGGTCCTTCTAGATCCACAATGTTGCAGGAGTGTCTCGGCTGCCTGGAACTTCCCTCCTCATTGCCTGAGACAGCAGCTTGGTGCCATTGGCTCCTGCTGCTGTCAATCAAAGTCAGTCAGCCAATGAGGAGAAAAAGGGGGCCAGGCCATGGCTCTGTGTCTGAATGGACACAGGGAGCTGTGGCTTGGCTTAGGTGCCCCCAGAGCAAGCTGTAGGAGGGAGGGGCCAGGAGCCCTGAAAAGAAACTCGAGAAGAGGAGGATCTGGGCTGCTCTGTGCAAAACCACTGCACACAGCAGGTAAGTATAGTCATGTTTCTTATTTTTTTTAGAAAGAAAAATCTGAGATTTTACAATCATTTTAACAAAGCCCTGACTATTCCTATAGAATACAGTCTGTCCTTTAAGGGCCGGAATTTGAAACCAAATTCTTGATCCACCTACTTGATGGAAACTGCCATTTAGGCCGGGTTCACACCTATGCGAATTAGATGCAGGTTTCCCCGCTACCAATTCGCATAGCAGGAGAATGTGAACCGGTTCACATATCTCCGTTGCAACTGCGGAGTGCACTGCACAGAAACACTGTGCATCTTTGGCTCCGTTTCGGGGCCAAATTCAGGCACAGATTCGGCCCTGATTTGTCCCTGAAACGGGGAACAGGGACGCACAGCGGTCCTGTGCGATCCGCGGCCGGTTCCAGTGTGAACCTGGCCTTAATCTATACTCGCCTACACTTTTTTTTTCTTAGACAATAGCTGGCTGAGCTAAATCAAGTAAAGATCTATCAAATGCTGGTGTTAATACTCAATTTATTGACTGTGTTGACCAGATGACTGTTGTGTGGAACTTCGTGATGCAGAGCTGGATGTTAGCTGGGAAATGTCTTTCTTCTCTTAAGATTGACAGGGTGATCTGGTTTAAATTGGTGAAGCAAAAGTGTTAGCTAGACAAAATCATTAAAAAGGCATTGGGGTAAGCAAAGGTACCCCTTTACCCCAGCCATGCAAAAATAAGGATCAATGACACAGGTCCTTACTTTCATATCCTGTGTCAAAATGTTATTTTGTTCCTTCAAGTCAGGTTTCGGTGGAGAGGCCCACAAGTCGTCTTGCACCCGCTCAGATACAGGAAGTTCTAAAGGCCTTGGAAAACCAAGGCATCAACACTCCCCTTTTTCAATGCTGCTAATATATACAAGGTTGCTAAATTTATTTCAAACGCCTACCTAAACCACCTGTCCCCTCGCAAATACTACGGTCACCCTCTGACTCTATCCTACACTCTCTAATCCACATCTTCAATCTCTCCTTCTCTTCTGGCATCTTCTCCCAAGATACAAGGGTTGGCAACCAATGGCCCACTGCCGCTAAATGTCTGGCCCATTTGCACATGATGAATTGATGTGCACCCGGCCCGTGGACATTTTAAGAAAGAGCTGCGCCTGGCCTGTGTTTTGCTCCACCTAGTCCTCCCCTCTCACTGCTGAGCTAAACCTGTCACTTCTTTTCTCTGCCAGGGCGGTGCAGCTACCGCTGCACACTGTGTGTCCCCTCTCCAGCTGGTGCCTGGGTGAAACGTCTACCTGAGCCACCGGGGGGTGTCAGCTTGCAATGGGGGATGTCCGCTGCTGCCAGGGACCGAGGTGAGCTGTTGCAATAGGTGGGGGGGTGGGTTGGCAAGTCACACCTGAGCCTCCCAGAGCTGGTGTGATAAGGAGTGCTTGTGTCCAGTGCCCTGTGTGCTGGTCTGATAAGTGGGGGGGAGTGGGAGAGGTGGTGTGGTTATATATTATTTATATAATAAATATATAAATAATACACCCCCCCCCGGTTATCAGCCCAGCTCAGGGTGGGCGGCTCAGCTACTAAGCTACTATACCTATATATAATGTAGGTGCATCCAGCATCACACCGTTATACCTTTATATTAAACATAGGTTTGGTAGCTGAGCCACCCACCTTGAGCTGGTCTTATAACCAGGAAGAGGGGGGGGGGGTGTTTCTGTGTTCACCACCTAGGTAGACAGACATTGACCCACATCAGATCTGTCCAGCAAGCAGAAGGTCACAGCAGCATCTTGCCATCATCCTTGGCTGCGGCCATCAGATCCAGTCCACCACGGTCCAGCAAGCAACACACCTTTTTGTCGGCAGGTCAGAGCACCTTGCCATCTTCCCTAGCTGCAGGCCATCAGATACTGTCCATGGTCCAGCAAGCAGCACACCTTGTCAGCAGGTCCCAGAATCTTGCCATCTTCCCTGCGGCCATCAGATCCCATCCAGCAGGCAACACACTGTGTCAGCAGGTCAGTTCCAAACCTCGAATTAAATCAAAATGATCAGGGGGGGTACCACACACATACCATGTTTTACCGCACCAGGTGACACCAACCCTGTTGACGCCACTGAGAGGGCAGATTTGCGGGGGAGGGAGGCTGTGTAATATGCAGTGGGTGTGTGTAGGGGGGCTGTGTGAAACGCATGGAGGGGATCTGGAAATGGGGTACAGGGGCTGTGTAATGTAATGGGGTCCAGAGGTGTGTGTAATGTAAAGAGAACCAGAGGCGCGGGGCTGTGTTATAAAGGGGTGCAGAGGTGCGTGGGCTGTGTAATGTAAAGGGGTAGGATTATAATTATCTTCATTTACTAGCAGGTGAATGCGGCCCTCCGTGCATTCACATACATTGAATCCGGTCCTTAAGTGGAAAAAGTTGCTGACCCCTGCTCTAAAACATGCACTAGTCACCCCCATAATTAAAAAGCCTTCCTTGGACCCCACTAATCTTAATCTACACCCTATATCCTTGCTCCCCTTTTTTCTCTAAACCCCTTGAACCTTGAATTCAGTCTGGATTTTGCCCTCAACTCTCCACAAAAACTGCTCTTTTAAAACTCATGAATGACTTACTAACAGCAAAAAACAATGAACACTATTTTGTACTCCTACTTCTGGGCCTTTCAGCTGCTTTCGGTATGGTTGACCACCCCCTCCTCCTCATCTTCATGACTGTGTTCTTCATCCTACCTATGCCACCGCACCTTCAGTGTCACTTACAATTCTACTTGCTCCTCTCCTCTTTCTCTCCCGGGATCCCCCAAGATTCTGTTCTTGGACCTCTCCTATTTTCAATCTACACATGCTCCTTGTGTGAGCTGATAGCCTCCCATGGCTTTCAATATAATTTCTATGCTGACGACAAATCTATCTCTCCATCCCTCAGCTCACTCCATCAGTCTCCTCACACATCACTAATTTACTAACAGATATCTGTCTGGATATCACACCACTTCCTAAAAACTCAACTTGTCCAAAACCAAGCTCATAATATTTCCTCCCCCACGTGCCTCTTCCCCTGACTTCTCTCTCAAGAGCAATGGCACAACCATCACAACATGGTTAACAGAGGACGGAATTAAAATTAGACTTGAGAAACTTAACATTAATAAATCACCGGGACCAGATGGCTTGCATCCGAGGGTACTTAGGGAACTCAGTCAGGTGATTGCCAGACCGTTGTTCCTAATTTTTACAGACAGTCTATTGACTGGAATGGTACCAGCTGATTGGAGAAAAGCCAATGTAGCACCAATATTTAAAAAGGGCCCAAAAAACATCCCTGGGAATTACAGACCAGTTAGCCTAACATCAATAGTATGTAAACTCTTGGAGGGGATGATAAGGGACTATATGCAAGATTTTAGTAATAAGAATGATATCATTAGCAGTAATCAGCATGGATTCATGAAGAATCGTTCTTGCCAAACCAATCTATTAACCTTCTATGAGGAGGTGAGTTGCCATCTAGATAAAGGAAGGCCCATAGACGTGGTGTATCTGGATTTTGCAAAAGCATTTGACACCGTTCCCCATAAACGTTTACTGTACAAAATAAGGTGCGTTGGCATGGACCATAGGGTGAGTACATGGATTGAAAACTGGCTACAAGGGCGTGTTCAGAGGGTGGTGATAAATGGGGAGTACTCAGAATGGTCAGGGGTGGGTAGTGGGGTTCCCCAGGGTTCTGTGCTGGGACCAATCCTATTTAATTTGTTCATAAACGACCTGGAGGATGGGATAAACAGTTCAATCTCTGTATTTGCAGATGATACTAAGCTAAGCAGGGCAATAACTTCTCCGCAGGATGTGGAAATCTTGCAAAAAGACCTGAACAAATTAATGGGGTGGGCGACTACATGGCAAATGAGGTTCAATGTAGAAAAATGTAAAATAATGCATTTGGGTGGCAAAAATATGAATGCAATCTATACACTGGGGGGAGAACCTCTGGGGGAATCTAGGATGGAAAAGGACCTTGGGGTCCTAGTAGATGATAGACTCAGCAATGGCATGCAATGCCAAGCTGCTGCTAATAAAGCAAACAGAATATTGGCATGCATTAAAAGGGGGATCAACTGCAGGGATAAAACGATAATTCTCCCGCTCTACAAGACTCTGGTCCGCCCGCACCTGGAGTATGCTGTCCAGTTCTGGGCACCAGTCCTCAGGAGGGACGTACTGGAAATGGAGCGAGTACAAAGAAGGGCAACAAAGCTAATAAAGGGTCTGGAGGATCTTAGTTATGAGGAAAGGTTGCGAGCACTGAACTTATTCTCTCTGGAGAAGAGACGCTTGAGAGGGGATATGATTTCAATTTACAAATACTGTACTGGTGACCCCACAATAGGGATAAAACTTTTTCGCAGAAGAGAGTTTAATAAGACTCGTGGCCACTCATTACAAGTAGAAGAAAAGAGGTTTAACCTTAAACTACGTAGAGGGTTCTTTACTGTAAGAGCGGCAAGGATGTGGAATTCCCTTCCACAGGCGGTGGTCTCAGCGGGGAGCATTGATAGCTTCAAGAAACTATTAGATAATCACCTGAATGACCGCAATATACAGGGATATGTAATGTAATACTGACACATAATCACACACATAGGTTGGACTTGATGGACTTGTGTCTTTTTTCAACCTCACCTACTATGTAACTATGTAACTATGTATCAACCCATCTCCGCATGCCAGGATGCTAGGTGTTCTCTTGGACTCTGAACACTCCTTTCAGACCCACATCCAATCACTTTCCAAAGCTTGCTGCTTAACCTCTGCAACATCTCCAAAATACGTCCCTTCCTAACCAATTAAACCACAAAGCTCCTGATTCACTCCCTGGTTATCTCTCGCCTCAACTACTGCAACTCCCTCCTCATTGGCTTACCTTTAAATAGGTTATCCCCCTTTCAGTTCATCATGAATGCTGCTGCCAGACTCATCCACCTTACAAACGACTCAGCGTCTACTACCCCCCTCTGCCAATCCCCCTATTGGCTGCCACTCACCCAACCAATAACTTACAAAGCCACCCACAACTCTGGCCCCAGCTACATCACTAACCCAGTCTCAAAATGCCAACTTAATCATCCTTTTTGTTCCTCCCAAGACCTCCCGCTCTCTAGCTCCCTCGCTACCTCCTCTCATACTCGCCTCCAGGACTTCCCCCGAGCCTCTCCTATCCCTTTGAATTCCCTACCCCAATCTGTCCGACTATCTCCAACTCTATCCACTTTTAGGTGATCCCTCAAAACTTTTCTCTTCGGAGAAGCCTATCCTGCCTCCACCTAACAACTGTACTTTCATTTTTTTCATCAAGTCATCCCCCACAGTTATTACATTTTTGCATCACTTGACCCTCCCTTCTAGATTGTAAGCTCTAATGAATACAGATTCCCCTGTTTTAAATTGTATTGTAACTACTGTTTGTGATAACATTTTAAAGTGTGGTGCAAACTGTTTGCACTATATAAATCCTGTATAATAATAATAATAATAATTTGAAAGCAAACCTGCTGGCACTATCAGATCAGTTGGCTGCCACAGGAAGTCAGGGAAGACCGAGGGATAAAGCAATCACCAGATTGGAAGACATAACAGTATCTCACTCTAAACACTTCATTTCTATGAACAGACACCTTGAAGACCTGGAGGACCAATATAAGAGTTAGAGGAATTCCCGAATCTGTGTCCTCTGATCAAATAAAACCAGCCTTACATATGATTTTTAATTGAGTTCTGGAAAGAGACCAAGACACAGAGATTGAATTTGACCAAGCACACAGATCACTTCATCAGGCAATGAGACTGCTCCACCTAGAGATATAATTTGCTGTCTTTCCAAATTCAGTCTAAAAGAGGACATCCTCACTAATGCCAGACAAAATGAGCTTATTCTTTCTCTTTCTCACTTATTACGTCTGAATAATAGAAGGGCGCCCCCTGCTGGAAGTTCTGAAAGAGAACGGCATCTTCTACAGATGGAGATTTCCATTTGCCTTACTTACAGGCTACTCGCAATGGTAAACAACACCTTCAAATGCCAGATGAGCTCAGTGAATTCTGCAATGCTTTACATATACTTTATGTGCCTGAATGGTATCAAGACTTTAAACTACCTGCACCTGTGTCCAGCTCATCAATGTCTCCTTATACTTCACCCAATAAAACACCTCAGAAAAAAGGCAGACACTTTAAAGTGGTTGTAAAGGCTGAATGTTTTTTTTTATCTTAATGCAATCTATGCATGAATGTAAAAAAAACTTCAGTGTGCAGGTCCCCTCTCAGCCCCACTAATATTTACCTAAGCCTGATCCCAATCCAGCGATGTGCACGAGTCAATAACCCTGAATTTCCACCTGGTTTAAATGCTAATTTTTCTCACCCAAAAGTGTAAAAAACAAAGAGATGTCTGTGGTGGTACGGTACTACCGCAGTGGTATTAGAGTTGCCACCTCATCCCTTTAAACCTGAACACATATGAATTACACAGGTTCTGAGGCTAATTAAATGCAGATAAGGCACCAAGTGAGTTTCATTACCACCTTAATCAGCCACGAACCTGTGTAATTAATATGCATTCGGGTTTAAAGGGATGAGGTGGGGTGGCAACCCTAGGTCTTATTTGCAATTACGTGACTTTTTAAACAAAAACACTTTCTCCAAACCTCGAACCCCCCTTGAGACAATTTGCCTCCAGGGCTGTGAGGTTAAGAAAACAACTACCTTATCTTATTATTGGCTTCAGATGAAGGCTGGGTTCACACCAGTGCGAATTGGATGCAGTTTCTCTGCATCCAATTCGCATAGCAGGAGATTGTGACTGGCTCTCTATGGAGCCGGTTAACACATCTCTGCAGTGGCTCCAGTGCGAATTGCATGGGAGCCCTGTGCGTCTTTTGGTCTGTTTCAGGTCCGACACGATGAATGGAGATGCATCGGACTCCTGCTGTGAGCCGTTGCGTGCTGCAATATGAATCCAGCCGAAGGCTAATAAAAAAGAAGACAGTTTTAGGGATTATTGGGAAAAATCTCTCAATATGACCTTTTCCAGAGAACAATGGAAAAATGCATGTACTATGTACTGGCCCATACAGTACATGCTCTATTAGCACAAGACTAAAGGAGACTTCGTACATACTTCTGACACATTAGTATGCTATACCGGACAAACTATACAAATGGTTTACCTAAACTGCAGAGAAGTGTTGGAGATGCCACAATAATAGAGGCACTCTATTACATATCTGGTGGCAATGTCCCCTACTTGCCCCCTATTGGAAGCAGGTGTGTGATCTAATTGTGAAAAATCAGAGATACTAAACTGACTCTTGACATGGCCTGTTGTTTACTGCATATCTCTTCATTCCCTCTCAAGAGATACGGAAACTCTCTGACAAAACATCTGCTCAACGCAGCCAAATCCCTTGTTCCAAAATTTTGAAAAACCACTCGCACTCCCTCTATTCAGAAATGGCTGTGAGAGACAGATAACATCCATCACATGGAAGCAACTATTGCTATAACTCATGATTGGTTTACCAAATATCATATAATATGGCATGCATGGTTTATTTTTACATATTCTGATGAACATAGGAGCCAAATGGGTTTCTGGAACTACTCCCCCCCTTTTGTTTGGGTTATTATAACAAATAAATAACTGCTGGTTTATCCTACATTATTGAGACTTAAGACCTTAAAGGATAAGTTCACCTTTTTAAAAAAAATAATAAATGCACATCTTTTGCAGGTTAAAAAAATTTGCTTTTATAATTCTTTTTAAATTTGGGAGCCTGGAAAGCATAGCACCCACGATCAGCAGATTGTGGGTGCTATGCAGGGCTCTTGCAGGCTCTGTGTGTAAGCTGTTGCAAGCAGTTACATGTTAACAGGAAGCATCAATGAACCACAGCGTTCAACAGCACCATGGTAGTTCATTGAAAACTACAAGCTGACAGCCCCAAAGGCTGCTGGATCTTGTAGTTTTCAATTCACGGAACTCTGTGGAGCCCCGCACGGCCCTGTTCTCTGCAGTTTCTGGCAGAGAGCGGGGAGAGAAGATCCCACTCCGCCTATGAAATTAAGGAACCGAGGGGTGCGGGGGCCGGTGGTTTTGTAAAATGTTACACCCTCAATATGGATGTAACCAGGGACGTGCGGTGAGGTCAGTGGCTGGTGAGGCACTGGCTAATATCAGAGCCAGATACACACAGGTTACATACTTCATGAATGTTAGAACATGAGCAATAATTCTAGCACTAGACCTCCTCTGTAACTCTAAACATGTAACCTGTAAAAAATGTTAAAGCGTCGCCTATGGAGATTTTTACGTACTGAAGTTTGGCGCCATTCCACGAGTGTGCACAATTTTAAAGCATGACATGTTAGGTATCTATTTACTTGGCGTAACATCATCTTTCACATTATACAAAAACGGGCTAATTTTAGTGTTTTTTTTTTTCTTTTATATTCGTGAAACAGTTTTTTCCCCAAAAAAAACGCATTTGAAAAATTGCTGCGCAAACACCGTGTAACATAAAAATTTGCAATGACCACCATTTTATTCCCTAGGGTGTCTGCTAAAAAATTCATATAATGTTTGGGGATTCTGAGTAATCTAGCAAATCTAGGAGAGAAGTGTCAGAATTGGCCTGGGTGGCTGGGTGGCAAGTGGTTAATTACCATAAGTAAGTCATATACAAATAATTATTTTATACAGGTATATATATATATATATATATATATATATATATATATATATATATTTTATATATATTGTTTTTAAGGTAATTTACTATATTTTCAAAAGCTGTACTCAAGCAGGTGGCTTAACGGACAAATTACTGAAGTTTAAAGTTATAACTTCAAACCAGTAATTTCACAGTAAATCGATAAACAATAAATTATTATGTTATAATATATATGAATTAGCTTGATTAAAACAGTACCTTTTCAACAGGCAGCAGATTCTCATTCTCCCCATTAACTGTGTAAGAAAAACATGGGATTGTGGGTAAATCGTATACCCATAAACTCATTCTTTTTCTTTCTAGTTAAGAGGACTGGGCTGGAAGAGAGCATGTGTCTTTTAGACACTTGCCCCCTTTTATGTCACTGTATTGAGAGGACAGCCTCCACTGGAGGATTTTTTTTGGACAGCTTGTTCCAATGGTGCTTTACCATTGGTCCAAGGCTCCAAGCTGTCCATTAAGCTCAGTGCTTCTGACAAGAAGTGAGGAGAGGCATTATGAGCTTATCCTCTCAGTCTGCTGCAAACAGAGTGTGCCAGCCTGTATTTAAACTGGCCGGTCTGTATGTAGCATCTGACAAGCTGCGCAAGAAGCCCTGTATCTCCGGAACTATAGGTGGCAGGAGCTCCAAATTTTGACCAGTGGTGGGGTAAGACTTCAGCTACATACACCCATGGGGTTTTGAAGCTCAATCTTTTTTTTTCTGGTATTTTTTTTTTTTTTATGTTTATGGCAGATGAGGCTCTGCCTCACCTGCCTCCCGTGACTGCCCGTCCCTGGGTGTAACATATAACATGTTACAAAAGGTGAACTTATCCTTTACCCTGGTTTAACACAGATTGTATTTACTGATTTATCCCGAAACAATATGTTCTTATAATTTGTTATACTGACTTGTTTATAATTGTATCCCTTTATAAAAATGTCCTTATTTTCTTTAACACAAGACTCAATAAAAGAAACCAGAAAGGACATTTTGCACTTAATGACATCAGCAGCTAGAACAATAATAGCACTTAAATGGAAAGAAGAAAAAGAACCAACAATTGCAGAATGGATATGTGAAATGAACGAAATTCAATACATGGAAAAACAGATAAGGGAAGAAGGATATATAATAAACAAATTGCCAGAAATATGGCAAAAATGGGACGAGTTTCGGCTCTCAAAGGAAATGAAGAAATGTATATAATGTAAGGGAACAGGCCACGGGGAAGAGGGGGGGGGGGGGGCTTGGGTTTTTTTTTTTTTTGTAGGAGTGGGTTCAGGATGGATGTTAGAAATAAATGAATATAGAATGTGGATGGTTTATAAAATATTTATAATAGGTATATTTATGCATTTGTAATATTGAAGAAATGTATAAATTACTATGTATGAATTATTTTAAAAATAAATTTAATAAAGAGAAATTGAAAAAAAAAAAATTGTATCCCTTCGGGGGTTCTTTCTTTTTTTTTTTCTTATATAACATTTTTCTCTTCATGTATGATGCTTTAAATCATTGTTTAGCAATAATTCAATAAAAACACTCTTTGGACCGAGTGGAGACGGATTTGAATACCTTTTAGGGTTTTATTGCTGTCTGTGCCCGTTAGGGAGATTCACCCTCTCTACTTGTCATGTTTACCATTATCATTGAAAGTGAAAGTCAAACGTTTTGGGTTGTCCCCAGAAAAGTAATAGAGTGAAAATATTCCAATGGGGACTTTAGTTCTGGTGACCTGGGGAGCTGCCAGCATGTCTTTGGAGTGTGGGAGGAAACTGGAGTATCCACATGAATGCACAAGAACATGCATACTCCGGCAGGTAGTGCCGTGGTTGGGAATCAAAATGACAACCTTAGTGCTGCTAAGCGGAAGTGCTAACCACTTAGCCTCTATGCTGCCCAATTTGTGATCAGCTGCTGGAGATCTTTGGATGGATCCTGAGCTTTGAAAATTCCTTTCCGCTTTTGTCTCTCAGTACTTGGGCCTTCTTATGGGTACCCTTCAGCCCAAGGTCTTCCTGCACCAGGAGAAGTTGCCCCAACTGTAGATTTTGGTTTGGCAATTTCAATCCCAAGATTGGTCTTTCCTGTGGAGCTACCTGCAAATCTTGATATTGATGGGATTCACCTTTGAAGCAGTCCTATCTGCTTAATCCCGCTTGATTTTAATGTTGATAGCTGGCAATTGCTAATAACAATGGCAGGAAGAGGAACCGAACACAAGAAATATGCGCTAGAAACTTTGACCTTCTTTTTTAAATCCTCAAAACTTCAGCACTAGCATGAGGACTTTTAACAGCTTGACGACCGTATAACTTACATATACGGTGGCAAGGCGGCTCTGCTGCGCGGTATCACGTACCTATTATGTGATCCTGCACTTCTGGGTCTGGGGCACGCATGTGCACTGTCGGCGATCTGCTGCTGCTGTGATTATATAAAGCGGGAGGTGATCTACGGTTACCACAGACTCCCTGCCGCCGCCACCGCCACCCGCCGATCATTAGGCAGAGAGCCAGAATGGCGATCTGCCTATGTAAACAAGGCAGATTGCCGTTCTGTCAGTAGGGAAGGCATGGATCCTGTGTTCCTGCAAAGTGTCAGTTAGTGTCTGATTTGTCTGCCACAATATCGCAGTCCTGCTATAAGTCGCTGATCGCCAACATTAATAGTAAAAAAATAAAAAAATAATTCCATAAAGTTTGTAGACGCTGTAACTTTTGTGCAAACCAATCAATATACGCTTATTGGGATTTAATACATATTGACCTAAATTGATGAAGAAATTTCATTTTTTTATTGGATATGTTTTATAGTAGAAAGTAAAAAAATGCAGAAGTGATCAAATACCACCAAAAGAAAGCTCTATTTATGGGGAAAAAAAAGGACATACATTTTATTTGGGTACAGCATCCCATGACGCGCAAATGTCAGAGTAACGCAGTGCCGTATCACAAAAAATGGACTGGTCATGAAGGGGGGGGGGGTTAAATCTTCCAGAGGTCAAGTGGTTGACATCGATCAGGATAAGAGTGATGATTACTTTGAGCAAGCATTCAAAGAGCTTGAAGTAGAGCTGAAACGTAATAAAAAGTCTGGTAGCAGTTTGTTTAAAGTGACAGTTGACAATTCCACAAAGCTCCAGGCTTAACCTTCTCAAACTGGAGCTGAAGGGTGCTATAAAGGATTCAACAAAGCTGCTTGAAGCTTACCATAACCTTTGCAAAAACTTTCTGTAAATACTGCTCTTATACAAAGTCTGGCTCATGATGGTGATTCACTAGTAAAAATACATTCAGGAGGAGATTGTCCTACTGCAACCGTTTGTGGTTTAGTTTTCTAAGAAGACACCTAAATGGTTTGCATTTGTCATACTATATTGAAACTCCACTTCTTAAAATTAGAAGAAAGTCTTAGATGAAACTTTTAATGTCTACACCCAGGGCTCATTTACACATGATTGGATCACTTTTTAGAGGTGTTTGACAGGCAGCGATGATGCAATATGTTGCCTCCACGCCACCTGTCTTTACCCGCTAAACAACTTTCACTTAAATGGATCCTGTTCAGGCAGGCGTAAGTGCCCACTAAACATGAAGAGGATACACCCCCAACCATTGCCTTTGCAGCTTAAAGGGGGTGCTAAAAATGAGGCTCAAGCAAGTGTTTTTATTGCCCCTCTTCTTCAAGCGTTAGTTGTTTTGCTTTACTACCAATTCTATCATGCAGGGAGGTTAAATATATCCAACACAGAGCTCCCTCTAGTGGTAAATCAACATATTTCTCTGTTTAATTTAAACTAAAAATGGATCTAAAAAAGCTTTGCCATCAGCTTTATCTAACAAAACACTTTTTTACAGACTTAAGCTCTGAATCCTTTCAAACCCTTCAAGATAAATATAGGAGAAGTTTTCTAATACCTTCAAATTAAACATTCCCAAGACTCTGGCTTGTTTGCCTTACAGTACCTTGTACCAGTCCAGAATACTCCTCCTTCCAACAAGCTAAAATGGGGGTCTGACCTTGGCAAAACTTTTCTGCCTGGAATAAGATTTTGGACATCGAGGATAAAAGCTCAGCTCATTAACTGGCCGTAGAAGCCGATTACAAACTCCTCCACTGCTAATTGTTGCTCTGTTTTAACAGAAGCTAGGCTGGTGTGACAGCCCCAAGAACAAACACTTTTGGAGCAGGGTCAACTAACGGCTTTATATAGACACAGTTGTAAGCAAAAAAAAATGCAGTTTATGCCAAAAAAACTATTTAAGTTGGTCATACACATCTTTACATAAGTCAGAAAATAATTAGCTAGGACATGGAAGTCATGCACAACAGTCTTTGCAAAATGTAACCCTTTATATTCCAAAGTCATGTTCTTTGAGAAATTTACTGCTATACAAACTAATACTATGAAGGCACTCATTGAGCCGTGGGACATGTGGATCAACTCCTATGTGATTCTCACATTTCATGGAGACTCTATGACAATATGGACTTTACCTACTCTGGGAGTTCTATCTTTTTATACTTTGGGGACTGATACCAGGGCCTCATTCCTAAGGATGGCATTCTTGTTAGGCAGCAGCTCTCATACTCATCGTCTCCCCCCTTCCTGCTGTGTTCCCTTTCCTCTGTTTTTATCTGTCCCCCCCCCCCACTTTAATTTTTCTTGCCTTTTTTTGTCTTTTCCCTTTGACCGACTGGTCAGTTAAAGTAGCACAGTGCTGAATAGCAAACAACGCCTTCCTGATGTCAAGTGATTAAGAAAAGCAACACACTTTTTAGTTACTAGTAAAAACTGAACTAAAATGCACTCTCAGGTTTTGCTGAATTTAGTTGAAACAATGAGACATAGTATACAACCAGTGATTCAACCATTTGCAGACACCTGAAATACTAATACTTTGAGTGTCCATGTGCACCAGGCTTAAAAAATGCTGCTTGTACAGGAGTTTTGCATTTTTTTCTCCTGCCTGTAGAAGCAGCTCAATGTTATCTTATGTGTCCATGCAAATTAGGACAATTAGAGGCATATTTCAAGCGTTTAGAGGCAAAAATATTTAAATAAAACCCATCACATGTGCATTTTTGAAAGAAGTTTTCAGGCAGAAAAAACACTAAACACTCATAAGCGCGCCTGGACGCACCTAAATGTTCTGCATTTTCCAGTGTACATTGATTATAGCGATAAATGAACAGAGGGGAATGTTTTTTATAAAAAACGCTTATTAAGCAAATACCCATAAACACTCCTGAACTCTTGTGCATTTTTTTCTGCTCTTAGTGTGCACAGACCCTGACTGTCAAAACTAACAACCTATGACTCTTTGTGACATTATTGGTTAAGTAAAAACATTTAGTATAGGTTTCCATAGATAAACACACTATTCTGGGTGCTGGGTTCAGCCTTTGGACTCTACAGTACACCGCTCCATCATAACAATGGCCAAAAAACAGGATTTTAAAGACACAGTACATTTAAAAAAAGTTTATAACAATTTTTATTACCTTGACCACCTCCTGTGTCGTGATCTTCTTGCCAGCAACAGTTTGACACCAAAGAAATGGTTAACCCCATCAAGGATATTTTATAAGGACAATGATATACCACAGGATCCGATAAGTACCTTACAAATTTCCTTTCTTCTCTCTTGGATATGGATTTATTTTGCTACACTTTACTTTGGATTATAACAAGGCCCTTTGGGATTGCAGTTGATAGTGGTTAGTTGTGACAATGCTGATGAGCTTATGATACAGTATGTGGGAGGCAGCTCAGGACATGGACTGCTTTACAAGAGGCGGAGACTGAAACTTGTTCCTGATGTGTACCTCCTCTGGACCACTGCTATAACTCCTAATCCCTTTTACCACACACCAACATTCCCTTTGGTCTTTCATCTTGTCCGGTCTGTATGGACTTCCTGGTATCCCCAAATCCATTGTTCTATACTTCCAAACAGGATCCCCGGAGCATTGTTCATTTCCTTACAGGAATTACTACAAACCTGGTGGCATATACACATACAGTATATGACCTACACCCTCTCCTTCCACATGACCATGGTGGACCTTGGGTATTACACTATCTACAAGTTTTGAATTATGTGGTTTGAGCTACATGATTCAGGAGATGGCCATGTTGTTTTATCAGTCTGCACAATTGTATGGTGATTTTAATGTGTCATTTTCATACTTACCTTTCCTAAAAATGAATTTGTTAATTTGGCATATACAGCGGGCTGTGGCATTTTTTGTTCACCTAGAGGGATAGTTGAGCCTAATCAGGTTTTTTCTATTCTTCAGTTGTTGTATTGTATTGTTTATACTGAGGGCTCCCATTCTATACCCCCTTCTTTCCCTTTGTCTAGGTGAGTACATACGGTATATGGTCATTAATTTATAATTACGGTAGGAGGTACTGTTATGGAAATGATTAAGAGCTCCAATCGAGCCCAAGGTTATCTGCTGCTGTCTCTAATTTGAAAAGTGTTGATATGCATGCATATAAAAGTAAACACTCTGAGACACGCTCAGTAGCATTACTGTTACACTTCTAATTTATTCAAGGCGGTGTTAATGTTTTATACACACAAATACGTCATTGCTATGTTAGTCTAATAGGTACATCTCATTGGTTAAGAAGATAAAGAAGATGGAGAATTTTCATAACGAGGTCTGGCTGATCTTTGGTTTTATCTTGTTCCGCGTTCTTCTGATGTGTGGGATGTAGGGGGTACCCGCCATCTTGAGAAAATATAGGAACAGAGCAAACCTGTATACTTATATAATGAGTAAGGAGAAAAATATGTATGCACATAAGAAAATAGACATTTTCAGATTACTATTATTATTATCTACATCACATTCCTTCACAATCCCCCCTAAAATGACTATTTTCTCTTTTCTGTCCCTAATACTAAAGGTCCCATTTTGGCCTGGCCCTTCTCCTCAGCAACTCTTTTAGGCTGTATATAGAATTGGGCAGCAACTGTTCACTTCCCTCCTCGAGAAGTGGAAGAAGGGTGGTAGGGTTCAGTGTTTGACAACTTAATAGAGTAATGCTGTCCAGTAGGAGGGAACACAGGAGTCTCAAGTGTCTGGTAGTGGACAAGTGTTTCGGCTGGATCTTGGTTGAATATGGCAACAACATCATGGGGGGCAAGCACAACGAGGCAGTGTCCGAGGACCAAGTTCAAAGTTTTGTCAAGCAAGGCTTGTGTAGCAAAGCCAGCTCACAGACACAATAGGGCTCCTCTTACTACCGCATCCAGCCGACAGGAATAATATCCTATGGGGCGTAGGCTGATGCCGTGTGATTGGGTGAGTACACCTGCAGCATGTCCCAGACGTTCGGATACAAAGAGCTTGAGCGTTTTGTCGTAGGCTGGGAGCCCTATCGCCTGAGATGGCACACTTGAGGGCCTCAAACTTAGATATTTCTTCAGGAGACATCTGGAAGGGGTCTGATTGCAGAGCATCAGTAGGAAGGCTTCTGGAATCCATGCTCTGCACTAGGAAATTAGTCCAAGGAAAATGACAGGTGTTGAGCACCACTGCAATTTGGGCTTTGAGGCTCTGCACCCCTGGTTGGCAAGATAGCACAACAGGCTTTCTGAGGTGACTTCAACAGGGGGTAAGTCAGCTGCACAAAGGAGAAGGTCATCAACACGTTGGAAGAGAATCACTTCCGGGTGTTCCTCTTGTCATGTGTCAAGGATGATAGCCATAGCTTTTGCAGACTGGCTTGGAAAGTTCTGTACCCCTTGTGGCACAACTGTTTAGGTATGTTTCCGTTTCTTTCCGTGGATGAATGCAAAAAGGTACCAGCAGGAGGGGTGAGGGTGGACACTGAAGAAAACGTTTGTAAGGTCCACCTCTGTGAGGTATTTTGCAGTCAAAGGCATCCACAGCAGGTACCTGGTTCTCTTTTTAGGATTCTCTTCTTGGGGGTATTGTGTGGTCCCGGGTTTCGGCACCATCTGTTATGGAAATGATTAAGAGCTCCAATCGAGCCCAAGGTTATCTGCTGCTGTCTCTAATTTGAAAAGTGTTGATATGCATGCATATAAAAGTAAACACTCTGAGACACGCTCAGGAGCATTACTGTTACACTTCTAATTTATTCAAGGCGGTGTTAATGTTTTATACACACAAATACGTCATTGCTATGTTAGTCTAATAGGTACATCTCATTGGTTAAGAAGATAAAGAAGATGGAGAATTTTCATAACGAGGTCTGGCTGATCTTTGGTTTTATCTTGTTCCGCGTTCTTCTGATGTGTGGGATGTAGGGGGTACCCGCCATCTTGAGAAAATATAGGAACAGAGCAAACCTGTATACTTATATAATGAGTAAGGAGAAAAATATGTATGCACATAAGAAAATAGACATTTTCAGATTACTATTATTATTATCTACATCACATTCCTTCACAGTACCTTGAGGGTTCCTCATTTTTAGTGTTTCAATTTTTATTAACATCAAGTTAAAATCACATTTAAAACATTTTGCCAGCATCTGAATTATAGGGGTAAGTTTAGTATCTCTCCATAACAGCCACACTGGTGTCTTCCTCAACATGTATCGCAAAAAATGGCTTCATCAGGAGGAGTATTGCTGGTAATTAATAAGCTGCATACAAAATAATAAATATATAAGTTTAATACATTCTCACATATATTTTTATTTCTACACCATAACTACAAAATCACAATCCATGCTTACCCCATATGTTATCATATGTGGCCTTTAGCCAGAAGGAAACAGGGGCCTTCAAAGAAATGACACTTTTTTTTTTTCGCTACACTCTAATATTGCAAACACGCACAAAAACAGTATGCTACGCACTTGCACGAGAGTGATGTCATCACGGCCCGGCTATCCACATAGCAGGAGCACGCAAACCCAGAAGCAAGACCAGGTGAAGGGGGAAGCCCCCGGCAGCAGTGACAGCACGCTGCTGGAGGGCTTCGCTTCAAAGGTAAGTTTGTCATGTGACAATAAAATCGTGCCCACACTGCAAGGGCTTGTTTAGGTCCAGGCAGCATGAAAAAGGAAGATTTGCTCACTTGATCCTCAATCCTGTTAGACTGGTCCTCAGAGTCTTCTCTCCCATGCTCCAAGGTCATCTGATGTCATAAAGACTGATACAGAAACCATAACACCAATTCTTCCCATTGGGGCCCCCTTCATTCTATAGGGTCCTTCTTCTAGGCTCCCTACATACCATACAACCCCCTACATTCCATAGGGTCCTTCTTCCCATTGGGGGCCCCCTTCATTCTATAGGGTCCTTCTGATTCCTTAGGACCCCTTCTTCCCACAAGAGCCTCTTCATTCCGTGGGCCCCCTGGTTGTCTTGTATTTTCCAGCACCCCTCTACCCCCTGGTGTCCCCCTGTCACCTGCCCCCCAGGACTAGGCCCGAAGCCTGGCTCTGTATTAAATATTTTACAATAAAAAACAACTAATGCGCACACCTATTTTTGATCAACAGCAGTAGTGAGCAGCTGCCAACATCAAACAGGTTACCACAAACCCACAGATAAATTGAATATATAGCAAATGATGTGGCGCTAACTAAAATAACATCAAAAATCCATTTGGTGCAAATAATGATTCAAATATTATGCAAAATCCAACATAGCTAAAAGTTCATCAAAAGTGTCAATTAATATTGAAATGTGCATAAAAATATTTTCAGCAAAAAATTCATATATAAACCATGCTTATAATTAAGACCATTATATCCAAACTATGTCCATGGTATTAAAGTGCAAAAAGAGTGCAAAAAAAAAAAGGGTTTTAATTATAAGCATGGTTTATATATGAATTATTTGCTGAAAATATTTTTATGCAGATTTCAATATTAATTGACACTTTTGATGAACTTTTAGCTATGTTGGATTTTGCATATTATTTGAATCATTATTTTCACCAAATGGATTTTTTACGTTATTTTATTTAGCGCCACATCCTTTGCTATATACAGTATATATTTACAGCTATATGCTATATACAGTATATATATATATATATATATATATATATATACAGCTATATGCTATATATATATATATATATATATATATATATATATATACAGCCATATGCTATATACAGTATTCAAAGGCTGTGCTGGGCCGGCCGGTTACCTGGACGGGTTCCTGCAGCACCGTCATCCTCCGGCCTCCCTTGTCTGCTCCAGGGACCTCTCTGCCTGTCGGCTGCTCTCAGGACATCACATCAGGACATCACACGGCGGCCTCATTTAAACTCACAGCGACCGTTACTGCGGGGGGCCGCCAGATAAAGTCGAGTTTTGTTGGCTGAAGCTGAAGAGCTGTTGCAGAGGAGGGGGGCGGGGGAAGCCGAGCGGTGACGGAAAAGGATGAGTGTGGGCCGGAGGTGGCCAAAGATGTGTGCAGTGTTCTGAAAGCGCCGAGTGGGGGCGGAAAGAGCTGCGCTCGGAAGCTTGATACCTAGCCATGGGCAGTACAACGGTGCTCAAATTAATGGGGTGGTGGAGGTGGATCTTTCCTGGTTACATGAGTTGGTTGAGTTGTTCAGAAATACAGGAAATTAACTTATTGAGGGAAAATGATGTGGATTTTGTGCAAGCTGAAATTTTTGAACATTTTCAAGGCTTTTGCCCTCACATATGAAAGACTGTTTTACTTAAAAGACTATCTCTGCCATTTTGCTAGAGACTCCGTTTTCTGATTTAAAGACTGACATCCTTTTTATTTTATTCTTTCCTGGATATCTGCTATACAGTTGAGATAACAGTTCAGTTAACCTTTACTTTATGGTTTGTAATGTTTTCATCTGACCATCAGGGCAAGTGTACGCAAGAATGCAGTGTGGGAAACCCATGTTCTGTGCATTTTTCCTGCACCATGTTCAAAACGCATTGCAGTTGCGATCTGCAGCAGGTGTCAATATCAAGATAATGACACCCCAAACACAGTGCGTTTGCCCACATCAGATCTCATGGTGCAGAAGTACCATGCAGTGCAGTTGCAGTGCTTTTCCACAAGTAGTGCATGCACTACTTTTGCTGCGGCGCGTTTTTTTGAATGCGCTGATATTGCAATACACAGAACTAAATGTGAATCGCATGTGAATTCGCAGCATGTTCCTGGGTGATTCCTGATGTGAACCGGCCCCCAGACAGCACCAGATTAATAGAGGACAATCCAAACAATATTAAAATCCACCCCAAACTGTCATTTACTGCCCTCCTGTAAGTCTCAGCCCCATTCTGTCCCTGATCTGACCTGTGTATTAACCCTTCACCTCCCTTATCCTGCACATCTATACATTTACCCCTTAATCTCTATCCTCCCACTGTAGGTGACCTGTACATTAACCTCTTTACCTCCTGATCCCTCTGTGTATGAGCTGTACATTAAATGTACCTAATGCACCAATACTAAGCTCAGTGTTTTAACCTCCTAAAAATCAGGTCACCTTGGAGTGTCTACTTTTCAAAATGGGATAATTTTGGTATTTTCATACTGTTCTGACATTTTTTTTATTTGCTGTGTTTTAAAACAAAAAGTAAGTATTCTGTATATAGTAAAAGAATTAAAGATTATATAAAATTCATTTAGGATCGGTCTTGCATGACGGAGTAATTGTCGGTTAAAATATCACAAAAAAACTGAAAACTGAAAAATTACCTGGTGATGAAGAGGGTGAAATATGCCGGTACTAAGGTGGTTAAGAAAATGATTTTTCTGTACAGTGCAAAAAGCAGACTCAGGTGGATAGATATTCAGTATGCATGCTTATTTTTAAATGTTGGATTTTGCCTGGAGATTTCCTTTTCCAGTACAGTCAGAGAGAGAGAGAGAGAGAAAAAGCAAAACAAAATGCATGTACTTAGTAATTTAATTGACCTAGACAGACTAACTAAACACAGAATGGCATTTGGTCAATATCTTCTTATTTTACAAAAATCTTATTGGCAAATGTTGCCAATTAAAATGTAACCTTCTTTCACCCACAGTTAAATGATTGCAAGCATAAATCCCAACACTGTTTCAACTCAGCGGGTACTCTTTCCCAATGTGATTTATTAACCGTCTAACTGCTAGCTGTGAACAAATTCATGTACTACACTGTTGTGTAGAAAGAGAATGAACTAGGAAGACCTGATCTGCATTATACACATGGATCCATACTATATAAATTGCTCACATAAATGTTAATGGGCAAATGAAAATGATGATTTTCCCATAGACGATAGTTATGGCTGCACTGGATTCCACTTGGCTTTTGGTCTTTTTTTTTTTAAGTTTTAAATTATTTTATCAAATTTTTAGTTTTTTGTTTAAATGTATTGTTTTTCAAATAACCATTTAATATAGAGCATTTCCATGGTTGAGTGTTTGCAGATTGTGCTGGTTACTCTAATAATAGATTTCAGCATTTGTTCTGTTAACTGCTGCTTTTTAAATCATAATGGAAACAGAAACTACCCAAATGACCCTGATCAAAAGTTTACATACCCTGGTGATTTTGGCCTGATAACATGCACACAAGTTGACACAAAGGGGTTTGAATGGCTATTAAAGGTAACCATCCTCACCTGTGATCTGTTTGCTTGTAATTAGTGTGTGTGTATAAAAGGTCAATGTGTTTCTGGTCTCCTGACAGACCCTTGCATCTTTCATCCAGTGCTGCACTGATGTTTCTGGATTCTGATTAATGGGGAAAGCAAAAGAATTGTAAAAGGATCTGCGGGAAAAGGTAGTTGAACTGTATAAAACAGGAAAGGGATATAAAAGATATCCAAGGAATTGTTAATGCCAATCAGCAGTGTTCAAACTCTAATCAAGAAGTGGAAAATGAGGGGTTCTGTTGAAACCAAACCACGGTCAGATGGACCAACTGAAATTTCAGCCACAACTGCCAGTAAAATTGTTCGGGATGCAAAGAAAAACCCACAAATAACTTCAGGTGAAATACAGGACTCTCTGAAAACATGTGGTGTGGCTGTTTCAAGATGCACAATAAAGAGGCACTTGAAGAAAGATGGGCTGCATGTTCGAGTCGCCAGAAGAAAGCCATTACTACGCAAATGCCACAAAGTATCCCACTTACAATAAGCCAAACAGCACAGAGACAAGCCTCAAACCTTCGGGCACAAAGTCATTTGGAGTGATGAGACAAAAATTGAGCTTTTTGACCACAACCATGAATGCTACATTTGGAGAGGAGTCAACAAGGCCTATGATGAAAGGTATGGAGGTGGATCACTGATGTTTTGGGGATGTGTGAGCTACAAAGGCACAGGAAATTTGATCAAAATTGTTGGCAAGATGAATGCAGTATGATATCAAAAAATACTTGAGGAACATTTGCATTCATCAGTCAGGAAGCTGCGCATGGGACGTACTTGGACATTCCAACATGACAATGATCCAAAACACAAGGCCAAGTCGACCTGTCATTGGCTACAGCAGAATAAAGGTTCTGGAGTGGCCATCTCAGTCTCCTGACCTCAATATCATTGAGCCACTCTGGGGAGATCTCAAACGTGCAGTTCATGCAAGACAGCACAAGAATTTACAGGAACTGGAGGCTTTTTGCCAAGAGAAATGTGCAAAGCTGGTAGAGACATTCCCAAAAAGGCTTGTAGCTGTAATTGCAGTGAAAGGTGGTTCTACAAAGTATTGACTCAGGGGGTTGAATATGCACGCCACACATATTTATTTGTAAAAAAATTTGAAACCTATTTATCATTTTCTTTCCACGTCACATATGTGCCACTTTGTGTTGGTCTATCACATAAAATCCCAATAAAATACATTTACGTTTTTGGTTGTAACATGACAAAATGTGGAAAATTTTAAGGGGTATGAATACTTTTTCAAGGCATTGTACTTGATCACTAGATGGTACTCTGAGACTAAAAATCCCCAGATTATAGTTTTGGGGATAAAATGGATTTATTGGATCCCATGTTTATAGTATAAACCCCAATTTTATCCTTAGATCGCTTTAAATGTCATTTTATTTAGATGGTATGTAGATATATCCCTCCAAGGGTTTGGAGGCCTTATTTGTGATTATTAATTTTTTGATATATCACATCTAAACATGAAACCTTGGCTACAGGATGGAATTATTTATACAGCAATCCACATTAAAATATTAATTATACTTCCTAAAATATTTTGTATACACTTTAAATTATTTCATTACTGAGTTTATCTAAATTATAAATCACACATATTTCTTAAGATAATGATTATAATCAACAAAAACATAGCAATATTATTGCTAAACCCTTTTTAGGTAATATGATATCTTATATAGGTACATAAATGAACAAGTGTCTTTTTTACCAGGTCATAGCCAAAAGTCGCCATGTTGTTATGCAACGCTGTACCGAAATGAAATTTTTATCATTTTTTTTTAAACAGATAGAGCTTTCTTCTGGTGGTATTTAATCCATACTGGGTTTTCTATTTTTTGCTAAACAAATGAAAAAAGACCAAAAATTTAAAAAAAAAACAAAAAAAAACTGTTTTTCTTAGTTTCTGTTCTAAAATTTTGCAAATCTGTAATTTTTCTTCTTCACTGATATGTGCTGATGAGGATCCACTGATGAGGCTGCACTGATGTGCACTGATGAGGCCATACTGATGAGGCGGTACTGATGGGCACTGATGAGGCTGCACTGATGAGGCAGCACTGATGGGCACTGATAGGTGTCACTGATGAGCACTGGTAAGCTACACTGATGAACACGAATTGGCCCTGATGGGGCTGCACTGATCATCAGGACACTGATGATCAGTGCCCTGATTATCAGTGTAATTGTGCTCTGTCAGCCTTGCCAGTAATCGGCTCTTCTTTCCCCACACAGTGACAGCGTGTGAGGAAAGGAATGCCGATAACTGGCACGTTTGTTTAGATGTGATCACCTGTGACTAGACACAGCTGATCACATGATAAAGAGCTGCTGTGAATGGCCCTTTACCTCAACCTGTGATCAGCTGTGTCCAAAGGACACAGCAATCACAGAGCGCGCCCGATGCTCACCCCAGGGGGCATGTGGGAGGTGCATTCTGGGAGGACATCCATGGACACCCTCCCAGAACAAGAGAGCCATACTGTAGCCGTCTTTCGGCTATGGCCCGGTAATAAAGTGGATAAGGCAACTGCTTCACTTTTAAAGCCCTTCGTTATAGCTTTACACTCAACATCTGCTGGAAGCACATTAGCCTCATGCTTATCACCTGCTGGATGCACATTAATCCATAGCTCCCAACTGTCTCTCGTTTGGAGGGCTGTCCCTCTTTTGGAACCAAACCCCCATCCCTTTTTTGGTATGATATATAGACATCTCTAAAAATGTACTATTTAAATACCAAAGTGTTATGCTACACTGAACCTTTCATCCTACCACCAAAAGAAAGCGAAGAAGTGGGGAAAAAACACTTGTGGGATTTACCAGTCACTTTTTGCATGTCTCATTCTTCATTAACCATGTAATTGGGGGTGTGGTAGGCGCATGTTCTTTACCTACATGCTACAGTGCATCCGTAAGGTATTCACAGTGCTTCACTTTTTCCACATTTTGTTATGTTACAGCTTATTCCAAAATTGAATAAATTCATTATTTTCCTCAAACTTCTACAAACAATACCCCATAATGACAACGTGAAAGTTGTTTGAAATCTTTTCAAATTTATTAAAAATAAAAAACAAAAATAATCCTATGTACATAAGTATTCAGAGCCTTTGCCATGACACTCAAAATTGAGTTCAGGTGCATCCTGTTTCCACTGATTATCCTTAAGATGTTTCTACAACTTGATTGGAGTCCACCCATGGTAAATTTAGTTGATTGAACGTGATTTGGAAAGGCACACACCTGTCTATATAAGGTCTCACAGTTAACAGTTCTTGCCAGAGCACAACCCAAGCCATGAAGTCCAAGGAGGTCTCGGAGGTCTGTAGACCTCCGAGACAGGATTGCATTGAGACACAGATCTGGGGAAGGGTACAGAAAAAAATTCTGCAGCATTGAAGAGCCAATGAGCACAGTGGCCTCCATCATCTGTAGATGGAAAAAGTATGGAACCACCAGGACGCTTCCTAGAGTGGGCCGCCCGGCCAAACTGAGCAATCAGGGGAGAAGAGCCTTAATCAGGGAGGTGACCAAGAACCTGATGGTCACTCTGACAGGGCTCCAATGTTTCTCTGTGGAGAGAGGAGAACCTTCCAGAAGAACAACCATTTCTGCAGCACTCTACCAATCAGGCCTGTATAGTAGAGTGGACAGACGGAAGCCACTACTCAGCAAAAGGCCCATGGCAGCCTGCCTGGAATTTGCCAAAAGGCACCTGAAGGACTCTCAGACAATGAGAAACAAGATTATCTGGTCTGATGAAACAAAGATTGAACTCTTTGGCGTGAATGGCAAGCGTCATGTCTGGAGGAAACCAGGCACCGTTCATAACCTGGCAAATACCATCCCTACAGTGAAGCATGGTGGTGGCAGCATTATGCTGTGGGGATGTTTTTCAGCGGCAGGAACTGGGAGACTAGTCAGGATCAAGGGAAAGATGAATGCAGCAATGTACAGGGACATCCTTGATGAAAACCTGCTCCAGAGCACTCTGGACCTCAGACTGGGGCGGAGGTTCATCTTCCAGCAGGACAACGACCCTAAGCACGCAGTCAACATAACAAAGGAGTGGCTATGGGACAACTCTGTGAATGTCCTTGAGTGGCCCAGCTAGAGCCCAGACTTGAACTCGATTGAACATCTCTGGAGAGATCTGAAAATGACTGTGCACCGACGCCCCTCATCCAGCCTGATGGAACTTGAGAGGTCCTGCAAGGAAGAATGGGAGAAACTGCCCAAAAATAGGTGTGCCAAGCTTGTAGCAACATACTCAAAAAGACTTGAGGCTGTAAATGGTTCCAAAGGTGCTTCAACAAAGTTTTTTCCTTTTTTATTTTTAATAAATTTGCAAAGATTTCAAACAAACTTCTTTCATGTTGCATTATGGGGTATTGTTTTTAGAATTTTGATGAAAATAATGAACTTAATCTATTTTGGAATAAGGCCGTAACATAACAAAATTCGGAAAAAGTGAAGAGCTGTGAATACTTTCCTGGATGCACTGTATGTGTTAATAGGTGTCCCTCTTTCCCATTTCAGTTTGGTTGTAAGGTATCTATTAGCTTCGTGCTAACCACCTGCTGGATCTGGCTCGGTTCACACTGGAACAAGCTGCGAATCGCACAGGAGCGCTGTGCATCCCTGTTCCCCGTTTCAGGGATGAATCAGGGCCGATTCTATGCCTGAATTTGGCCCTGAAATGGAGCCAAAGACGCACAGTGCAGAGCACTCTGTGCAGTGCGCTCCGCAGCCACAACAGAGATATGTGAACCGGCTCCATAGGGAGCCAGTCACATTCTCCTGCTATGCGAATTGGATGCAGGGAAACCCACATCTATTTCGCATAGGTGTGAACCCGGCCTCATGCTCACCACCTGCCGGATGCACATTGGCCTCATGTCCTCCATCTGCTGGATGCAGATTAGCCTCATGTCCTCCATCTGCTGAATGCAGATTAGCCTCATGTCCTCCATCTGCTGAATGAACATTAGCCTCATGCTCACCACCTGCTGAATGCACATTGGTCTCATTCTCACTACCTCTGGATGCACATTAGCATCATGCTCTCCACCTGATAGATGCACATTAGCGTCATGCTCACCACCTGCTGGATGCACATTAGCCTCATACTTACCACCTGCGGGATGCAGGTGGCAAATAAATATTCATACACATTATTTTATATTTATCTGACTAAAGTGAAAAACAATAAAGATGTTCTTTTTTTGTCCAAAAAAAAGAAGATAATATACTGTATATATATATATATATATATATATATATATATATATATTCCCTTAAATTGTTACATGCTCAAACTTATACTGGTTAACCCATCTGAGAGTGGTTTGAATCAAGAGAACAAAATGGACCTATTTATAAGTACCTGTGAGACGTGTCTCAGACAAGTCATAACAAGCAGTCATTTTTCAATAGATGTATGAATCTGGCCAATTGCTCTGAGTTTCTTGTGGCGTCTCATTGAATTTTGTGAGCAGGGAGCTGGGCCATCACTCTTTCAGGTGATATTTATTGGCTATGAGCAACACTTTTCCTTCTTATAGTGTTTGTTACAAATGGTTATCCAAACTAAAAAAAATTATGATGAGGCCTCATCTAGAGAGTTAGCCCTCATGCACACAGGCTGTTAAAATAACGTTATCAAAACGCCAGTATCTTTGCAGTGATTTTTTTAAACTTTTTTCAGCGTTTTTGCAATAGTGTTTTTGAGCGTTTTTGAGCATTTTTGAGCGTTTTTCCGCGTTAGCGTTTTTTAGCGTTTTTTTTTTTTTCAAAATTATTTTTTTTTTCAATGGATCAAAAACGTTAAAAAACGTTGGTGACTGACGTTTTTGAGCGTTTTTGATCGTTTTTGAGCGTTTTTCAGCGTTAGAGCGTTTTTACAGCTGAAAAACGTCTTTCAGAACCCACTGGCCCTGGGTTTTTTTTACAGCTTAAAAACGCCTATGCCACTTGCAGCTCAAAAACGCCTAGGTGGTCATGAAGCCATAGACTAACATAGACAGGCCTTTTTAAGCTGCAAAAAAAGCTCAAAAAAGCAGCTGTAAAAACGTCCGTGTGCATGAGGACTAAGGATGAGCTCTGGCGTGTTCACACAGCCCACGTACAGAGCCCGCCAGGAAGTCGGCACTGCACTGCGCTGCGCTAATCACAGGCAGTGAGACATTGTCCCGATGCGCGGCTGCAGAGATCGGGAAATGTCTCACTGCCTGTGATTAGCGCAGCGCAGTGCCTACTTCCTGGGGGGCTCTGCACGTGGGCTGTGCAAACACGCCGGAGCTCATCCTTACTAGAGAGTAGCAGCACACCGCTTTAAGTCAGTAATTTGTTGACAGAAGGATTGGGAGTTGCATGTCATAGCTGCCAATTTGAAGAAAACCTGAACTGAGAGAAAGATAGAGGTTGCCACTGCTGACCCTCTTTCTTTAAAAATGCTAGTTGTCATACTGATCCAATGGCTTCCATACTTAATGGTGTTAAAACATAAAAATATACACATCTGTTTTCTGATTTGAATTTTTTCCAAATCAGTGATTCAGAAGGTGATGCAGTCAGAGCATTAGCATGACTGCCAGTAAAATAGCCGTTTCAGAATGAAAAGTCCAGGGACAGGCTTCTGTTCCAAATCACAAGTGATGTAAGATTACATGCGAACAGCTGCAGTTCTTTTCAGCCTGTCATTGATGTCCATCTGTGAAACCTGCCGGAGATGTACGCTCATCCTTCTCAGTATAAGGTCCAAAGTGGTCATGTGAATGGGGCCCTCAGAGGGAAGGGTTTTAGTTCCATTTAGCCTAAGCTCACCATTGTCTGTATGGTTGTACTGTGTGACCTCCATTTGAGGTTATCTTCCAGTCAGACAACTAATATTTTCAGAGAGAGATATGCATTGGCAGCCTACAGTGGGGACGGAAAGTATTCAGATGCCCTTAAATTTTTCAATCTTTGTTATATTGCAGCCATTTGCTAAAATCATTTAAATTCATTTTTTCCTCAATGTACACACAGCACCCCATATTGACAGAAAAACACAGAATTGTTGACATTTTTGCAGATTTATTAAAAAAGAAAATCTGAAATATCACATGGTCCTAAGTATTCAGACCCTTTGCTCAGTATTTAGTAGAAGCACCCTTTTGATCTAATACAGCCATGAGTCTTTTGGGGAAAGATGCAACAAGTTTTTCACACCTGGATTTGGGAATCCTCTGCCATTCCTCCTTGCAGATCCTCCCCAGTTCTGTCAGGTTGGATGGTAAACGTTGGTGAACAGCCATTTTTAGGTCTCTCCAGCGATGCTCAATTGGGTTTAAGTCAGGGCTCTGGCTGGGCCATTCAAGAACAGTCACGGAGTTGTCTTGTTGGAAGGTAAACCTTCGGCCCAGTCTGAGGTCCTGAGCACTCTGGAGAAGGTTTTGATCCAGGATATCCCTGTACTTTGCTGCATTCATCTTTCCCTCAATTGCAACCAGTCGTCCTGTCCCTGCAGCTGAAAAACACCCCCAAAGCTTGATGCTGCCACCACCATGCTTCACTTTTGGGACTGTATTGGACAGGTAATGAGCAGTGCCTGGTTTTCTCCACACATAACGCTTAGAATTAAGGCCAAAAAGTTTTATCTTGGTCTCATCAGACCAAAGAATCTTTTTTTTTTTCACCATCTTGGAGTCCTTCAGGTGTATTTTAGCAAACTCCATGCAGGCTTTCATGTGTCTTGCACTGAGCAGAGGCTTCCGTCGGGCCACTCTGCCATAAAGCCCCGACTGGTGGAGGGCTGCAGTGATGGTTGACTTTCTACAACTTTCTCCCATCTCCCGACTGCATCTCTGGAGCTCAGCCACAGTGATCTTTGGGTTCTTCTTTACCTCTCTCATCAAGGCTCTTCTCCCTCAATAGCTCAGTTTGGCCAGACGGCCAGCTCTAGGAAGGGTTCTGGCCATCCCAAACGTCTTCCATTTAAGGATTATGGAGGCCACTGTGCTCTTAGGAACCTTAAGTGCAGCAGAAATTTTTTTGTAACCTTGGCCAGATCTGTACCTTGCCACAATTCTGTCTCTGAGCTCTTCAGGCAGTTCCTTTGACCTCATGAGTCTCATTTGCTCTGACATGCACTGTGAGCTGTAAGGTCTTATATAGATACCCTGTTTCCCCGAAAATAAGACCTAGCGTGATTGTCGGTGATGACTGCAATATAAGCCCTACCCCCCAAATAAGCCCTACCCTGTTTCCCCGAAAATAAGCCCTAACCTGAAAATAAGACTTACAAGGACTTTAACTAGGGCTTATTTGGGGGGTAGGGCTTATATTACAGCCATCACCGACAATCACGCTAGGTCTTATTTTCGGGGAAACAGGGTAGGTGTGTGGCTTTCCTAATCAAGTCCAATCAGTATAATCAAACACAGCTGGACTCAAATGAAGGTGTAGATCTATCTCAAGGATGATCAGAAGAAATGGATAACACCTGAGTTAAATATATGCGTGTCACAGCAAAGGGTCTGAATACATAGGACCATATGATATTTCAGTTTTTTTTAGTAAATCTGCAAAAATGTCAACAATTCTGTGTTTTTCTGTCAATAGGGGGTGCTGTGTGTAAATTAATGAGGAAAAAATGAACTTAAATGATTTTAGCAAATGCCTGCAATATAACAAAGAGTGAAACATTTAAGGGAGTCTGAATACTTTCCGTCCCCACTGTATATATTCTTCTCATGAAATCTTCTTGCTCAGGACAAGTCTTTTTTTTATCTTTTACAAATCTTTTAATAATAGATTTTAAATAAAGGTTACCATAGCAGGAACAAAGGTGCAATGTGCATATACACATATTAGGCTTGCAAGCAAAAATACAATATCATATAATGCAGAATACATTCTTAAAAAAATAACTCAAAGAAATGTGCTTAGTAAGCAATGATACTTGTAGCACTCCCCACTTGGGGATTGCTTGAAAATGCATGTTCTCTTATACCGCCATGACCCTGTGAACTCTCCAGTCCCTCTGACACTCTAGGTTCAGACATGTTGTGTATACCTTTAAATGACACACAGACACAAAGCGAATAGTTTCAGCTCTCTCTGACTTTACTTATTCAAGATGAGAGGTTTAAAACGAGGATTATTCAGCCAAATCCTGGTTACAGCCAAGACTAGGTTGAAATAATGCTTACAGCAATAACAATTATTAATGGCACATGAATGGAAACAATATACACAGTCAACATGGGGTATTGTAAGAAAGCTATCAATGGATATAAGGAGATGTGTCCGCTTTAAAGAAGAACCCTGGTCCGGCCTATAATACCTTTTATCCTAATGAGAGATAATATACTATAGTGACCAGTAAAGTGTCCCCTTTAAGAGTAATAACAATACTGTCCTAAAAGCAAGGCCTTGCACTGTCTTCAACAGCAAAGTTGGAGCTCATAGAACAAAGATTCCTGACTGCAGCAAAGTAATGATGAACAATGCAAGATAGAAAATCCTGGTTGATAGCAATAGTATTTGTAATCCAAGTGAATGACACCTTTGCACAGTGTTGAAAGTGTAGTACTTAGCAAGGCAGTGGGATCTGTGGGCATAAGCACCCTCACCAATCCTGATAGACCTCAGAAGACTCCCGGAAGGACCAACAAATGATTCTCCGTACTGCGGATGGGCAGAGACAGTGGTCAGTCTGCTAACTCAGCAAACCGACTGGTTCCACGGTGTTTAGCGCTGCTACAGGGCATCCTTCTGCCAGCAGACAATGGCTGAACTTGCTAGGGCTGAACCGGTGGGCTGTGTGTTACATGATAGGCCACAATCTTCTTACACAGAGGCGGGGTGGTGCTCACACGATTAAATCTAGGAAGCAAAAGAGCGCGGGCCTGGTCGGCAGATCCCTATATAGTCTCTCCCACAATTCTCCTACAGAGCAGATGGTCTTCTGGGAGATGCAGTTCACAGTCAGTTCTGCAAAATTAGCGATGCCTATCCAGAGGACAAGATCTCCCACAATGCTTTTCTCTGTGCTCAGGAGCTGATGTCAGTGGTTCAGATCCAGCACAAGCGGGACATAGGAGCAATCTAGAATAGTAATATACAAGTCTGCAAAAGTCAGATAACCGTAATCCGCTCCCGGCTAGTTACATACTGTACTATATAAGTAAATAACAGAAAACACCAAATAGGTGCAATCTTAAAAAAATAGGTACAACAGCAAAATTATACAATAAGAGACGATGAGAGACTTGAAGAGTAAAACTAAAGGAGAAACGATAAGTACAATGCATAGAAAGAAAGGAAGGGGTGAGATGAGGGAAGGAAGAAGGAGGCAGACTAAGGGGTTAAGGGATCACGGGGGCCTAATTTTCTAACTGGGTTTACAGTATCTCACAAAAGTGAGTACACCCCTCACATTTTTGTAAATATTTTATTATATCTTTTCATGTGAAAACACTGAAGAATTGACACTTTGCTACAATGTAAAGTAGTGAGTGTACAGCTTGTATAACAGTGTAAATTTGCTGTCCCCTCTAAATAACTCAACACACAGCCATTAATGTCTAAACTGCTAGCAACAAAAGTAAGTACACCCCTAAGTGAAAATGTCCAAATTGTGCCCAATTAGACATTTTCCCTCCTCAGTGTCATGTGACTCGTTAGTGTTACAAGGTCTCAGGTGTGACTGGGGAGCAGGTGTGTTAAATTTGGTGTTATCACTCTCACTCTCTCATACTGGTCACCGGAAGTTCAACATGGCACCTCATGGCAAAGAACTCTCTGAGGATCTGAAAAAAAGAAATGTTGTTCTACATAAAGATGGCCTAGGCTATAAGAAGATTGCCAAGACCCTGAAACTGAGCTGCAGCACAGTGACCAAGACCATACAGCGGTTTAACAGGACAAGTTCCACTCAGAACAGGCCTCGCCATGGTCGACCAAAGAAGTTGAGTGCACATGCTCAGCATCATATCCAGCGGTTGTCTTTGGGAAATAGACATATGAGTGCTGCTAGCATTGCTGCAGAGGTTGAAAGAGTGGGTGGTCAGCCTGTTAGTGCTCAGACCATACTCCGCACACTGCATCAAATTGGTCTACATGGCTGTTGTCCCAGAAGGAAACCTCTTCTAAAGATGATGCACAAGAAAGCCTGCAAAGAGTTTGCTGAAGACAAGCAGACTAAGGACATGGATTACTGGTACCATGTTCTGTGGTCTGATGAGACCAAGGTAAACTTATTTGGTTCAGATGGTGTCAAGCATGGTGGCAGCAACCAGGTGAGGAGTGCAAAGACAAGTGTGTCTTGCCTACAGTCAAGCATGATGGTGGGAGTGTCATGGTCTGGGCTGCATGAGTGCTGCCGGCACTGGGGGGCTACAGTTCATTGAGGGAACCATGAATGTCAACATGTACTGTGACATACTAAAGCAGAGCATGATCCCCATCCTTCGGAGGCTGGGCCGCAGGGCAGTATTCCAACATGATAACAACCCTGAACATACCTCCAAGATGAATGAGTACTGCCTTGCTAAAGAAGCTGAGGGTAAAGGTGATGGACTGACCAAGCATGTCTCTAGACCTAAACTCTATTGAGCATCTCTGGGGCAACCTCAAACGGAAGGTGGAGGAGAGCAAGGTCTCTAACATCCACCAGGTCTGTGATGTCATCATGGAGGAGTGGAAGAGGACTCCAGTGGCAACTTGTGAAGCTCTGGTGAACTCCATGCCCAAGAGGGTTAAGGCAGTGCTGGAAAATAATGGTGGCCGCACAAAATATTGACACTTTGGGCCAAATTTGGACATTATCACTTAGGGGTGTACTCACTTTTGTTGCCAGCGGTTTAGATATTAATGGCTGTGTGTTGAGTTATTTTGAGGGGACAGCAAATTTACACAGTTATACAAGCTGTACACTCACTATTTTACATTGTAGCAAAGTATCATTTCTTCAGTATTCTTCAGTCACATGAAAAGATATAAAAAAATATTTACAAAAATTTGTGAGATACTGTGAGATAATTTGTGAGATACTGTATATGGATAAAAGTGACTAGTTAAAGGTCGATGGTTGAGAGTAAGAGATCCAGGGTTGCCAGATTTGGGTAAATTACTGTTGCGTATCTGTTAAGATGGCTTGTTGATCATAATATCTGTAACTCTATTTTTTCACTGCTTTAAACTTAGGGTGGGAGTTTTCCTTGCCCTATTGTCAAACTGGTAGCTGGAAATATATGGGAAACTAAGGCTCATTCAGCAAGATACTGTATATATCCGGAACTGGTTTGTTTCAATAAGGCCTCATAACGGTTTTTGCGAACACTCATATAAATCAGGGAGCAGATTAAATTATAAACTTGTATCTGTAGTCTGTTCAGCACTGGGCATGTCCACTATATGTGGGTCATGATGCCCTTGAGGTGGCAACCATGAAAGCAAGTGGAGTAGTAACTGGGAAGAATTCTTGTCAACTGCGTTGGGGTACAGTGGCACTTATATAAAACTATATAAAAAAATTTTAAAATTAGGACATTTCTAGAACGTTTAGAAACTGCTTGCCATATTATTTGCCAATCCCCTGGGTCCAGCGGTTGATTCAGTTCTGTTTTCTATAGTCTAACAGGTGACCATTTAGCAAAGGCTACAGAGGACCACAATTAAAATAGCATAAGGCTTTTCAAGCTTGGGAGAAATAATATGCAGTTTAACAGCTGCAATAAAGAAAGAAACAGGGAAGCGAGGCCTGAAGAAAAATTTGATGGCATCCCAGATCTTGAGCGTAAATGACACAATTGGATTAAGGGAGCAGGGGCGATGATTCAGCAGAAGCCATGAAAGAGAAGATGGATGTATAGGATGGGAATCAAGAATATCCATATACACCCACACAGGGAAGTCACATGTGGTGTGGTGTAGAGATGAGTTATAGGAGCTATATTAGTGGCCAAAAAATAATGCAATAAGTTTGGAACTGCTGACACCCTGACACTCTAGGAGCAAACAATAGATTTATTAACTCTGGGTATGTAACAACTCCAAATAAAACTAAAAAGTTTTCATTGTTGGATTTTCAATATATACAGGGGAATATAGACAGGAGGTACCCTAATGTGTATAACAATTTTGGAAGGTACAGTATGTAATTTTCATTGAATGTACTGTATACTCTATATAAGGTGGACCAGTGGAAAGGATATGTATTATGAAGGGTTTCAAAGTCATTTTGTGTGACCTGGCCCATTGGAAAATGAGTCTAATAAATTATTATATGGTCTCTGTTCCTTTGCTCACAGACATAAAAAAAAAAAAAAATCTCTTATCAGAGAAATATGGAGGTTGCCACTGGTGACCTTTTCCTGAAAATGCTAGCTTGGTTCTAAAGTTGGCCCACTGTATGTAATCCAATGGCAGCTGCATGTCATTGGTCAGGACAGCTTTCTGATGGCAACAACGGCAGAACATGTCTGTGCAAAAATGTTGACTCACACATTTAGGTCTCCACTGGAAGCATGTGTGACAGGGTGACAACTCAGGAGAGCAATTTCTTCTTATGGCGGCAATCGTGCATGCTCCATCCTGCAATAAAGTGGATCGCATTGGAGTACGGCAGTCTGGATATTTCTTATGTCTTCAGCCTGCGAGCTGAGCCAGCACCCAACTGGAAGATGTGTGGGGTATGTGTATTACTGGACCTACCTCAAGCGGCATTTCTTTGTCAGTAACAGGAGCCAATTGCTCCCACTGCTCTCAGTCAAGCCTGTGAGACAAGGGAGAGGGAAGAAGAGCTGCTGCAGACGTGCGTAGTGTTAGATCGAGTTCGGGCTCAGGTTAATACTTAGGGGGGCTGTGGGGGGAGGTACTATTAAAAGTTTTTTTTTTTACCTTAATGCAGAGAATGTATTGGTGGTTTTGTGTGGTTTTACAATATAAACTTAGTGTTTTATTAAACTGGTTTTACAATATTACACTATTTGGAGCACCTTTTATTTTCATGTGGAGAGATCCTGTACACATGCTTGCAGCCGGATAACGGAGATCAGTTGACCCTTTTTGTGTGGCTCAAAACGTATATGCCAAGCACGAGAGTGTAAGGCATAAATATCTGGTGAGTGTGTCATCCAAAGGGAGCGGAATCACTGGCACTTTGTTGCACTGATTATTTTTATTTTCTTTACAGCGATACTTTAAACTGTATTGTTTATGAAGTTATTTTCATCTATTTTTAGGTTCACAAATTTTTACACTATTGTAGTTTCATACACATGTGTGTAATCTAGCGCCACTTATTTTTCACTATCAAGTCTAGATAGGGGTTAAAAGTACGGTTCACATTTTACATCATTAAAGTGGCAGCAGGGCAGTTTGTTTTATTTTCTAGAGGCGCAGTGGTGGTACTTCAAGTGTGGGCATACGAGACTTGCTGACCATCAGCCATATAGAGAATGTATTAAGGTTAAAAAAAAACTTTTACCTATACAGCCACTTTAATTACATGAGATTTTAGATTTACAAACAAATACTTGTTTTTAGTCTCTGTAAGATCCTTAAAATGACACTAAACAATGTCCTTATTCACAAAGAATTCTCCATACATATCCACAACTTTATGACCCTTTATTCTAATTTCATGAACTTGTTTCTTACTGTGTTTTTCTGACTCTTTGAAACATCCTCTGTGAGCTCCCAAACCTCTCTTTTTTTTTGGATGAGCAGTGCAAGTTAGTTGCAGTCATGTACACTGCTCTATGCACACTACAAATCCCATAATCCATAGACCATAGTCCATAGTTAATCTCGGGAGCAAAAAATAAAATAAGAAATTAGATTTTTTTGTAAAGAATTTAGAAAATTCTGAATTTGGAGATTTGGAAGAAGCTGAGAGCAATATAAGGTATTTTTTGAGTTTAGAATATATATATACTTGAATAGACTTTGTTTAACCACTTACTTACTGGGCACCTAAACCCCCCTCCTGCCCAGACCAATTTTCAGCTTTTAGCGCTGTCACACTTTGAACGACAATTTCACAGTCATACAACACTGTACCCAAATTACATTTTTATATTTTTTTTCCCACACACCGTTTTATATTTTGTTAATAAATTTTGCAAACAGGTAATTTTTCTCCTTCATTGATGTATGCTGATGAGGCTACACTGATGGGCACTGATAGGCTGCACTGATGGGCACTGATAGGCTGCATTGATGGACACTGATAGGGCGGCACTGATGGGCACTAATAGGCGGCACTGGTGGGCACTGATAGGTGGCACTGATGGGCGGCACGGAAGGGCATTGATAGGTGGCACTGAAGGGCACTAATAGGTGGCACTGATGGGCACTGATAGGTGGCAGTGATGGGCACTGATGGGTGGCAGTGATAGCCACTGATCAGCACTGGTAGAAGACACTGATAGGCGGCACTGATTGGCACCACTGGTGGGCATTGATAGGTGCCACTTGTGGGCATTGATAGGTGGAACTGATTGCTGGCACTTATGCACTGATTCGTGGCACTGTTTGAGCACTAACAGGTCGCACTGGAAGGCAGTACTGGTGGGCACAGATGAGGCGGCTTCGCCTCTTCCTCTTTGGGACCAATGTCCCTTGCACTGAAGCCGGTGATTGGCTTTTTTTCTCCTCACGCTGACAGCGTGAGGAGAAAAAAAAGATTACCGATCTTCCGATCTTCTGTTTACATCACGTGATCAGCTGTCATTGGCTGACAGCTGATCACGTGGTAAGGGGCCGGGATCGGCTCCTTACTCCGATTTGTGATCACCCGAGTCTCATTGACTTGGTCATCACAGCGCGCGCAGCGTGCGCCCTGCAGGGGGTGCACGGGGAGCATGCAAAGGGGAGGACGTCTATTGACAGCCTCCCGGCAAAGTAGATCCGAACTGTAGCCGTCATTCGGCTATAGTGCGGATCTGAAGGGGTTAAACCAGAGTTTAGTGTCACTTTAAAGCTGGGAAATGCCCACCAGTTTAAGGAGTTTATTACTTTTTCTCACATGGTTGAAAAACTCCAAAATAGCTGTTTAATAAATCCGTTTTTAAAAAAATATTTGACTAAAGATTAGAAAAGGACACTAGATGGCGCTGTATCTTCAGGGACAATGCCACGGGTCCTTGGAAGAAAAGCTGCCTTTCTATTCCCTAAAAGCTTTTTTGGCAAATGATAAATGTACTTTGTAGTCAATGAATGCAAGAGGGAATCGTTGTTACATGCTGGAGAGATGATGCCTTTTAAGGACGGAAATGGATTCAGTCCTGTTATGTATGCCATGTACTTCCAAGTCACAATAAACTGCTTATAGATTTTATTGCGAATGGGAATTAATGCACTTAATTCCCTTCCTATTACTGACAAGTTAACCTCATTTAAATCCCTATTCAAATTGTGGTTAATATTGTGCACATTCAACTGTAATTACAAATGTTATTTCATTATGGTGAGTGTAGGCATTGATGTGAGTGTGAATTGTGCAATTATAGCAATGAATTGATGCATATTGTAATTGCATGGCAGTAAATGGGGCTGTACTGTGAATGACATGTACGCACATGCAATTATTATGCGATTACATAATACATGCGCTATAGCAGGAACCAGGGTTGACAAACACCAAATACTCAACTTTTTTAAGTTGGGTAAAGTCACACCAAATATTAAAGTTCAGACACATAGCTTAGTTCACATTTGCAATGTCTAAATGTGAACTGCCTTACCTATCAATACCCAAGCTGACTTTTCTCTATTGCTGCAAAAGCAATACAGCTTGATCAAGGACTGCCCTAACCTGTGATTAGATAATAAAGGAGCAGCAACACATTTATGAAGTCATTCCTGAGCTGTCATCTTCTATTAGCAAGCTGTCTCTACTTTATAATGTAGTAAAGCCGGATGCCTTCCAGTGCTGCCCTTTCCCCGTTACCTTCTGAATAATGCTGTGTAGGAAACAAAAAATATAAAGATGGTATAATTTAATAAAATATAAAGTCTTCTACCTACAGGCTTTTTTTTTCTGTGCTTGACTTTTGAAGTGCTATTCAAAGGAAGTCATTTGTTTTTCATTTATATTTGATTTGAAGTTTGAAATGTAGATGGCTACTATGAAGTTGCAATTAATATGTACTGCAGTAATTTGATGCAGCAGGTCCAACTGAGATTAATTTGTGTTGTTGGCAAAAGCAGGTCAAATGCAGCCCCTAACCCAGTGCTGCTGTTAGAAATCATGGGGCCCTGTACAGCCTTCCCCACCCAAAATATTAAATTATATTTTTGCTAAAAGTGCACTAAAATCGTTATTGGTGGGCAAAAACACAACAAATTTTCTGTTTAATTTAATGGATAAAACTGTATTGAGTTAACAAATAAAGCTCTGAGTGTGAATGAGGTCTTGGGGCTCATTAACATGGGTGCTGGGGCCTGTGTGAAGCTGGAGCTGTGTGCAGGCAGCCAATGTTGCACTATGGGGACACAGCAGCTGTACGAACACAACCACAGGTTGTAATTTGAGAGGTGTGTGGGTGCAAGTGTATGTCCCTGAATACAGACAGTGTGCATTTGGGTCTACCTACCCTACCTGCCAAATTAGGACCTGTGGCTGTGTTCATACAGCAGCTGCGTCTCCATAGCGTAACAGGTGGCTTTGTCCAAATGCTGATTGCTCTTCAGAGAGGAAATCAAATGTGAATGAGCCCTACATTTTTAAAAATATGTTTTTACAATTCAATTTTGTACAGGGGTAAAATGATGTCTCTCTCTCTCTGGAGTTTATACCTCTTTAATACTAAATAAAAACTTCTTTAATTCTAAAAAAAGAAAGTATTTTTCTAGCTTTACAAACTGCACCTTGGTATTGCATTCTGTTATTTAGCTTATCTACCAGATCCTTCTTGACCATTGACTACTCCTAAAATCTATGATGTACTCATGTTTTTAGCCCCCAAGTACGTAACTTTACATTTATCAATATTAAAACTCATTTGCCACATAGTTGCCCAATTAAATAGCGCATTGAGGTTAGCTTGTAAGTTGGAGACATCATGTAAGAATGTTATTCCACTGCATAGCTTGGTGTCATCTACAAACACTGAAATGGTATCTTTATTCCCAAACTCTATATTTTATAAATAGGTTAAAAGGTCAGGGTCCCAACAATGAACCTTGGGGTACACCACTAATAACCTTAGCCCACTAAGAGTATAAATCATTAACCAGTACTCTCTGAATTTGTTTTTTTAACTAGTGTTCTATTTATTTACACAGTGAATTTTCTAAGCCTTTAACTTGCACCTTACACGTGTGTGGAACTGTATCAAACCATTTTGCAAAGTCCAAGTATACTATATTCACAGCCACTCCTTTGTCCAAGTTTTTGCTTACGTCCTCACAAAAAGAAATCAGATTTGTTTAACAACTTTGGTACTTTGAACATCCATGCTGACTATTGCCTAACATTTAGTTTTCTAGCAAAAACTCCTCTATGTGATCTTTTATTAAACTCTCAAATATTTTCTCGACTATAGAAGCTAAACTAACAACTCTGTAGTTGCTTGGTAAGGGCTTTGATCCCTCTTTAAATATAGACACCATATTGTCCTTGCACCAATCCAGTGGTACTTGCCAGTCATTAAAATCATTGTTTTTATTTAGGGCCTCTATAAACTGTGTAGCACCCTTGTCCTAAAACATGACTGCAGGTCAATTTTTTTCATACAAATGTTTTTATTTGGGGATATAAAAAAGACAATACAGTTCAGATATAGAGAACACAGCACATGTTGGGATGCAACCCAGGTGGTAAACATATATAGAATAAAGGTTCTATTTCCATATTTGGAGTCTGACATTGGTGCATCCCTGTATCAATTTTACTCATAGAGAAAAAGAACAAAATTATATGAAAGGAAACCATATAACTAATAAAACAATCAAGAAACAAAAAGAAAAAAAAACTCTGTAGAACAACAGTGTTGACTGCAGGTCAATTTATCTGTGCTGGGTGGTAGCTAGCCTGGCTAATTTGTAGTCTTCATGGAGCAAATGAGCTTCCTCCTAATCCTGTTTCAGTTGTGGAGTTGTGGCTTCTCCCTTTTGTCAGTAGGTGGCACTGTTGCCTTTGGCATTAGTATGATAAGTTACAGTGAATTCAGGTTATGAATAAACATACTTTTCTCAGCCAATCAGACTGAGAGGGTATTTATTTAGAGAAAGTCAGGTGATCTAGGTCTTCTCCACCCAGGCAGTCTGGGTGGTGTGTGAGGAACAGCTCCTGCTGGGTAGGCCTGAAGTCTGAGGCCTAGCCATGTGCTCAAGGTTCTGCAAGGAAGAGCCTACTCACTACCTGGAAACAATGCTGAGAGGGATGGAGTTCTAGAGAAGTACCAGAGGTGACTCTTCATGGACCGGGGACCCATGAGGTGTCTAGGAGAGCTTCAATAGAGAACTTATCCAAGAAAATTCTGTATGATGCTGTGAGTAAAGTTCAGTTACTATAGGAGACAGCCTATTCTACAAAGTACAGATGTGCTGGTTCAGCTTAAAGGCTATTTTCCTGTACTGCTGTCTGCTTTATCTCACCTTTTTGTCTAAGGAGTCTGCCTGTCTACTGATCGTTATTATTTTTGACTAAGGATGTCCTGTGCCCCATCCCCTCTCTCCCACATTTTCCTGTTTGTGAGAAATAGACTTCTCTTTGTTCAAGTATAAATGTGACTGGAGCCCATCGTTCTATCTTGTACATCACCCACTATGCCTAGTAACCTCCACCCCTAGGAGGAATGTCGGCCATCCCTATCTCTGGGGGTTACTACCAAGCCTCCAGAAATGGGGTGGGGCTCTACAACTGTATCATAAAATTGTCTTGTAATAGGTTTATACATTTCTGCTCTTTTGGTGCTCATGCACACTGAGTTTAAAAAACATTGCTTTTACAGGTGTTTGTCATCCTGTAAAAGCACCTCTATGTTAGCCCATGTGTCCATGCACACATAGATATTTACAGGTTTATTAAAAGAGGAGCATTTACAGGCTGAAAAAAACCGCAAGGGCACATTCAGGAGAAGAGCTGAAGAGTAAAAAAAAAAAGCTGAACATGCCTAAACATGTGCAAACGTGCCTAAAAACGGCTAAACACTGGACCTACTTAGGCGAGTTTAAGTGTTAATGCATTAGATAGGCCAAAGTAAATTTATATTCTGGCCAATGGAAACCATTATTTCTTGATGAACCTAAATGAACTTAAACACATCAAACCACATGTGCAATATGCAGCATTTACCATGTTTTTAACCACTTCCCGCCCGGCCTATAACAGATTGACGGGCGGGCGGTGGCTTTCCCGTTCAGAGTGGACGTCATATGATGTCCTTCAGAATTTGCTGCTTAAGTGCACCCCCCTAGGGGCACTCTTCGCGGCGACCCATGGTGCGGTGTATCCCTCACCTCATTGATCACGGTAAAGAGCCTATGATGATTAGCTGTGTCCAATGTACAGCTGATCACAGTGTAAATAGGAAGTGCCAGTTCACAGCACTCCTCTCCTCAGGCTGACAGCATGTGAGGAGAGCAGAGCCGATAAGCGGCTTTCCACAGTGCGGACATCTACACTGATAATCATTGCAATAATTATCTGTGCAGCCCCAGTGATGCCTGCCAGTGCCACCAGTGCCCATCAGTGATGCCTTTCAGTGCCCATCAGTGATGCCTTTTAGTGCCCATCAGTGCCTCCTATCAGTGCCGCCTATCAATGCACATCAGTGTCACCTATCAGTGCCCATAAGTGTCGACTATCAGTACCTATCGGTGCTGCATATCAGTGCCACCTATCAGTGCCCATCGGTGCTGCATATCAGTGCTGCCTATCAGTGACCATCAGTGCTGCATATTAGTGCTTCCACATCAGTGCCCATCAGTGCCACTTCATCAGTGCTGCCTCATCAGTGCCCGTCAGTGCCACCTCATCAGTGCAGCCTATCAGTGCCTGTCAGTGTAGCCTCATCAGCGCACATCAGTGAAGGAGAAAAATTATTTATTTACATTTTTTTCTACTAGAAACTAAGAAAAACTTTTTTTGTTTGTTTAGCAAAAGATAAAAACCCAGTGGTGATTAAATACCAGAAAAAGAAAGCTCTATCTGTCTCAAAAAAAAGGATACAAATTTTGTTTGGGTACAGTGTTGCATGACCGCGCAATTGTCATTCAAAGTGCAACAGCACTGAAAGCTAAAAATTGGCCTGGGCAGGAAGAGGGTGACAGTGCCCTGTATTGAAGTGCTTTTCTCCTGCCAGGAATTCTGGCATTCAGAGGATCTAAACAGACACCCTGTCTGCATGAAGCCTTACTGTTCTAATAAAAGGAACAGTAAAATGGTAGTGCCATTACTCCAGTCAAATTCTGGGTAAGTAAAATCCCTCATTATTATCACTGTCCCACCCTTGCAGCCATTTCTCTCTGGGTGACCTATAACAAACTCCATTATTAACTTTGAAGTACACTCACGCATATGCTACACTACCCATAATGCTTCAGTGCCATCACACTTTCCATTTACAAGGTCCTTTTTTACACTCGCTTTGAGATTAGTTCTTACGTACAGACAGACACTACCACCTTTTTGTTTTACCCTGTTTCTCTGAAAGAGAGCATAGCCAGGTATATTAACAGCCCAAGTATATGAAGAATGAAGCCAAGATTCAGAAATACCAATTAATTAATTGATTAATTTATTAATTTGTCAAATTTTGCGCTTCTGTGTTTACATTTCTTTTCAAGTAGTACAAATAGCATTATAATTGCCAATGGTAATGCCAGGAAAGCCAAGATTACAGATTTAATCAGTTTTCTTTGTTCACCAAAGCTTCCAACTCTCCTTTTTTGCTTGGCATACTTCTGGCATTGTGTGAACATACACTTTAATTCATTGTCGCATTTTGCAACCTTTTTTAGTAGTGCAAACAGCACTATAATTTCCAATGGTAATGCCAGGTAAGATGACTGATACAGTCTACTGACCCAGTAATCCATGGTCAAAGGTTATATATGAAGCAGTCAAAATAACCAGTAACCATCCTATCTAGTAACTATAAATAACTGACACGTGTCATCATGTCCCAAGCTTGGAGGTGGGCCATTTGTGTCTCCCACGGATGGTGTTGGCTTACCTAGAGGTACAGAAACCAAAAGGAGCACGATCTCTTGGCATTGGTCTTATATGATGGATGCCTCAATTAAGCAAACCCCAGTCTCACTCTGCTGAAGCCAACTGACAGCAAGCACAGGCAAAGCACCATATTGTCAGGCAAATGCAGAGTCATCATGGACAGACTGGAAGTCAAAGTTGGCAGCAGGGAGATGTAGATGATATTCACAAGCATGCAAGTTCATTACCAAGAAGTCATTCATCGGGGTAGTAGGAATCTGAGGCAAGGATGTTTGGAGTAAACATCAGGGGTGAGGAACGCTAGGTACCTTTGTGCTCATACATCTCACTTATATTGTACTTGGGGGAATTGTCCACAGGTGCATCTGGTAAGTTCCAAATGAGTAGTGCTATCCTAAATTACCAGACAGTATGTATCTAGTGATTAGATGGCACGTGTATATAACCGTGAGCAGGAACAGCAAAGGAGAAGTAATTTTAGGAGAGGCTCCTGGATCTAGCTGAATGATAAGAGGGGAGGCTGCTGGAGCTGGGAGAGGGACTACATGAGCCATGCCACATTTTCAGAGAAATTCAAATTGTGGATCATGCCAGGAGAAATCGGCAAGCCAACTCAGGACTCCAGTTTACAAAGAAAATACCTTTTTTTTTTGGAGTAATATCTCCAAACTACACTCCTTCTTAACCAATCACACCACAAAGCTACCAATTCACTTCTTGGTTATCTGCTGCCTCAACCATTGCAAATCCCTCCTCATTGGCCTACCTTTACATTGTCTATATCCCCTTCAGTCCATCATGAATGTTGCTGCCAGACTCATCCATCCCTGCCATCTGTTCAGTATCTGCTATCCCTCTCTGCCAATCCCTCTCCTGGCTTCTACTCACCCAATAAATAAAACGTAAAATATTAACAACAACCTACAAAGCCATCCACAACTCTGCCCCGAGCTACATCACCAACCTTATCTCAAAATACCAACCAAACCAGTCTCTTTACTTTTCCCAAGACCTCCTGCTTTTCTAGCTTGTTATCTCCTTCCATGCTTACCTCTTATCCTTTGAAAATCCTTTGATCCCTAAAAACCCATCTCTTCAGAGAGGCCTATCCTGCCTTTAACTAAAAATCTGTACTTGTAAGCTCTAACAAGCAGGGCCCTTTGATATCTCTTGTATTGAATTGTATTGTAACTGTACTGTCTCACTCCATTTTGTAACATGCTGCACAAACTGTTGGGACTCTATAAATCCTGTATAATAATAATAGTAATATATACAGTAAATGCCAATTTACATTGCACAGAAATAAATGTAGGGATGGAGGGTGGGAAGATAAGTAAGCCAAAATAACGAATCAGAAATTCAGAAATCACTTTCCAGCAGTTTAGAACAGTTAGAGCAATGAACAATGACTACTGATCAGTTGCTTTAGGTTGGAGCTTTTTCCATATTGCTGTGTTCCAAATAAATGATTTTAATTTAATGACTTTCAACACAAGTCTGCACCCTGGGAGAGAGAGGGAGAAAAAGATAAAGAAAATATCCTAACACATGTTGGTAAGAATTTTAACACAAGATTTTTTAGTTTTATTGTTTTTAGCCTTAGCCAACTATTTTCTGGCTCTAGCCAAAATTACAGCCTCACTGTGCCAATAATTGCAGCATTACCAAGCCCATAATTGCAGCCTTACAGTGCCCATAATCGCAGCCTTACAGTGCCCATAATCGCAGCCTTACCGTGCCCATAATCGCAGCCTTACCATGCCCATAATCTCAGCCTCACAACGGTCAGGGCCTGGATTACACACAGCAGGCATCCCCCGCTGTGTCTCCGAATTCAGTGTGAAAATGTTGGCGCTGTGACAAAAGTCCCATCCTCCTCCTAGACCAGCTTGTGTGATAGACGCAGTGTTCTGTCTATCACACAAGCTGGTCTAGGAGGAGGGCGGGACTTTTGTCACAGCGCGGCCAAAGTTTTTTACACTCATCTCCGACCGTTGTGTGTGACATGTAGTGGAGGAGGAGGAGTGGAGGAGGAGGGGGAAGGTGGAGGGAGGGGAGCACTACAGGCAGCCACAGCTTAGCCCAAAGCAGCCCCAGGGCAGGCAGCCTACCGGCAAATGTCCCGGTAGGCCAGTCCGGCCCTGCCTCCTGTCACTCAGCCACAGACAGAGCAGCTGCTCTGTCTGTGGCTGAGTGACAGGCTCAGCCGGGAGAACGCCTAGCGCTCGTGGGGGACCGGGAGCCCGCACCCAAATGCGGGAGACTCCCGCGACTCATGGGAGAGTTGAGATGTCTGCCTTACCAAGCATCAGCAGTAAGAAAAACATCATCCACAATGATAAGGAACATCCTCTTTGCAAATCTCTAAATACTGCAATAAATAAATACCACAGGTATACAGTTTTTGTACTTTATCCAAGATACTGGGGTTAATTTACTGAAGGAAAATAGGCTGTTCAAGAGGTATGCTACAGAAGGGAGGTGAGTAAATGTTCCCTTTATTTGGTTACTCAATCCGGCAACTGCATTGACTTAGCGTTGACCATGGGTAGGAAGTAGGATCACTGTACCAAGTTGTCAACCTGATCCTGACATAGCCACTCCATTCTACAGGCTAGCATACAGGGGTCTTCCATAAAGACCAGGTCTAATACATACTCACGTTCCTTTTTTTATTCTGTGGCACTAATAAATGTATCTGAGCAGCCTTTACATTTCTATAATTATCCTCTTTTTATATTTAGATATTCCAGGTAAGGCCAGAGCCAGACAGAAGCATAGGTCATACGTACATATACGCCATCACACCATGGATCAGCAATTAGTCGTCCAAAAGGTTTTAATGAAAAGAAGTCAGATCACAAAGGAAGGTGCAATTTTTACCAGGAACGTGTGCGATAGGAATATTGATCAGAAGCACAGGTCAAACTGTCTATAGAGGTTCATCTCACTCCAGGTTTTCTTTCCTATGGTGCTCTTCTATGTGATCAGACAAAAGTGTCTGGACAGCCTAAGTGTTCTCATGCAGTCACACTGAATCATGATTCTGCCTTGTTCTGAGACAATAACATTCAGCCCAGTTTGTGTTTGGACCTCTAAAGTTGGCCATAGATGGTTCGAATCTTGCTGGTTCAGCAGGGACTGGCCGAGATTCGGACCATCTATGGGCAGGCTGATTGTACCCAAGCCGATCCATCGATTGACTTGGGTTCAACCAGCATGTTGGATTTTTCATGCGATTATTGCTAGAAACACTGACTGTGATTATGGGAGAATTGAGGGATTTTCTTTCGCAAAGAAAAGTGCACCATTTATGGCCGGCTTAAAAGAATGTGCAACAGGCTTCTAGCAGAATTGTTCAAACAAAGAGATAGATTTAAAGTACAAAATATAAACAATTACATACATTTATTAGATATACAAAATATGGAGTGGATCCAGGAATTTATTTCATTGACTTTTAGGGTCAGCAATGATTTTTTTCCCTTTTAAATGGTTTATATAAACAAGGGGTAAAGAGTTCTATGATTTTTTTAAATGGCTGAAATCAAAGAAAACATACTTTCCTGACAGACTCCATGGCAGCATACGTATGGGTTAATCCCGCCTCTCATACCTCATAGGACCCCACTCCCATAAATCTTTGCTTCCAGCCATAGACCGTGTTCCTTTTTTGTCCTCCTCCTAGGACCAAGGTGTATCTTACCTTATGAAGTCTTCTGCGGTCCGGTTCTTGTTGCACGGTGGTTCTGATGGCGGTTTCTGGAGTCCAGCAGTCCCAGCTATTAGCAGGGTGGATACGGGCAGATTTGCGATGCCATGAAGAGCTTACTAGCCTTGCCATTGGCAGGCAAGCGGCAACTGGCCAAACGTCCTTGCTATTAGCAGGAGGCCCCCCCCTTATTGATGCCCGGCCGTGCAGTGGATGAGCATCCCCAAATCAGACTGGACCAGGATCGTGCGGTGGTATCGTATATTGCATTATTTCATATATGGCAGCTGTTTTTGTGTGTTTGTTTGTTCCTGTATCTCCTTTTCTGGCCTCTATGGCGGCTGGAACGCATCTGCGTCCCACTCCGCCGCGTCTTCCGGGTCCCTGCACAGTGCGATCCTCGTCTGAGAGTGAGGCTTGGTTCGCGCATGCGCAGTCCCGGGAAAATGGCGGCGGTCGCGCATGCGCGCGAGCCCCGTTTTTCGACGCTGGGGGGCGCGGTGACGTCATCGGCGGCGCCAAGTTTAAATAGCTGTCAGAATACAGCTATTACTTGGGTTGTCTGCGGGTGTATACGGCGGCTTCCCGGTGCAGTGCTTATTCCCTGGCAAGGTAGGAAACTTCGCTGCTGGCTGTCCAAGCCTCTCTCTCTCTCTCTCTCTGATCCCTGTGTTGACAAGGAATTGTTCATTTCAGATACCTGGTTTTCTGCTATGGACGTGTCACCGCCCCCCAGTGGCCAACCCTTGCGCTGCAGGTAGGAATTGTTTATTCCTTCTGCTTGATTGTTTTGGGATTGTTTCTTTCTGGATTCTGTTTATTTCCTTTTATTTTCCACAGCCCTCCTAGGTCTGAACATAGACCCTCAGCACGTGAAGATACCGATCATTCCAGATCGCATCAGCAAAAACAATCATCAAGTTCAAGGCGTTCTAGATCAGCTTCTAGGCGCCATAGTGAAGAGCCCAAGTCTACATCTGGGCGTCACTCTCACCGCCATTCTAGCCGTTCTGATAAAAGGGCTTGCTGGGGATGTAAAGCTCAGGTCCCAGAAGGGAAATCCCTCTGTGAGCTATGCTATGCCCGAGCTGCAAAAGAAAGAGGAGCTGGAGACCAGCAGGTGGAAGCTATGGTCCGAAGAGTGGTTCAGGAATCCCTGATCAGAACGGATCCCAATCGTTCAGCTATCTCTCCTTCTGCTCCAGTGCTAGCTCCTGGTGGAGTCGACCTTGGGGCTCCTGGTCCCTCTAGACGCAGTCCCTCCTTAAGCGGATCCTCGGAAAGTGAGACTGATCTGAATGATCCTGGCGCAGGTTTTGATTTCTCCCTGGTGCCACGGTTGGTCAAGGCGGTTAAAGACGCATTGAGATGGGAAGAACCAGTAGAAGCACCCTCTAAACAGAGGAAATACTTTAAGCATCTCAAAAAGGATCAACCAAATTTTCCTTTCCTGGGAGAGCTTGGCGAAATCATTTCAGATGAGTGGAGTAAAGTTGAGAGGAAGAACTCACTAATCTCCAAAGTGGCCAAGATGTATCCGTTTAAGAGCGAAGAGGTAAAGCATCTGGAGTCAGCTCCGCTCATTGATGCTGCTTTGATGAGGCTGGTGAGGCATGTCACCCTCCCTCTAGAGGATACCGTTTCATTTAAGGATGGTCTGGAAAGGAAGATCGATACTGATCTTAAACGCATCTATATTACGGCAGGTATGGCTTGTAAACCAGCCTTGGCTCTCGCAGCTCTGTCGAAAGCTATGGAGTCCTGGTCAGATGATGTGGATGCGGCATTAGCAAGTGTGTCTGAAGATTTGGTCAAGAGTTCACCAATCCATGAACTAAAACTGGCGTCAGTCTTCTTAGGGGAGGCATCCCTGGATATTATCCGCCTAGTGGCACGGGTCATGCTTTCCTCAGTCACAGCCAAGCGCGCTTTGTGGCTGCGCCCATGGGTTGCGGATCCTGCCTCTAAACAGGCCTGGTGTAGAATTCCCTTTGAGGGTTCCTCCCTCTTTGGGAACAAACTTGATTCCGCCATTACCCGTGCCACAGGGGGTAGGTCAGGGTTCTTACCCCAGGATCGTCGCCTTTTGGGGCAGAGGAGACCTCAACCCAGGCAAGACCAAGAACGCGCTAGAGATGCCCGCCGCTACAGACCGGGCCGTGATTTCAGGAGAAACTGGAAGAGAAATCAACCTTCTGGTCAGAAGTCCTCAAAAACATCCTCTTCTGGTGGACGAGAGGCTTCTAAGTCCTTTTGATATGAAGCCTGTCCAGGCGGAGCAAGTCGGGGCTCGGTTACTCCTTTTTCAGCACGTCTGGGCAGCCTCGATCAGGGACTACTGGACGGTCAAAACAGTCTCATCAGGCCATTCGTGGGTGTTCTGCAATCCACCCTTACACCGGTTTGTTCCCACAGTCCTTCCTCACCAGGAAGAAAAGAAACAAATTCTTCTGTCATACATGGATTCTCTGATAGCTCAAGGGGCTGCCGTCCCGGTGCCCTCGGAAGAGAAATTTCAAGGGGTGTATTTCCCCCTTTTCATGGTCCTCAAAAAGAGCGGTTCCTGGAGGCCAGTCATTGACCTGACATACCTGAACTCCTTCATCAAGAAGGAAAAATTCAAGATGGAGACTCTGCTAACAATTCGTCAGATAATACAGCCAGGCGATTGGCTAGTCTTCATAGACCTGAAAGATGCCTACTTTCACGTACCGATTACGAGAGACTTCCAGAAATACCTACGTTTTGCAGTGGGTCAGAAACACCTCCAATTTACATGTCTCCCATTCGGGCTTACAACATCGCCTCGAGTGTTTTCGAAGCTCTTACTGGCCGTCGTGGCATTGATCAGAGTCAAGGGTATCCGATTACACCATTACCTGGACGACCTACTCTTACTTTCGCAGGACAGGGATCAACTAGTGTCTCACCGAGATCAGGTCATTTCTACTCTGACAGAGTTCGGTTGGCTGTTGAACAGGGAAAAAAGTCATCTAGATCCGACACAGTCTCTGATATTCCTCGGAGCCCAGTTCAACACATTGAAGAGTACCATCTCTCTGCCTCTGGAGAAAATCCCTTTGATTCGGGACAGAATTCATCTGGCAATGTCATCTCCCCTGCTCAGAGCTTCTCAGTGTCTCAGGATAATCGGCACCATGGTAGCAACAGCCCCCATGGTGAAATGGGCTCAATGGAGGATGCGCCCTTTTCAGAAGGGTTTTCTTCAACAGTGGGATCCGGGTTCTCGAGACCATCTGGTTCGGATAACCCCGTCCATGCGGGAGAGTCTCCCCTGGTGGCTGCAGCGGAGGAATCTCCTCAATTGCCATTCCATAGCACCCGTTTCCTGGATCACGGTGACAACGGATGCCAGCAGCAGAGGCTGGGGCGCTCTCTGTCTGACGGAGATAGCCCAGGGCCAGTGGGATTTCCCATCCCGGGGCGTAGTTTCAAATGTCCTGGAACTCCGAGCTGCCCTCTGTGCGCTACGAGCCTTTCTCCACTTAACATCAGGGGCCTCAGTCCTCCTGAGGCTAGACAACACGACAGCGGTGTCTTATATCAAGAGACAAGGGGGCACACGCAGTCTCTCCCTACTGAAGGAAGTGAGTCCTATCATGTCTTTGGCTCAGACGAACCTATCAAATCTGACGGCTGTCTATCTTCCAGGAGTTCAAAATGTTCAGGCGGACTTCCTCTCGAGGTTTGTCCTGGACAACAACGAGTGGTCTCTCCACACGGAAGTTTTCAATTGGATCCTGTCTCTGGGAGTGTCACCAGAAGTGGACTTGTTTGCGTCTCCTTGCAACCACAAAATGGAGAAGTACTACACGAGATGTCGTTGTCCCCAGGCTTTCGGAGTGGATGCTCTGACGGACCAGTGGAGATTCCACAGGGCTTATGCCTTTCCACCAGTTCCGATCATTCTTCGCTTCCTATCGAGGCTCAGGTGGGAAGAGGTCGAGATAGTGGCAGTTGTTCCGTATTGGCCCAACAGACCGTGGTTCCCCCTCTTACTACAACTCAGCTACCGGAATCCAATTCCTCTCCCAGCCAGATCAGATCTCCTATTACAAGGAACATCTCTTCACCCATGTCCGTCCCAGCTCCATCTGACGGCTTGGTTCTTGAGAGGGGAAGGTTGGAAGCCCTAGGATGTCCAAGTGCGGCTATTTCGACTCTACTGAATGCCAGGAGACCAGGTACCAATAGAGTATACCAAAGAATTTGGTCGAAATTTGCGGATTACGTTTCCACCACTGATGGTTCCTGTACTGACCCTAGGATTCAGGATATTCTTGGTTTCTTACAAACAGGCCTGGATCTATCCTTATCAGTAAGCTCTCTTCGGGTTCAGGTTTCCGCAATCTCTGCCTTCACAGGTATATCCTGGGCCAGGCATCCCCTTACAAGGCAATTCTTCAGAGGAGCGATAAGACTCAGGCCTCAAAGAAAGCCAAGGTTTTCTAAGTGGGATCTTCCCCTTGTCCTAAATTTCTTTTCTGAAAAGGAAATACGTGTGGATCAAGCAGCTATTAAAGATCTCTCTCTCAAAGCTGTATTCCTAGTGGCTATAACATCAGCCAAAAGGGTCTCCGAAATCAGTTCTCTAGGATGTAAAGAACCATTCCTTACCTTCTTCCCTGACCGGGTGGTCCTGATTCCTATGCTCGGATCAAATCCTAAGGTAACATCGGTTTTTCATGAGAATCAGGAGATTGTCCTTCCAATTTTCCGGACAACTGAGGACTCTAGCATTCACCCTTTGGATGTGGGAGAAGTTTTAAGGCAATACCTTGAAGTCACTGCCTCTTTCCGAAGATCCGATCATTTGTTTGTTTATTTTCAAGGAAAGAACAGGGGTTTACGTGCTTCCTCCAGAGTCATTGCAGCTTGGATCGTTCAGGCTATACAAGGGGCTTATGCAGCCAAGGGTCTGGCTCCTCCAGAAGCGGTGACCGCCCATTCTACTAGGAGCGTTTCTACGTCATGGGCAGCTTCCCGTCATGTGTCCCCGGAAATAATCTGCAAGGCGGCCTCTTGGTCGTCGATCAACACTTTTATGACACACTATTGTGTAGAACCGGCTTCTTTGTCTTCGGTTAATTTTGGTTTGCATGTCTTGTCTGTTGACGGTGCCAAATAAACCTTTTTCTTTGAACCAGCAATTTCCCACCCGGGAGTGTATGGCTAGTCATTTCCCATACGTATGCTGCCATGGAGTCTGTCAGGAAAACGGAAAATTTATATCAAATACTTACCGTAATTTTCCTTTCCTGATGGACTCCATGGCAGCAGGAGTTCCCTCCCATTTGCTGGAGTAGGCTATGTTACGGAACACGGTCTATGGCTGGAAGCAAAGATTTATGGGAGTGGGGTCCTATGAGGTATGAGAGGCGGGATTAACCCATACGTATGCTGCCATGGAGTCCATCAGGAAAGGAAAATTACGGTAAGTATTTGATATAAATTTTCCGTTTTCTTTACCTATGAATACCAAGAAATACATGCCATTAAAGGGAAACTTTTCTGCAAATAATGAAAAGCTGCATCACCCTATTGTCACATAACACTGGAGTTCCTTTCCATACAAGTGTATCAATGAAAGAAATAAGGTAGTATGTTGGTTAAGATTGTATACAACTCTGAATAGATAAAACAGTCATTCCAGAAAATTCTACAGGCAGTTTTATAGGTTGTAAAGAAGTTGTGTCTCATCCGTGCTACTATATAGAAAGCTTGCATTGTTAATGTGTGTGTGTGTTGGGGGGGGGGGTGGCTAATACTGCAGCTAAGTTGGCCATAGATGAGTAGAGTTTCAACTGAAAATTCTTAGAAAAAGAATGTTCTGATAAACTTTGCTTGTTTTTCTTTTTTTTTTTTTTTTTTTTTTAAATTTTTTATTTATGTTAGAAAACCGGTTTACCGGGATATACAATAGACACATAACTGTAAATAACAGCAAAACATACATCGTTATAGGAACAATCTGTGTCATATATAGACAAAAAAAAAAAAAAAAATTGAAAAACATGACTTTACTGTTTCTGTAGTTTTTAGAGGCAATAAGGATCTTACAGTGTCATTGGTCCATATACTCTTACAGCAGCATAGTTACTGGACACAATTTTTGCTGTTAGCATTGACTGTTGAAGCCGTCTGTCTCTTGTTTTCTGTTAGTCATCTATCTGTCAGAGTATCATGTATATGTTTTAAGTATTTTAGTGTATCCTAGTCCCTGGGTTCGCGGCTTCCCATTTATTTTATTATTTTGAAAGAAAAGAAAAAAGAAATAGTTGTGAGAGAAAGAACAGATTGCGAAAAATGGAGTGAGAGAAAACAGAGTTAGAAAAGGAGGGGGGGGGGTTAGGTATGAGGAAGGTGTGGGTTGGGAGAGGGGGGGGGGTTCGGGAGTTTAAGTGGTAGTTAATGAGTCTTGGTGTTCGTCTGAATCTCTAAAGTCTTATTCCTGTCTACAGAGTGCCGTTTAGTCTCCGCTGCCACGGAGTGCCTGACCCTCATCAGAATACTTAAACATATTCCATAACTGCCAGGTTTTTGTGTATACTTCCTGTCTGTTTTGGCTCGTGAGGATTAGGTCCTCCATTTGGTTTATTTCCTCAACCCTTTGGATCCACTGGGCCATGGTTGGTGGTCGAGTGGATTTCCACAAGGCCGGGATGCAAGATTTTGCCGCGTCTAACAGGTGACGTATCACTGACTTCTTGTAAGCCCGTGCGGGGGTGTCAGTAGCGTGTAAGAGGAAATAAGCTGGGTCGTCTGGCACAACGCGGTCTGTAAATTTTTGTGTTATTTGGCGGACTTCTCTCCAGAAACTCTGGATTCCAGGGCAGGACCAGAAGATATGGAGGAGTGTGCCTTTCTCTCTTTGGCATCTCCAACAGATGTCAGATGACGCGGGGTATATTGTGTTAAGAAATGCCGGGGTTCTGTACCAATGGCTAAGGATTTTATAGTTCGTTTCTTGGATCTTTGTACATAATGAGGATTTGTGGGTAAACTGTAGGATGTGTTGTTTTTTGCTGGTGGAGAACTGACATTTTAGTTCTTTTTCCCATTTGGTAAGGCCCCGAAGTTTATAATCTTCTGATGGAGTGATTAACATGTTGTAGGTTAGGGAGAGTGAGTGTGGTAAGGGCCCAGTTTCCGAACATAGGTCCTCCATAAGTGCAAGGGGTTGGTTGATAACAGTAGGTGGTGGCATGCTGCTGAGAAAATGATGGAGCTGAAAAGCCCTCATAAAGTCTAGTCGAAACTGTCCCTCTGGGTCAGTCAATTCTGTGATAGTCTTCCATCTGCCGCCAATGCTAAAATGCGAGGCTTGGTATAATCCTCGCTCCCTGAGTTCTCGAAACCCCCTATCGTTCACTCCTGGTTCAAACAAGGGGTTTCCTATGATGGGTTTAAGTGGTGAGTTACGAGAGAACAGGGGGGACGAGTCAATGAGATGAGCGCAGATTCGTGCCGTGTTGCCTATTAACGGGTGACGTTTGAGGTCTGTTGGTAATGCAGTGTAACACCAAGGGATTCTATGGATAGGGGTTGTACTTTGTGCTTGTTCGAGTTGTGTCCATAGTTTGGTGGGTGTATGTCGGCACCAGTCAATGAGCCTTCCCAGGTGTGTTGCTTTATAGTAGGTCTGGAGGTCGGGCATTGCCAGTCCTCCGTGTCGTTTGGGTAACGAAAGAATTGTCTTCTGTATTCGTGATTTTTTCCCTGCCCAAAGAAATTTGGTAAATATTGAACGTATTTGGGTGAAGAAATTTGCGGGTATGTGTATTGGGATAGTCTGCAACAAATATAGGAATTTGGGTAAAATTGACATCTTAAGGATGTTACAACGTCCGAACCAGGAATGGAGTCCGCCATTCCATTTATCTAGCAATTTCTGTACCTTTTTAAGCAGTGGTGGGAAGTTGTGTTTGAACAATTGGGAAAAAGATGGAGGTATGTATGTGCCCAGATACTTCAAAGCTGTGGTGGTCCATTTCAAATGAAAACTATTTTGTAGTTGTGTGAGTTGTGGTTGAGGGATTCCCAGTCCCATCGCTTCGGACTTATTAAAGTTAATTTTCAAATTGGTTAGTTGGCCATATATGCTAAATTCTTTCATGAGGTTGGGGAGGGAGATGGTTGGGTTTGTGAGGGAGAACATCATGTCATCCGCGTAAGCAGAGACTTTAAATTGTTTTTTATTTACTTCTATACCTGTGATGTCTGGGTTCAGTCTAACGTGGCATAGGAAAGGTTCTAGGGATAATGCAAAGAGCAGTGGTGAGAGGGGGCAGCCTTGACGGGTCCCGTTAGTAATTGGGAAAGCTTCTGAGATTACTCCGTTTACCCTAACTCTGGCTGTAGGGTCTGAATAGATTGAGGAGATCCAGTGCATCATTTTCTCGCCTAGTCCTATGTGCTTTAATGTCGCAAACATGAACCCCCAACTGACTCGGTCGAACGCTTTTTCGGCGTCAGTTCCTAGTAGGATACATGGTGATTTGGTACTGTTGGCTATATGGAGTAGGTTAAGGACTTTGATCGTGTTGTCCCTAGCCTCCCTAGTTGGGACAAAGCCTACCTGGTCTAGGTGGATTAGCGAGGTGAGGTGTTGCTGCAGTCTAGTGGAGATGATTTTTGTGAAGAGCTTTAGGTCTGTATTTAAAAGAGAAATCGGGCGATAGGAGCTGCATTGGCTCGGGTCTTTGCCTTCTTTTGGTATAACGGAGATTTGTGCCTGTAAAGTAGATTTAAAAAATTTTTTCCCTGTGCCTAGGTTGTTATAGAGTCTGACCAGGTGTTGTCCGAGCGAGGGGAGAAGGATCTTATAATAGTGGATAGTGAGTCCATCCGGACCTGGTGCTTTACCCGGCTTAGAATTTTTTACAGCGGTTTGCAGTTCAGTCAGCGTGATTGGTTCTTCTAGTAAGGATTGAGCATCGTCAGGGAGAGTCGGCATAAGGGAGGACGATATGTATTCTGTTATCTTGTCAGGGGGAGTTTGTGTCTCTTTTAAGTTGTATAGAGATGTATAAAAGGAACTGAACTCCTGCGCAATGTGCTGAGGTATGGGGATTTTCTGACCTTTGGGGGACATAATGTGGGGTACGTATGAGGTCAGTTTCTGTTCTCGCAACGATTGGGCCAGCAGTTTCCCACATTTGTTCCCAGATTCATAGTGTTTCCTTTTACATACTTGTATGGCTGCTTTGGCTTTATATCGTAAGAGGTCGGTGATCTGTGTGCGAACCGTGTCTAGTTCTACTTCTAATTGTTTGGTGGGGCCTAGTTTATGACCTATCTCTAGTGTTTCTAGTTTTTTAAGCAAGGTGTTCAATTGTGCAATCCTTTGCTTTTTGAGTCTTGAACCATGTTTGATGAGTATTCCTCTAATGACAGTTTTATGTGCCTCCCATACTAATCCCATGTCACTGTCAGGAGTGGTATTTGTGGAAAAGTAGTGTCCTATTTCTTTTGTCACCTCAGCTAAAACTTCTGGGTCTTTCAGAAGACCTTCATTTAGTCGCCACGGTGGTTTCTGTGTCGACCTCAGGTCTGGGAGATTGTATTGCAGTGTAATCGGAGCATGGTCCGACCATGTAATAGAACCTATAGAGGTTTTTTTAATCGCTTGTAAATCTTTATGGGGGATCAGAAAGAGATCGATTCTCGAGTACGTCTGGTGTGGTTTAGAAAAAAAGGTGTAGTCTTTTTCCCCGGGATGGAATAGGCGCCAAGCGTCAATCAGTTGTGAGTTGTGTAGCGTCATGCCGATGCGCTTGCGTAGTTCTCGCGAGGTAGAGGATGATCCAGTGGAAGTATCCTCTGAAGGGATTAGAGGGACATTAAAGTCTCCCCCTAGTATCAAGTGGCCGTCTGTGAATTGCGAAAGAAGGTCTAGGTGGCGTTTGAGAAATCTGTCTTGTTGTGTATTGGGAACATATAGATTAGCTAGGGTTACTTTTGAGTCTCCTATTTTCCCCTTTATGAAGAGAAATCTGCCTTCCTTATCATACTTTACTTCCGTGAGGGACCATGGTATTTTGGATGAAATTAAAATGGAGACCCCTCTAGATTTAGCCTCTGTGTACCTTGAGTGATATGTTACCGGGAAGGATCTGTTTTGAAGTGTCGGTAAGGAGCCATCTTTGAAGTGGGTTTCCTGTAAGAAAACAACGTCAGCCCTTAGGCGACTCATGTCGTTAATTAGCATGCGTCTTTTTTCGGGCGTATTAAGGCCCTTTACGTTGAGAGAGATTATGTTTATGGAGGCCATGTTCGTGGATGGTAGGTAAGATGCTATACTAGGTATAGGTGTGCAGGTGGGGAGGGGAGGGGATTAATGGGAGGGGGGGTAAGGTGTGGGTGGGTAGGGTGTAGAGCGGGTGCAGTAGGAAAGATTGAATAAGTTCAGAAAAGAGAAGAAGGAAGAGTGTAGAGAGCTGTCACTAAACCGTGCAGCTCGGTGCGAATACTAAATTAGCCACTCAGGCTAGTACGCTCCCCAGACACTTTGCTGGGATAAGAGCGTTGTCCTATGTGGGACGGTGGAAAGACAGGGCCGGGAAGTGAGCTCCCGAACCTCTCCCTCCAGCCCCGGCCATCAGTAGGTTTTATTTATGTGTGTGAGGTGCCATTAGCAATCACCTTAAGGATTAGTGAGTTGCGGCGGTGCTGGCATACTGACTATTCTAATGTAACTAATAGGAGAGGCAAGGTATAGCCTAAAATAGGATAAGGTAAACAGAGCTCTCCTGTCTATAGCCCACGGAACACATTTGTAAACCAAATAGCGTGAAATAGATAATTAGGTATAACTACAAGTGCAAAAAAGCAGAACATGAACATGAACATAGATATGAATCTGAATCTGAATCCGAATCCCTCCCCGTCCAGTTGCATGTAAGGTGGCCGAGCCAGGAAGATGAATTTGAAACCGAACCGTAATGATATGTATAGAACTGATCCAGGCTCAGCCCTATCACATGCAGGCCAGGACATAGGGGTTGTGAATAAACAGTCCCGTACAGGGACGCACCAGGGGGTCCGGCTCCCTCGTGGCCGATAACGTATCGCTGATGGGCTTATGTGAAAACTCCCCCCCCCCTCAAAGATCAAAAACATCAGATCTTAGGTTCCAGTTTGTACTCCAGCGGCATGTGGGAAACCTGTAACTGCCCATCAGAACCCGATCCTTTTTTCATGACTGGTCTCTGGTGCTTCAGTGGTCCATGTCAAGCCGGACTCTGAGTGCAAGGTGCCGAGGAGGGGTGCTGATCTTCATCGGGGTCACGTCTCTGATCAGTCCCGTAGCTCCCATCTACCGTCGTCTGCTTGACCTGTCTGGAGCCGAGGCCATAGTGTCTTTGGGTCACCCGAGGGAGTCTGTGTGGGTGGGTGGGGGAGGGTCAGGCGAAACAGCAAGGAGAAGACGTATCCCCAGTGGTAGATCCGAAAGGGTCTGTTGTGAGTCTAGTCCAGGGGTGAAGCGGACATCACTGGCCACTGGGATATCGTCAGGTGTGTTGCACAGAGTGGGGGATGGAGGGGGGAGGGAGCCCGGGAAGAAGGGACCAGGACCGAAGTTCGTGCAACCTCCCCTCCTTCTCTGGTCAAAAGTGGAGGCCAGGCTACAGATCTCCTTGCTTAGGGACAACATATCTTGCATTCTGACCTGCATGAGTCAAGCTGGATTGGGGAGGGATGGCCACTGGCCTACTCACGCTGTTCTCCAGAAGCCGTTCTGCGTCTCCCTCTGTCCCGCTGTCGGCGGGGAGGCAGAGGTCCGTGCAGTCTCAGGGGGCCCGATCGGCCTTGTGGACGTGGTAGGAGCTGGAGCCAGTCAGGGACCTGTATCGGTTCCGTTTCCATGAACCGGAAGAGCGCCGGGAGGTCCTCCATTCTTTGCAGGGAGAATGAGCCGGACTCGTTGCGGAACGTTACAGACAGTGGATAACCCCATCTGTATGTCAGGCCCTTCAGTTTAGCGAGTTCCAGGAGAGGACGGAGGAGGGCTCTGCGTCTCAGCGTGGCCCGCGAAAGGTCAGGTAATATTCTGGTCTGTCTGCCTCCTACCTCTACCTCTCCAAACTCCCAGGCCCGGCGCAGGATGGCTTCTTTTTGTGTGTAGCGGTGTAGTCTGCATACTACATCTCTTGGTCTGGACGGGTCTTCGGATCTGGGGCCGAGAGCTCTATGGACTCTGTCCAGCTCTATGGGGAGATCTGGGTCGCCTAGTACGGAGCGGAATATTCCTCTGACAGTTTCCCCTAGATCATCCGCTGTTGTCTCCTCCGGGATTCCTCGGAGCCGCAGGTTATTCCTGCGGCTTCGGTCCTCGATGTCTTCCAGGTGCAGCTGTAGAGCCACAGCGGAGTCCCGCTGCGAGTCCCTCGCCTGTTCAAGCGCCGCTACTCTGTTCTCCAAAGCGGACACCGAGGTTTCGCCTGTGTCCATGCGGTCTGCCAGAGTTGCCATCTCCCCCCGCACCTCCTGCATGTCTCGTCGGTGTGTCTCCTCTAGTTTCAGGATGAGCGCTTCAATGTCCGATCGAGTGGGGAGGGCCTGCAGCATGGCCCGAATGTCCTGGTCCAGCCTGATGGGTGCCGGGGACTGTGGAGAGGCCATCGTGTCCTCCCCAGAGTCTCTGTGAGTTACCGGGAGGTGATTAATATCGTCCTGAGAGTGTGGTGGGGCCGATTGTACCCTCTGTCTGGAGGCCTGCTGTGTCTCGTCGCGTGGTAGGCCTCGCGGTGCAGTTGCTGTGGCTCCTGGAGATTTGCCTTGTATCTGTCGAAAATAGTGATGGATATCCCCTGGGCTCCTACCAACGGGTGCCCCCCGTGTAGTTGCTCTTGTCCTGTGCCTTTTGGTTGGTATCATGCCTTTGGCAAAGTGAGAAATAACCGGGGTTTTTGGGACAGGCCGGGAGCTCCTAGAAAAAGCTGCTTCACTCCGCCATGTCTAGGCCACGCCCCCTGCTTGTTTTTCTTATCATTAGTGGGTCAAATCGATGTTTGTTTCGGTCACATTAAAAAGAAATTTAGAAAGAGCAGGTTGGAAATTTTTTCTCAAACACATTTCCAACAGAGTATGTGTTTTTTGTTTGGTAAAGGCCATTCGTTCCAAAATCAAAGACTCGGGAGCAATAGTTCAATAATAGAGCAATAATTGAAGCAATAATTCTAGCATCAGACCTCCTCTGTAACTCTCCACTGGTAACCTGTAAAGGCTTTTAAAGCCTGTAGCAGCCTATGAAGATTGTCAAGTGTAGCGCCATTCCACAAGCATGCGCAATTTCAATGCATGACATGTTAGGTATCTATTTACTGGGTGTGACATCATCTTTTATATTTTACAAAAAAATGGGTATTATATTGTGTTTGTGTACATTAAAGTTCATTAAAGCGTATTTTTCCCCCCCAAAATTTGCATTAGAAAAACTGCTGCACAAATACTGTGTGAGATACAAAATTGCAAAACCCATCATTATATTCTATAGAGCCTCTGCTAAAAAATATTTATAATGTTTGGGGGTTCTAAGTAATTTTCTAGCAAAAAAAAATGATTTTTACATATAAACAAAAGGTGTCAGAAAAGATCTGGTCTTTAAGTGGTTAAAAGCAAATTAAATCTTTTGAATGACACTGGTATGCTCTGAGAATGATGTGAGAATCTTTGTATGGATTTTCCTAACACCTTTCTTAAGATTTTCATTCAAAATTCTACCCATTTATGGCCAGCTTTAGCAATGGTTCTGAGATGTCATCATAGAAAATAATAACACAAAAAAAGTCAAGATACAGAAAAACTAAACATGACATTGCCCCTTTAAAGGCTATTAGCACAATATGTATTTATGCTTGGGTATTGTGTATTACTAGAAAAAACATATTGTACCTTCTGTATTGTTAGTTTATATTACAAATCAAATAATAGTTTTGAGAACACAGCTGCCTTGAAAGTCGGATCTTGCCTAATATCACTTATTAGCTCTGCAGGTGTCTCTGTTGGTTTAATTTGTTGTTGAAGAGCCTTTGCGTAGCTCAAAAGTATCTTTGGAGGTGACAGTTAAAGCAAATCTAGGATTATTCTTTTACAAAAAACACATATGCATACACATTTCTCTTTGTTTATCATATTTTTGTGTTTCATGAAATATTTTTCTGCAGTGGCTCAGATTAGAGGCATTGCTGGATCAGGCCAGGGCGCTTGACCTGAAACTTGGCTAAGAAGAAGCCAATTGGCAGATGCACAGATTCTTGGCTGCCTTGTCTGCTGAGACAGAGATATCCATCCTGCACTGTAGAATGTGCATGACTCTGGCTTGGTGCCAGCTGTCTCATTAAGGATAGATGGATGTGCTTCACAGACCTTCTGGTGGCAGGCAAAACTATGCTGCGGACATACAAGCAAGCACCAGGTGTTGGGTTAAACACCCTGTTTGCTTAAAGCCACTATCTGCTATTCACCTGGAACACTCAGCAGTATATTACTTACTAACCTCAAGTACCTTTGCAGGTTGCAAATGCCCTTTCTTTGACCTTACTCTTACTTTATATAGTTATAAAGAAAAAGGTACTAGCAAATCTTGTACTCTTGGAGTCATTTTGGAAGCAGGCGCAGGTTTCTAGATAACCTTATTACTATTTAGGGCAGCTTCAAATCGTGATTTTCTTGTGACAAAGAATTCCACACAGACATCAACGTTATAAGTAATTTAGATTTGCTATTTCTACTGACCTTGCTTTCTTTTGACCTTCTACATCTGTATTTCCATTATATTCAATACAATTATAATCAGGATTACCATTTGATCAGTTTCTTTTTGTGCATGCCATAGCAGATTAAATAAAAAGTGTTAAAGAGAGCGAGAGGAGTCAATTCCCCCATATGTCTCCCTGTACTTAGATGAATGGACTATCTCGGTACCCTGATAGATTACACGTGAAGATAAAAATACATTTTTTATTGGTACAAAATAAAAACAGAGGTATCCAGATACAAGTTAAAACACTGGTTTCATACTGGAACAAGATATTATGAGATGTCTAAACACATGTTACACCGATACTTGTCGCTTACCAATGTGTTTTCCTCTTTCCTACCATAGCAGGATACGATTTTTTCTGATCTGGTATTTTTTGAATATGCCTTCCAGCTGCTATTAAGAGCATCAGCCCCCATATCTTTTTGCATGTCCGCCATGCTCACCGTAGGGGAGAGTTGGTGGCACTACTGTCTTTCCTTGAGTGTTGGTTCACATTGGTAAGTGACAGTGTCATCTTGTCCCCAAGTTCAGTTATTGATGTCACTATCCATTATTATATCGTTTTGATTGTCTGCTATCATATCTACTATGTTTTTGTTACAGACCTTATAAAGTAGTATTCCTTGTGAAAAAACAAGATAACCACAGATAACCACAAAACATGTAGAGGACTTGCTGTTCACTGAGGATCTACTATCCCTCCTGTTTTCAACCCTGGAGGATATCAAGTATAGGTGTAACATGTGTTTAAACATTTCATAATATCTTGTACCAGCATGAAACCAGTGGTTTAACCTGTATCTAGATACCTCTGTTTTTATATTTTGTACCAATAAAAAATGTATTTTTTATTTTCATGTGTAATCCATCAGGGTACTGAGACCATTCATCTAAATACAGGGAGACATATGGGGGAATCGTCACCTCTCGCTCTCTTTTTCTCTTTTCATTATTACTAGGATGATGGTACTCTTAAATCTCTTGATATTGGAGGCTTTTTTCTTTGTTAAATAAAAAATGTATTGAGTTTGTACAGTACATGGTTCCATTGTTCAGAGATTTAGTATACAGTTTCTTACTAAAAAAATGTTTAACTCTTATACAGTTTGCACAGTACCTTCAGGAGAAAGCAGCAGCTGATAGTGAAGGGAGTTGGTGGAGAGGCAGAAATGAATGTGAGTTGATGGTGGTGGTGTCTGGGTGATTGAATTTAATTTTTTTGGTGGGTGGGTGTTAAAATGTGTATATACCCAAAACTTTTTTTTCAGTTTTGGATGTAATAGGACAGGGTTAAAACCCGTCAGTTTATTTATTTTTTTGTCTGTGCTATGGAGATGGAACAGGAGGAACAATGTTTCATGGCTGCTTGACAAATCACATGACATTGGACAAAAATATACATAATTATTGACTATGTTACCAATATTATTGTTCCCAAGACTGTGATATTGCCCTCTTGAATGAACTGGCCACATATATTCCCAGATATTCTCAGGGGGCGGGCCCTCCCGAAGAGAAGATGCCACAGCTCCCAGACCCTATCATGCATTTCCAGCCTATGCTGTAGTCTAGCGGTCATTTTTTCCACTAGCTCCACATCTTTTATTCAGGCGTACAGGGCATCTGGGGAAGGTGGGGAACGCCGCTTCCAGTTGAGGGCAACTAAGCAGCGTGCAGCTGTAAGGATGTGTCTAAGTAGCTTCTTGTACGGTTTAGCGATTTTTAATGGTGACACACCTAGCAGGAAAAATTTCGGAATCATAGGGACCAGTACCTCAAAGAAGCGGGTCAGCAAGTGCTGCGTTGAATGCCAGAATGGCACTATCAGGGGACAATTCCAGTAGATGTGATAAAGGGTGCCTTTGTCCCCATGGCATTGCCAGCATCGAGCTAGAAGGGTAGATGACGTGGAGCACGTCTGATGTCAAGTACCAGAAGTAAAGAATTTTATAGGGGTTTTCCTTGTAGAGTGTACAGAAAGAACTCTTAGCCGCCTGAGACCAGATCGTCCGCCTCGTCATCTCGGGGATTTCATCACCCAATATCTTAACCCAGCTAAGCATATAAGCATGTTTACCCTGGTTTGGTATGGAATAGGCATTAAGTATCTGATATATGTCGGAGATCAAGACCCTACGTGCGGATCCCTCCAATATTATGCATTCGAAAGGAGATGGTGCTGAGTATTGCAAATTTGAAGTAAAATTTTGGGCATAGTTGCGTATTTCAGATATCCATAGAGCACCTTGCAGGGTAAATCATATTTTTCCTGAAGTTCAGGAAATGGTAGCAATTTATGGGATCTAGGGTCTATCAAGTATCCAAAATGGAATCATTTCCGTGACGTCCAGGACAAAGACATCTGATGAGTGAAATTAGCAGGCATCTTGGGGTTTCAGAGGAAGGGGGTCAGCATTGATTTTTCAAATTTAAGCTCGTGTTTGTGGGACAGTTTGTGCCAAAGCAGCCTGAGTTGAGATCCCAAAAGCCTACCAGGGTCCACCTGGTCGAGGAAACCAGGAGGTTAAGGCGTGTAATTGAGTTGCTTGGTGGTATTTTATAAGGTTAGGGAATGCTAATCCCCCATCAGAGCGTTACGCCATTAATACTGATTATTAATTGAATACTACGGGTATCCTATGCCTCTTGTAGTTCCAAACATAACATATCAGATCAGCTTGCAGTTTTCTCAGGTGTGCATAGGGGGCAGGAATAGGCAGTGTTTGAAATAAATACAAATGTTTAGGACGGATGGTCATCTTAACAGAGGCCACGCACCTCAAGAGGGAGATGTGGTGGGTCTTCAATTTTTGTATTAATTCACTTAAGGAGTGAAATAGAGGGGGGAAATTTGCCTGGTATAAAGTGGCGAAGTTTGGGGTGATATGAATCCCCAAGTACTTCAGGGCAGAGGTCTTCCAATTATAGGGGAAATAGGTTTGAAGGTGGTGAACTTCATCTGCAGGAATGTTAATCGGGAGGGTCTCCGATTTAGCCACGTTTATTTTATAGCCCGAGAGGGACCTATAGATATCAAGCTCAGCATGTAAGTTTGGTAGGGAAATCCTAGGCTGAGTCAAGGTGAGTATAACATCGTCCGCAAACATCTTAAATTCTTTCCCCCTAACAGTTATGCCCTGAATGCCAAGGTGTCTGTGAATGGATGCCGCCAGTGGTTTATTACATAGTGCAAACTATAGGGGTGAGAGCGGGCATCCCTGGCGGGTGCCATTAGTGACTGAGAAGGAAGATGATAGAGCAAAAGGGGTTTTCACTTGGGATGTAGGGTTGGTGTAAAGATGTAGAATTTCCTGCAGAAAAGGCCCCCAGAATCCCATATGGCGCAGCATAGCAAACAGGAAAGGCCAATCAAGACGGTCAAAAACCTTTTCTGCATCCAAGCTCAGTACTAATGACTCCAAACTGTCTCTATTTGCTATGTCAATCAAGTCTATGACCCTTCTCGTGTTGTCTCCTGCCTGACGAGGGGGAACAAAGCCCACCTGGTCCTTATGAGTAAGACCACGTTCAAGCGAATCGAGAGAAGTTTGGTAAAGATTTTTAAGTCAAAGCTCAAAAGCGCTATGGGCCTACAGCTAGCACACAAGGAGGGATCGTTATCTGGTTTGGGGATCAAAGTAAGGAAGGATCTCTGCATGTCTGGTGGGATAGGGGTTTTCTAAAGGAAGGTGTTGAGTTTACACATGTGTGGTAGCAGTAGGGGAAGGAAAGATTTCTAGTACTCATAAGGAGGACTGTCCGGGCCAGGCGATTTATGTGTGGATAGGGTTTTGATGGTCGACGTGAGTTTCTCTTCTGTGATGGGTGCATTGATGAGGAGGAGGTCCAAAGGTTGTAGATGAGGAACCCCGCTCTGCTCTAGTAATTGATTCATGCAATCTACCAGATCAGGGGGAGGGACGTTATGAGGAAACCGAGGATTATTGTATAAGGCAGAATAAAAATCCTCAAAAGAGTGAGCAATATCTCGAGGATGGGAAAATAGGCAGCCCAATCTGTTCTTAATTTGATGTGGAGTAGTCGCATGGGAGCGGTCGGATAGTTTTCTAGCTAATAGAGAGTGGGCCTTATTACCCTTGTAATTTAATTGTTTCAGCCTAACTATGGCTTTTTCTACCTGGCCTAGTGCCAAATCTTTGAGAGTCATATGTAGGCAGATAATTTTTTTGAGCAGGGATTAGGATGGAGAAAGTTGTAATCGAAGTTCAAGGACCCTAAGTTCCTTTTCGGTTTGTAATTTGGTAGTGTTAGCGTCTTTTTTCATGGCAGAAGTGAGCGCAATACATCAACCTCAGAGGACTGCCTTATGGGCTTCCCAGAGAGTAGAAAGGGATACATCAGGGGTATTGTTCTCAGCGAAATAAAGTTTCAAAGTAGATTCTAATTCCATTTTAGAGGATGGATGCTGCAGGAGGAAATTATTCAGCTGTTAGTGGCATGGCTTGTGATTAGGGGTGCCTAAATCCAGTGTGAGTAAGATGGGGGCATGGTCGGACCAGGAGATTGTGAGTATTTGTGTGGACCGGGTGATGCGTAATGTGGCGTTATTAACAAAAAGGTAAACAATACGTGAATGCATGCGGTGAGGGGCGGCGTAAAATGTGTACTGTTGATCACCAGGGCGGAGAACCTTCCAGGAATCAAAAAGGGCATAACGTCTAGCAAGTTGACAAAAGAGTTTCGAGTCTCTAGAAGCTTGGGCTTGCGAGTCCTGGGGGTTCACCACATGGCGGTCAAGAGCCGTGCAATGGGACAGATTAAAGTCTCCACCTACTATTAAGAATTCATGTGGCGACCGGAAGGGATGGGCAAATACTCTAGTTAGAAAGCTGATCTGATGGACATTTGGGGCATATAAGGTGCAAAAGGAGACTGCCTGCGCCTGCCATTGACAGCGTAGGATGATGAAATATCCCCGTGGGTCAATGTAAGACTCAGAGCAGGTGAACGGAGATCCTGGGAGACCTTCTGCCAAACTGTAGGTGGTGGAGGTGGGGTGGCTACCAAGTCCCAGTCAGGGAGGTGGGGGACAGGAATCCCCAAAACATCACAGAAAGTGTTCAGGTCTTCCGGATAGCACAGTATGGCAGATTGTCCTTGACGTCTCACTGTGAGGCTGAAAGGCAATCCCCAGCTGTAGATGATGTCCTCTTCCTGTAGCGTACGAAGAAGGGGTTGAAGGAGCCTGCGTTTTCGTAGAGTAATCCAGGAGAGGTCTGGATATAGATGAACTGGTGTATTTTCAAAAACGACTTTGCGGATGGAACGGGCTTTGCGCATGACATCTTCCTTCAGAGCATAAGAATGAACCCTACAGATGACATTGTGTGGTTTAGGAGCTGGACCCTTAGGGCGCAGGGCACGATGAGCCCTATCCATTTTGACATGTTTAGTTGGAGGCTCACCCAGAAGGTCATTGAATAGGGCTTGCAGGGTAGATTGCAGGTCTTCAGAGCGCTCTGATTTTGGGAGGCCCTTAACACGAATGTTATTCCGGCGCCCTGATTGTCCAGGTCAGCGTGGCGCTGCATATCTCCCAATAGTATGCGATGGTCTGCACCTTGTAATTGAGTGTGATGAACTGCCAGTTTGGTTTCTTGAATTTCCTCCTCCGCCATCTCCACTCTATCTGCCAGGTGTTTTAAATCTGTGTGCAGCGCTTGAATCTCTTGATTTAACATCTTCTATAAGTTGTTTAACCCCCCTGGCGGTTTTCCCGAGTGTGGCTCGGGGTTAAAATTCAGTCCCATTAGCGGTAACCCCGAGCCACACTCGGGATCGCATTGCAGGATCCTGGGGCGGCGTTACTTACCTTGTCCCCGGGATCCTGCGATGTCCCCCGCAGTGTCCGAGGGCTCCGTCCTCTGCCCGAAGCCTCTCTGTGCCAGGCTCCGTTCCCTGCGAGCGGCGCGACGCACGGGGGCGGAGCCTGGCGGCAAATTAAAAAAACTGTATAAAGCATAACACATACAGTACTGTAATCTTACAGATTACAGTACTGTATGAAATTATTTCACATCCCTTTTGTCCCCAGTGCTTTGTCCTATGCCCTGCATGCAGTTCTATATTATATATACTGTTCTTTCTGCCTGGAAACTGGAGATTGTCCATAGCAACCAAAAAGTGTCCCTTTACATCAAAAGTGGTTTTAGACCAGCTAGAAAACAGCGATAGTAAATTAGAACACTTGCAGAATTGAGCGATAGTGAATCGTGGGGAAATTTATTTTATTATTATTTTATTTTTATTTTTTTAATTATTTATTTTTATTTATTATATTATAATTTATGTTTTTGTGTTTCAAACTTTATCATACCCGGGATATCTACTAGACTCTTGTTTGGACAGATTTAAGTGTGTTATTGTTAAGAATTACAGACCTACAATATAAAACGCCAAATTTCCATGCAAAATAATTGTACCGCTTTCAGCACCTAAAATCCGAAATAATCATACCGCCAGGGAGGTTAAAGTCCTCCTTAGTCAGTATAGCTTGGAGGTATGATTGCCCTGAGGGAGGCACTTGATGATGGGGATCCATGGCCGCTTGGTGCGGCAGTAGTTGAGAGGGGGAAGGCGGTAGCTGGGGCCCCACTGCACTGGCGTGTTGGGCTTGGATATTAGGCCGCGCTGGAGGTTCCCATGGCTCATACCACGTCGGGGCATATGAGGGTGATGAAGCCTGTGCTGCTGGGCCTCTTGTGTGGAGAGAAGCAGGAGAGCTGACAGCCTGGGCATAGGTAATAGAGGACTCAGCACTCTTCCTAGAGGAGCTGGGGTCTCTAGAGCGAGACTTGGGGGAGGCAGGAGCAAAGGAGTAGGCCAGATGTGGTGTGACTTCCACCGGAGGCCCGGCCTGTGACACCAGAAATTCCCGGGAGTGTGTGGGGCCTGGGAGGGTTGGAAAGTCCTCAGAAGGAGAGGGAGAGCCGGGTCCCCCAGCGTGCATGCCAGGCTCCGATGCCTTCCGCATAGGCTGTGGGAAGGCATCTATACACTGTGTGTACGGGATGGGGATCTGGCCTAGTGCAGCGGGCTGTGCATCACATGGCGCTGCCTCCAGATAGCCCACGTGGAGGGAGAGACTCACGGACTGACGGTTCCTAATGCAGAGCCAGAGCTGGAGAGGCAGGCAGGCATCCGGTGCCTTTTTGTCTGCCCCGTCGGGCGGCATGGGAGGTGGCATGAAGTACCCACAGAAGGTCCTAGAGGACCCTGGAGGAGGTTGGGAGGATCCCTAAGCTTTAGAGGAGTGGGTTCTCCTGGATCCGCCCATGTGAGGGTGAAGAAAGTCCTCTTAGAAGGCTGCAGGCTGAGAGAGAGCTAGGAGATTAAGCATCCATGCAGGTCGACTTCCGGTAACCAATACAAGAATTTTAAGGTGCTTGAATAACATAAATGGGTACAAATATTCGATAAAATCAAACAATTTATTCAACATCCATTAAAACCATAATAAAATCACATGTTTGCCAGAAACCATCTGAAATTACATTTTCCATGCTACAATGATGTTACATTCTCAACATGTTTTGCCAAATAAGTAGCTTCTCCAGGAGTTATTATACCTTTAAGACTGTGCAAAAAATAAATAGACAGTAATGCCCTGTACACACGATAGGATTTTCCGATGGAAAATGTGTGATAGGACCTTGTTGTCGGAAATTCCGACTATGTGTAGGCTCCATCACACATTTTCCATAGGAATTTCCGACACACAAAGTTTCAGAGCTTGCTATAAATTTTTCCGACAACAAAATCCATTATCGGAAATTCCGATCGTGTGTACACAAATCCGACGCACAAAGTGCCACGCATGCTCAGAATAAATTAAGAAACGAAAGCTATTGGCTACTGCCCCGAGTATAGTCCCAATGTACGCGTTTTATGTCACCGCGTTCAGAACGATCGGATTTTCCGACAACTTTGTGTGACCGTGTGTATGCAAGACAAGTTTGAGACAACATCTGTCGGAAAAAATCCATGGATTTTGTTGTCGGAATGTCCGATCAATGTCCAACTGTGTGTACAGGGCATAAGAATTTATGCAATAACAATATTACAATGTTAAGTTTTTTCTATTTTGTGTTTTTTTTTTTTACATTGGAACGTGTCATGGGTACTTATCTATTCAATAGCTAGAGTACAGTAATCTCATTCAGAAAGGAACCATTTACTACTATATTGGGATGTTTATGCCCACAAGAGAAGACAATGGCAAGATGGTGACCATAAGAAAGGTAAAGGGTCCTGGCTATAATAATAAAGGGGTTTTAATCAATTTCCATAAAGCTTCCATCATTTCTATACGATAATCCCTAAATATAGTGATACTTACAAAAAGACCATATAAGTGATAAACCACTGGAGGGCGCCAAAAAGCCTTGCCTCTGCTGGGGAATCTATGAACTAGATCAAATAATAATGTTGTATTAGTAAAAAAATAAATGAATACCCTGGGAGTATTATGGATAAGCCAGAACATTTGTCCCAATTAGTTAAGCAGTCTAAATCTCCATTACTTTACAGGTTACCAAAAAAGAAAGTGAAAGTAGTAAATAATAGTTAACCTCTAGAGGTCTACATTACCTCTAACAAGGGGAAATAGCACTATGTTATCTCATGGAAACATATACTTTCCTCCCCAGTAATAAGTATTACAAGCCTCTATAATCAACATATACACACACTAGTACTGTAACTTCTATCCAGTTTAATTTACAAGTAACTTGCTTAGCAGGCAAGCATGGGTGGCATCCACATGGCTCTGGCAAGATGGCCGTGGGCCGGCTGACCTTTTAACCCTCAGGCGCCGGCGGGGCACGGACTCCACTTAGTCCCCATGCACATGTGCAGACAGTCTTCATCCCACCATAGGACCTGGTCTTCATACCCTTGTTGGAAAAAGATCTACAGTTGGCAGAGCCACTGCAGATAGGTGTCCAGCACCATCCCAGGCTGGAGGTGTAAACAACACCTCCACCAACAATGTAACTGCACAATCTGGACGATCAAAGAGTCCAGCGCCACCCCAGACAGAGGATGTGAATAACACTTTCACAATGATTATTACTGCACAACCTGGGCATTCCAAGGGGCCAGTATATACCAAGGTGACGGATTAATTAACAGACGCTTGTGTCTGGGACTGCAAATTGGTGCAGTAGGGGTCATCACAACAACCCTAAACCTGCACCATGGGCATCCGTATGGACACCATGAGCAACCACAACTCTGTCAAAATAAATAATTAAAGGGGCACTCTACTAATGACAAATTACATATTTTTTAAAAGGAATGTTATAAAAAATTGTATTCCACCTACAGTATATGTGGATCAGTATATAATGTTTGTAAATAAAGGTATAATACGCAAGGCATGGTTTCAAGGTTTACATACAGATACACATTAACATAATTGCATGAATGGAAACATTAATCACTTAATTAAAAGCGTATAATAGTCACTATATACTAATTGCGTATAGTATGGCTTGACTTGATGGATTACAGAAATAAATTTAAAACTCATACATTCATTGAGGCCTGGAGGTCGGGTAGAATTTAACATATAAATCCTTTTGTATTAACGTTGTAATAAATGTTTGTCACTGCTACCTCCTCTCTTATGTGTGGGGATGTGTTCTAAGGCTGCAAACTTGATTTTATTTTAATCAAAATTATGGTGAAGTCCTACATGACAGCATATAGGAGCTTCCATTTTTTGTTTGGAAAATAAGTGACAAATGGTCTTCAATGCGGTAGGAAAAAAGGGTGTTTTGTTTTTCCTACATAAAAACTCCTTCAATGGCATATCATTAGATAGACAATACAAAGGGGTCTGGCAAGTTACCCTGTATGGTATTTAAAGGTTTTACCATTTTGAAGGGCGAGTTGTGGCCAGTTAAAATAAAAAGAGCTAAAATTACATACCACAGGGGCACCTTAAAAGTACCATATTACTCTTAGTTATTCTGGTAACCCACCAGACGTGTTTGTAAACCTCTTTTATTACACTCAAATTAAATTATTGCAACGAAATGGAACAGACA